>NC_133745.1:20010614-20210614 GCF_048934315.1 Petromyzon marinus | reverse complement strand
GTGAGTGAGTGTGTGAGTGAGTGTGTGTGAGTGTGTGTGAGTGTGTGTGAGTGTGTGTGTGAGTGTGTGTGTGAGTGTGTGTGTGAGTGAGTGTGTGTGAGTGTGTGAGTGTGTGTGAGTGTCTGTGTGAGTGTGTGTGAGTGTGTGTGAGTGTCTGTGTGAGTGTGTGTGTGAGTGTGTGTGAGTGTGTGTGAGTGTCTGTGTGTGTGACTGGCTCCAGTTTAACAGCAGAGGTCTCACTCCGAATCAGTCGAGCGGCAATATCTTTTCATCGGTTGCGTAACGCTGTGTGGAAGCTACCTGGTCTGTCGCTCCGCACTAAGCTTCAGGTCTTCTCGGCCACGGTCATTCCCTCCCTTCTCTACACTTGCGAAACGTGGACACCCCCCTAATGGAGCATCTTCGCCGGTTAGAAACATTTAGGCTGGCCTGCCTACGATCCATCCTGGGTTTAACCAGACTGGATTGTGTGAGGAGCTCACAAATCCTTGAAAGATCTGGGCAGGGTCCCATCGGTGAGCTCCTCCGGCAGGCAAGGCTGCGATGGCTGGGTCATGTAGCCCGCATGCCCAGCCACCGCATGCCGACACAGCTTTTGTTTGGCCGGATTGAGGGGGCTAAGCGGGTGCGGCACGGGCTAGAGAAGAGATGGAGTGATGTGGTACAGGAGGACGTGGAGCTGAGTGGACTTGCCGATGACTGGTACCAGCGGTGTCAAGATCGGCCTCTGTGGAGGAGGCTCGTGAAGGATGCTACTGGGCAGTTGGAGGCAGTCGCCCTCCAACAACAACGGAGGACGGAGGAGCGACGCTCAGAACAACGAGCGGAGCGCCGGGTGGCTAAAGCACAGCAGGTTGGCACAGTAGGGGGCACAGGTGGTGCATCAGCCAGGCATCTCAGTCAGTCGACCCGTGGCACCTGGGTCTGCCCCGTGACCTCCTGCCAGCGGGCGTTCGACACTTCACGTGGCCTCAGGGTGCACATAGCCTGGCACAAGCGTCGTGGTGACGTCACCGCCACTTAGTGGCGAATGGCCACTAAGTGTGTCTGTGTGTGTGTCTGTGTGTGTGTGAGTGTGTGTGTGTGAGTGTGTGTGTGTCTGTGTGTGTCTGTGTGTGTGTCTGTGTGAGTGTGTCTGTGTGTGTGTCTGTGTGTGTGTCTGTGTGTGTGTGTGAGTGTGTGTGCCTGTGTGTGTCTGTGTGTGTGTCTGTGTGTGTGTGTCTGTGTGTGTGGCTGTGTGAGTGTGTGTGTGAGTGTGTGTGTGTCTGTGTGTGTGTGTGTGTGAGTGTCTGTGTGTGTGAGTGTCTGTGTGAGTGTTACCGAGGCGGACGAGACGAGGATTGAGGCCAGGCTGGGAAGTTCCCCCTCCTCCTGCCTCAGGCTGGCATGGACCATCCACTTGTCTTTCTGTACAACACAGACACACACTCACCATCCACTTGTCTTTCTGTACAACACAGACACACACTCACCATCCACTTGTCTTTCTGTACAACACAGACACACACTCACCATCCACTTGTCTTTCTGTACAACACAGACACACACTCATCATCCACTTGTCTTTCTGTACAACACAGACACACACTCACCATCCACTTGTCTTTCTGTACAACACAGACACACACTCATCATCCACTTGTCTTTCTGTACAACACAGACACACACTCACCATCCACTTGTCTTTCTGTACTACACAGACACACACTCACCATCCACTTGTCTTTCTGTACAACACAGACACACACTCACCATCCACTTGTCTTTCTGTACAACACAGACACACACTCATCATCCACTTGTCTTTCTGTACAACACAGACACACACTCACCATCCACTTGTCTTTCTGTACAACACAGACACACACTCACCATCCACTTGTCTTTCTGTACAACACAGACACACACTCACCATCCACTTGTCTTTCTGTACAACACAGACACACACTCACCATCCACTTGTCTTTCTGTACAACACAGACACACACTCACCATCCACTTGTCTTTCTGTACAACACAGACACACACTCACCATCCACTTGTCTTTCTGTACAACACAGACACACACTCACCATCCACTTGTCTTTCTGTACAACACAGACACACACTCACCATCCACTTGTCTTTCTGTACAACACAGACACACTCACCATCCACTTGTCTTTCTGTACAACACAGACACACACTCACCATCCACTTGTCTTTCTGTACAACACAGACACACACTCACCATCCACTTGTCTTTCTGTACAACACAGACACACACTCACCATCCACTTGTCTTTCTGTACAACACAGACACACACTCACCATCCACTTGTCTTTCTGTACAACACAGACACACACTCACCATCCACTTGTCTTTCTGTACAACACAGACACACACTCACCATCCACTTGTCTTTCTGTACAACACAGACACACACTCACCATCCACTTGTCTTTCTGTACAACACAGACACACACTCACCATCCACTTGTCTTTCTGTACAACACAGACACACACTCATCATCCACTTGTCTTTCTGTACAACACAGACACACACTCACCATCCACTTGTCTTTCTGTACAACACAGACACACACTCATCATCCACTTGTCTTTCTGTACAACACAGACACACACTCACCATCCACTTGTCTTTCTGTACAACACAGACACACACTCACCCATCACTCACCCATCACTCACCACTCACCCATCACTCACCCATCACTCACCACTCATCACTCACCATCCACTTGTCTTTCTGTACAACACAGACACACACTCACCATCCACTTGTCTTTCTGTACAACACAGACACACACTCACCCATCACTCACCACTCACCCATCACTCACCCATCACTCACCACCCATCACTCACCACTCACCACTCACCCATCACTCACCCATCACTCACCACCCATCACTCACACACTCATCATCCACTTGTCTTTCTGTACAACACAGACACACACTCACCATCCACTTGTCTTTCTGTACAACACAGACACACACTCACCATCCACTTGTCTTTCTGTACAACACAGACACACACTCATCATCCACTTGTCTTTCTGTACAACACAGACACACACTCACTCACCATCCACTTGTCTTTCTGTACAACACAGACACACACTCACCATCCACTTGTCTTTCTGTACAACACAGACACACACTCATCATCCACTTGTCTTTCTGTACAACACAGACACACACTCACCCATCACTCACCACTCACCCATCACTCACCCATCACTCACCACTCACCCATCACTCACCCATCACTCACACACTCACCATCCACTTGTCTTTCTGTACAACACAGACACACACTCACCCATCACTCACACACTCACCACTCACCCATCACTCACCACTCACCACTCACCATCCACTTGTCTTTCTGTACAACACAGACACACACTCACCCATCACTCACCACTCACCCATCACTCACCACTCACCATCCACTTGTCTTTCTGTACAACACAGACACACACTCACCCATCACTCACACACTCACCATCCACTTGTCTTTCTGTACAACACAGACACACACTCACCCATCACTCACCACTCACCCATCACTCACCACTCACCATCCACTTGTCTTTCTGTACAACACAGACACACACTCACCCATCACTCACCACCCATCACTCACCCATCACTCACCCACTCTCCACTCACCATCCACTTGTCTTTCTGTACAACACAGACACACACTCACCCATCACTCACCACTCACTCACCCATCACTCACCACTCACCACTCACCCATCACTCACCCATCACTCACTCACTCACCATCCACTTGTCTTTCTGTACAACACAGACACACACTCACCCACTCACTCACACACTCACCACTCACCCACTCACCAGTCACCCACTCACTCACACACTCACCCATCACTCACCACTCACTCACCACTCACCACTCACCCATCACTCACCATCCACTTGTCTTTCTGTACAACACAGACACACACTCACCCATCACTCACACACTCACCATCCACTTGTCTTTCTGTACAACACAGACACACACTCACCCACTCACTCACACACTCACCCATCACTCACCACTCACCCACTCACCAGTCACCCACTCACTCACACACTCACCCATCACTCACCACTCACTCACCACTCACCCATCACTCACCATCCACTTGTCTTTCTGTACAACACAGACACACACTCACCCATCACTCACACACTCACCATCCACTTGTCTTTCTGTACAACACAGACACACACTCACCCATCACTCACCACCCATCACTCACCACTCACCACTCACCCATCACTCACCACTCATCACTCACCATCCACTTGTCTTTCTGTACAACACAGACACACACTCACCCATCACTCACCACTCACCACTCACCACACACTCACCCATCACTCACCACTCACCACTCACTCACCACTCACCCATCACTCACCCATCACTCACCATCCACTTGTCTTTCTGTACAACACAGACACACACTCACCCATCACTCACCACTCACCACTCACCATCCACTTGTCTTTCTGTACAACACAGACACACACTCACCCATCACTCACCACTCACCACTCACCCATCACTCACCACTCACCCATCACTCACCCATCACTCACCACCCATCACTCACCCACTCACCCATCACTCACCCATCACTCACCACTCACCACTCACCCATCACTCACCACCCATCACTCACCCACTCACCCATCACTCACCACCCATCACTCACCATCCACTTGTCTTTCTGTACAACACAGACACACACTCACCCATCACTCACCACTCACTCACCCATCACTCACCACTCATCACTCACCACCCACTCACTCACCCATCACTCACCACTCACCCACTCACCACTCACCCATCACTCACCACTCACCCATCATTCACCACTCACCACTCACTCACTCACTCACCCACTCACTCACCACTCACCCACTCACCCACTCACCCATCACTCACCACTCACCCATCACTCACCACTCACCCATCACTCACCACTCACCACTCACCCACTCACCCACTCACCCATCACTCACCACTCACCCACTCACCCACCCACTCACCCATCACTCACTCACCCATCACTCACCACTCACCCACTCACTCACCACTCACCCATCACTCACCACTCACCCATCACTCATCACTCACCACTCACCCACTCATCCACCCACTCACTCACCCACTCACTCACCCACTCACTCACTCACCCACTCACTCACTCACCACTCACCCACTCTGTGTGTGTGGGTGTCACTTTCCCTGTCTATATGTCTGTTTCTCTCTGTCTCTCTCTGTCTCTCTCTGTCTCTCTCTCTGTCGATCTCCGTGTCTCTCTCCCTCCCTGTCGCTCTGTCTCTCTCTCTCCCTGTGTCTCTGTCTCTCTGTCTCTCTCTGTGTCTCTGTCTCCCTGTCTCCCTGTGTCTCTGTCTCTGTCTCCCTGTGTCTCTGTCTCCCTGTCTCCCTGTGTCTCTGTCTCTCTCTCTCTGTGTCTCTGTCTCTCTGTCTCCCTGTGTCTCTGTCTCTCTCTGTGTCTCTGTCTCTCTCTGTCTCCCTGTGTCTCTGTCTCTCTGTCTCTCTCTCTGTGTCTCTGTCTCCCTGTCTCTCCCAGTGTCTCTCTGTGTCTCTGTCTCCCTGTCTCTCCCTGTGTCTCTGTGTCTATGTCTCTCTGCCCCTGTCTCCCTGTCTCTCCCTGTGTCTCTCTGTCTCTGTCTCTCTGTGTCTATGTGTCTCTGTCTCTCTCTGTGTCTCTGTGTCTCTGTGTCTCTGTCTCTGTCTCCCTGTCTTTCCCTGTGTCTCTGTGTCTCTGTCTCTCTGCCCTTGTCTCCCTGTGTCTCTCTCCCTGTGTCTCTCTGTCTCCCTGTCTCTCTCTGTCTCTCTGTCTCCCTGTCTCACTGTCTCTGTGTCTCCCTGTGTCTCCCTGTGTCTATCTCCCTGTGTCTCTGTGTCTCTGTCTCCCTGTGTCTCTGTCTCCCTGTCTCCCAGTGTCTCCCTGTGTCTCTGTGTGTCTCTGTCTCCCTGTGTCTGTGTATCTCCCTGTCTCCCTGTCTCTCTGTCTCCCTGTGTCTCCCTGTGTCTCTGTCTCCCTGTGTCTCCCTGTCTCCCTGTCTCCCTGTGTCTGTGTGTCTCTGTCTCCCTGTGTGTCTCCCTGTCTCCCTGTGTCTCCCTGTCTCCCTGTGTCTCCCTGTGTCTCCCTGTCTCCCTGTGTCTGTGTGTCTCTGTCTCCCTGTCTCCCTGTCTCTGTGTCTCTCTCTGTCTCAATCTCTGTTTCTCTCTGTCTCTGTCTCCCTGTCTCCCTGTGTGTCTCCCTGTCTCTCTGTCTCCCTGTGTCTCCCTGTGTCTGTGTGTCTCTGTCTCCCTGTGTCTCTGTCTCCCTGTCTCCCTGTGTGTCTCCCTGTCTCTCTGTGTCCCTGTCTCCCTGTGTCTCCCTGTCTCCCTGTGTCTCCCTGTGTCTCTGTGTCTGTGTCTCTCTGTGTCTTTCTCTGTCTCCCTGTGTCTCTGTGTCCCTGTCTCCCTGTGTCTCCCTGTCTCTCTGTCTCCCTGTGTCTCTCTGTCTCCCTGTCTCCCTGTGTGTCTCCCTGTGTCTCTCTGTCTCCCTGTGTCTCGCCCTGTGTCTCTCTGTGTCTCTGTCTCCCTGTCTCTCTGTCTCCCTGTGTCTCTGTCTCTGTGTCTCTGTGTCTGTGTCTCCCTGTGTCTCCCTGTGTCTCTCTGTGTCTCTGTCTCTCTGTGTCTCCCTGTCTCTCTGTCTCCCTGTCTCCCTGTGTCTGCGTGTCTCCATGTGTCTCTGTGTCTCCCTGTGTCTCTGTGTCTCCCTGTCTCCCTGTGTGTCTCCTGTCTCCCTGTCTCCCTGTGTGTCTCCCTGTCTCTCTGTGTCTCCCTGTCTCTCTGTCTCCCTGTCTCCCTGTGTCTGTGTGTCTCCCTGTGTCTCTGTGTCTCCCTGTCTCCCTGTGTGTCTCCCTGTCTCCCTGTCTCCCTGTGTGTCTCCCTGTCTCCCTGTCTCCCTGTGTCTCCCTGTCTCCCTGTGTCTCGCCCTGTGTCTCCCTGTCTCCCTGTGTCTCCCTGTCTCCCTGTCTCTCTCTGTCTCCCTGCCTCCCTGTGTCTGTGTGTCTCCCTGTCTCCCTGTGTCTCCCTGTCTCCCTGTGTCTCCCTGTGTCTCCCTGTCTCCCTGTGTCTGTGTGTCTCTGTCTCCCTGTCTCCCTGTCTCTGTGTCTCTCTCTGTCTCAATCTCTGTTTCTCTCTGTCTCTGTCTCCCTGTCTCCCTGTGTGTCTCCCTGTCTCTCTGTCTCCCTGTGTCTCCCTGTGTCTGTGTGTCTCTGTCTCCCTGTGTCTCTGTCTCCCTGTCTCCCTGTGTGTCTCCCTGTCTCTCTGTGTCCCTGTCTCCCTGTGTCTCCCTGTCTCCCTGTGTCTCCCTGTGTCTCTGTGTCTGTGTCTCTCTGTGTCTTTCTCTGTCTCCCTGTGTCTCTGTGTCCCTGTCTCCCTGTGTCTCCCTGTCTCTCTGTCTCCCTGTGTCTCTCTGTCTCCCTGTCTCCCTGTGTGTCTCCCTGTGTCTCTCTGTCTCCCTGTGTCTCGCCCTGTGTCTCTCTGTGTCTCTGTCTCCCTGTCTCTCTGTTTCCCTGTGTCTCTGTCTCTGTGTCTCTGTGTCTGTGTCTCCCCGTGTCTCCCTGTGTCTCTCTGTGTCTCTGTCTCTCTGTGTCTCCCTGTCTCTCTGTCTCCCTGTCTCCCTGTGTCTGTGTGTCTCCATGTGTCTCTGTGTCTCCCTGTGTCTCTGTGTCTCCCTGTCTCCCTGTGTGTCTCCTGTCTCCCTGTCTCCCTGTGTGTCTCCCTGTCTCTCTGTGTCTCCCTGTCTCTCTGTCTCCCTGTCTCCCTGTGTCTGTGTGTCTCCCTGTGTCTCTGTGTCTCCCTGTCTCCCTGTGTGTCTCCCTGTCTCCCTGTGTGTCTCCCTGTCTCCCTGTCTCCCTGTGTCTCCCTGTCTCCCTGTGTCTCGCCCTGTGTCTCCCTGTCTCCCTGTGTCTCCCTGTCTCCCTGTCTCTCTCTGTCTCCCTGCCTCCCTGTGTCTGTGTGTCTCCCTGTCTCCCTGTGTCTCCCTGTCTCCCTGTGTCTCCCTGTGTCTCTGTGTCTCCCTGTCTCCCTGTGTCTCCCTGTGTCTCCCTGTCTCTCTCTGTCTCCCTGTCTCTGTGTCTCTGTCTCCCTGTGTCTCTGTGTCTCTGTCTCTGTGTCTCCCTGTCTCCTGTCTCTGTCTCTCTGTCTCTCTGTGTGTCTCCCTGTGTCTCTGTGTCTCCCTGTGTGTCTCTGTGTCTCCCTGTCTCCCTGTCTCCCTGTGTCCCTGTGTCTCCCTGTCTCTGTGTCTGTGTGTCTCCCTGTGTCTCTGTCTCTGTGTCTCTGTCTCCCTGTGTCTCTGTCTCCCTGTCTCCCTGTGTGTATCTGTGTCTCTGTCTCCCTGTCTCTGTCTCTCTGTCTCCCTGTCTCTGTCTCTCTGTCTCTGTGTCTCCCTGTCTCCCTGTCTCTGTGTCTCTGTCTCCCTGTCTCTCTGTGTGTCTCTGTGTCTCTCTGTCTCCCTGTCTCTGTGTCTCTGTCTCTGTCTCTCTGTCTCTCTGTCTCCCTGTCTCCCTGTCTCTGTGTCTCCCTGTGTCTCCCTGTGTCTGTGTCTCCCTGTGTCTGCCTGTCTCCCTGTCTCTCTGTCTCCCTGTCTCCCTGTCTCTGTGTCTCCCTGTGTCTTCCTGTCTCTGTGTCTCCCTGTGTCTGCCTGTCTCCCTGTCTCTGTGTCTCTGTGTCTCCCTGCCTGTCTCCCTGTCTCTGTGTGTACCATGCAGAGGATGAAGTCGCCCTCGCTGTGGAAGCTGAAGGCTGCCGAGTCGAAGGACGTCACGTGACTGCCGCCCTCCAATGAGCACTCAGCCTGCTGCTGTGTCGCGTCGCACAGCCACTGTCCTCCCTTGCACGTGCTGGGGAGAGTCACACAGAGAGAGAGTCACACAGGGAGAGTCACACAGGGAGAGTCACACACAGGGAGAGTCACACAGAGAGAGAGTCACACACAGGGAGAGTCACACAGAGGGAGAGTCACACAGGGAGAGAGTCACACACAGGGGGAGTCACACAGAGAGAGTCACACAGGGGGAGAGTCACACAGAGAGAGAGTCACACACAGGGAGAGTCACACACAGGGAGAGTCACACACAGGGAGAGTCACACACAGGAAGAGTCACACACAGGGAGAGTCACACACAGGGAGAGTCACACAGGGGGAGAGTCACACACAGGGAGAGTCACACACAGGGAGAGTCACACACAGGGAGAGTCACACACAGGGGGAGAGTCACACACAGGGAGAGTCACACACAGAGAGAGTCACACACAGGGAGAGTCACACACAGGGAGAGTCACACACAGGGGGAGAGTCACACACAGAGAGAGTCACACACAGGGAGAGTCACACAGAGAGAGTCACACACAGGGAGAGTCACACACAGGGAGAGTCACACACAGGGAGAGTCACACACAGGGAGAGTCACACACAGGGGGAGAGTCACACACAGGGAGAGTCACACACAGAGAGAGTCACACACAGGGAGAGTCACACACAGGGAGAGTCACACAGAGGGAGAGTCACACACAGGGAGAGTCACACAGGGGGAGAGTCATACAGAGAGAGTCACACACAGGGAGAGTCACACACAGGGGGAGAGTCACACAGGGAGAGTCACACAGAGAGAGAGTCACACAGGGAGAGTCACACACAGGGAGAGTCACACACAGGGGGAGAGTCACACACAGGGAGAGTCACACAGGGAGAGTCACACACAGGGAGAGTCACACACAGGGAGAGTCACACACAGGGAGAGTCACACACAGGGAGAGTCACACACAGGGAGAGTCACACACAGGGAGAGAGTCACACACAGGGAGAGTCACACACAGGGGGAGAGTCACACAGAGAGAGTCACACAGGGAGAGTCACACACAGGGAGAGTCACACAGGGAGAGTCACACACAGGGAGAGTCACACAGGGGGAGAGTCACACACAGGGAGAGTCACACAGGGGGAGAGTCACACACAGGAAGAGTCACACAGGGAGAGTCACACACAGGGAGAGTCACACAGGGAGAGTCACACAGGGGGAGAGTCACACAGGGAGAGTCACACACAGGGAGAGTCACACAGGGAGAGTCACACAGGGAGAGTCACACAGGGAGAGTCACACACAGGGAGAGTCACACAGGGGGAGAGTCACACAGGGAGAGTCACACACAGGGAGAGTCTCACACACAGGGAGAGTCACACACAGGGAGAGTCACACAAAGGGAGAGTCACACAGGGGGAGAGTCACACACAGGGAGAGTCACACAGGGGGAGAGTCACACACAGGGAGAGTCACACACAGGGAGAGTCACACAGGGAGAGTCACACAGGGGGAGAGTCACACAGGGAGAGTCACACACAGGGAGAGTCACACACAGGGAGAGTCTCACACACAGGGAGTGTCACACACAGGGAGAGTCACACAAAGGGAGAGTCACACAGGGGGAGAGTCACACAGGGAGAGTCACACAGGGGGAGAGTCACACAGGGAGAGTCACACACAGGGAGAGTCACACACAGGGAGAGTCACACAGGGAGAGTCACACAGGGAGAGTCACACACAGGGAGAGTCACACAGGGGGAGAGTCACACAGGGAGAGTCACACACAGGGAGAGTCTCACACACAGGGAGAGTCACACACAGGGAGAGTCACACAAAGGGAGAGTCACACAGGGGGAGAGTCACACACAGGGAGAGTCACACAGGGGGAGAGTCACACACAGGGGGAGAGTCACACACAGGGGGAGAGTCACACACAGGGAGAGTCACACACAGAGAGAGTCACACACAGGGAGAGTCACACACAGGGAGAGTCACACACAGGGAGAGTCACACAGAGAGAGTCACACACAGGGAGAGTCACACAGGGAGAGTCACAAAGGGGGAGAGTCACACAGGGAGAGTCACACACAGGGAGAGTCACACAGGGAGAGTCACAAAGGGGGAGAGTCACACAGGGAGAGTCACACACAGGGAGAGTCACACACAGGGAGAGTCTCACACACAGGGAGAGTCACACACAGGGAGAGTCTCACACACAGGGAGAGTCACACACAGGGAGAGTCACACAGGGGGAGAGTCACACAGAGAGAGTCACACACAGGGAGAGTCACACACAGGGGGAGAGTCACACACAGGGGGAGAGTCACACACAGGGGGAGAGTCACACACAGGGAGAGTCACACACAGAGAGAGTCACACACAGGGAGAGTCACACACAGGGAGAGTCACACACAGGGAGAGTCACACAGAGAGAGTCACACACAGGGAGAGTCACACAGGGAGAGTCACAAAGGGGGAGAGTCACACAGGGAGAGTCACACACAGGGAGAGTCACACAGGGAGAGTCACAAAGGGGGAGAGTCACACAGGGAGAGTCACACACAGGGAGAGTCACACACAGGGAGAGTCTCACACACAGGGAGAGTCACACACAGGAGGAGTCACACACAGGGAGAGTCACACACAGGGGGAGAGTCACACAGGGAGAGTCACACAGAGAGAGTCACACACACAGGAGGAGTCACACAGGGAGAGTCACACACAGGGAGAGTCACACAGGGGGAGAGTCACACACAGGGAGAGTCACACACAGGAGGAGTCACACACAGGAGGAGTCACACACAGTGAGAGTCACACACAGGGAGAGTCACACACAGGGAGAGTCACACAGGGGGAGAGTCACACACAGGGAGAGTCACACACAGGAGGAGTCACACACAGGAGGAGTCACACACAGGGAGAGTCACACACAGTGAGAGTCACACACAGGGAGAGTCACACAGGGAGAGTCACACACAGGGAGAGTCACACAGGGAGAGTCACACAGAGGGAGAGTCACACACAAGCAGAGTCACACAGAGGGAGAGTCACACACAGGGGGAGTCACACACAGGAGGAGTCACACACACAGGAGGAGTCACACACAGGGGGAGTCACACACAGGGGGAGTCACACACAGGAGGAGTCACACACAGGGGGAGTCACACACAGGAGGAGTCACACACAGGAGGAGTCACACACAGGAGGAGTCACACACAGGAGGAGTCACACACAGGAGGAGTCACACACAGAGAGAGTCACACACAGGAGGTGGAGGAGTCACACACAGGAGGAGTCACACACAGGAGGAGTCACACACAGGGGGAGTCACACACAGGAGGAGTCACACACAGGAGGAGTCACACACAGGGGGAGTCACACACAGGAGGAGTCACACACAGGGGGAGTCACACACAGGGAGAGTCACACACAGGGGGAGAGTCACACAGGGAGAGTCACACACAGGGAGAGTCACACACAGGGAGAGTCACACACAGGAGGAGTCACACACAGGAAGAGTCACACACAGGAGGAGTCACACACAGGAGGAGTCACACACAGGAGGAGTCACACACAGGAGGTGGGGGAGTCACACACAGGAGGAGTCACACACAGGGAGAGTCACACACAGGGAGAGTCACACACACAGGGAGAGTCACACACAGGGGGAGTCACACACAGGGAGAGTCACACACAGGGGGAGTCACACACAGGAGGAGTCACACAGGGGGAGAGTCACACACAGGGAGAGTCACACACAGGGAGAGTCACACACAGGGAGAGTCACACACAGGGAGAGTCACACACAGGGGGAGAGTCACACAGGGAGAGTCACACACAGGGAGAGTCACACACAGGGAGAGTCACACACAGGAGGAGTCACACACAGGAAGAGTCACACACAGGAGGAGTCACACACAGGAGGAGTCACACACAGGAGGAGTCACACACAGGAGGTGGGGGAGTCACACACAGGAGGAGTCACACACAGGGAGAGTCACACACAGGGAGAGTCACACACACAGGGAGAGTCACACACAGGGGGAGTCACACACAGGGAGAGTCACACACAGGGGGAGTCACACACAGGAGGAGTCACACACAGGAGGAGTCACACACAGGGAGAGTCACACACAGGGAGAGTCACACACAGGGGGAGTCACACACAGGAGGAGTCACACAGGGGGAGAGTCACACACAGGGAGAGTCACACACAGGGAGAGTCACACACAGGGAGAGTCACACAGGGAGAGTCACACAGGGAGAGAGTCACACACAGGGAGAGTCACACACAGGAGGAGTCACACACAGGAGGAGTCACACACAGGAGGAGTCACACACAGGAGGAGTCACACAGGGGGAGAGTCACACACAGGAGGAGTCACACACACAGGGAGAGTCACACACAGGGAGAGTCACACACAGGGGGAGAGTCACACACAGGGAGAGTCACACACAGGGGGAGAGTCACACACACAGGGAGAGTCACACAGGGAGAGTCACACACAGGGGGAGTCACACACAGGGGGGAGAGTCACACACAGGGGGAGAGTCACACACAGGAGGAGTCACACACAGGGAGAGTCACACACAGGGGGAGTCACACACAGGAGGAGTCACACACAGGAGGAGTCACACACAGGGGGAGTCACACACAGGGAGAGTCACACTCAGGAGGAGTCACACACAGGAGGTGAGGGAGTCACACACAGGAGGAGTCATACACAGGAGGAGTCACACACACAGGGTTGGGGGAGTCACACACAGGAGGAGTCACACCCAGGAGGAGTCACACACAGGAGGAGTCACACACAGGGTTGGGGGAGTCACACACAGGAGGAGTCACACACAGGGAGAGTCACACACAGGGGGAGTCACACACAGGGGGAGTCACACAGGGAGAGTCACACACAGGAGGAGTCACACACAGGGAGAGTCACACACAGGGAGAGTCACACTCAGGAGGTGGGGGAGTCACACACAGGAGGAGTCACACACAGGGAGAGTCACACACAGGGAGAGTCACACACAGGGAGAGTCACACACAGGGAGAGTCACACACAGGGAGAGTCACACACAGGAGGAGTCACACACAGGGAGAGTCACACACAGGGAGAGTCACACACAGGGAGAGTCACACACAGGGAGAGTCACACACAGGGAGAGTCACACACAGGGAGAGTCACACACAGGAGGAGTCACACACAGGGAGAGTCACACACAGGGAGAGTCACACACAGGGGGAGTCACACACAGGGGGAGTCACACAGGGAGAGTCACACACAGGAGGAGTCACACACAGGGAGAGTCACACACAGGGAGAGTCACACTCAGGAGGTGGGGGAGTCACACACAGGAGGAGTCACACACAGGGAGAGTCACACACAGGGAGAGTCACACACAGGGAGAGTCACACACAGGGAGAGTCACACACAGGAGGAGTCACACACAGGGAGAGTCACACACAGGGAGAGTCACACACAGGGAGAGTCACACACAGGGAGAGTCACACACAGGAGGAGTCACACACAGGAGGAGTCACACACAGGGAGAGTCACACACAGGAGGAGTCACACACAGGAGGAGTCACACACACAGGAGGAGTCACACACAGGAGGAGTCACACTCAGGAGGAGTCACACACACAGGGTTGGGGGAGTCACACACACAGGGAGAGTCACACACAGGGAGAGTCACACACAGGAGGAGTCACACACACAGGGTTGGGGGAGTCACCAGGCGTTGAAGCTGTCCTCTAGGGAGTCCCCAGGCTGGTGGAGCTGCTCTCCGTACTTGCAGGGGCAGAGCGCCTGGGGTATGCAGCGGTGGGACTCCCCGTGGTCATCCCTCACCGTGCCTGGGTGAGAGTGGGGGGCAGGAGAGAGTGGGGGTCAGAGTGGGGGGCCACGGGGGGGCTGGGACTCTCAGCAGGGGCGTCGTCCTGCTCCAGGGGGTCTCCCCGACTCGTCGCCAACACCCCACGTGGGGTCTCTCATCCTGGCGGGGCTCCCCACCGAGTGCGTTGCTTCGTGAGGGTGAGAGAGTGGGTGGGTGGGTGAGTGGGTGAGTGGGTGGGTGAGTGGGTGAGTGGGTGAGTGGGTGGGTGAGTGGGTGAGTGGGTGAGTGGGTGAGTGGGTGGGTGAGTGGGTGAGTGAGTGAGTGGGTGGGTGAGTGGGTGAGTGGGTGGGTGAGTGAGTGAGTGGGTGAGTGAGTGAGTGGGTGGGTGAGAGAGTAGTGGGTGAGTGAGTGAGTGAGAGAGTGGGTGAGTGAGTGAGTGGGTGAGTGAGTGAGTGAGTGGGTGAGTGAGTGAGTGGGTGGGTGAGAGAGTAGTGGGTGAGTGGGTGAGTGAGTGAGTGGGTGGGTGAGTGGGTGAGTAGTGGGTGGGTGGGTGAGTGCGTGGGTGAGTGAGTGAGTGAGTAGGTGGGTGAGTGAGTGGGTGGGTGGGTGAGTGAGTGGGTGGGTGGGTGAGAGGGTAGTGGGTGAGTGGGTGAGTGAGTGAGTGAGAGAGTGAGTGAGTGGGTGGGTGAGTGAGTGAGTGGGTGAGTGAGTGAGTGAGTGGGTGAGTGGGTGAGTGAGTGAGTGGGTGAGTGAGTGAGTAGGTGGGTGAGTGAGTGAGTGGGTGAGTGAGTGGGTGGGTGAGTGAGTGGGTGAGTAGTGGGTGAGTAGTGGGTGAGTGGGTGAGTGGGTAAGTGGGTGAGTGAGTGAGTGAGTAGGTGGGTGAGTGAGTGGGTGGGTGAGTGAGTGGGTGGGTGGGTGAGTGAGTGAGTGGGTGAGTGAGTGAGTGGGTGGGTGGGTGAGAGGGTAGTGGGTGAGTGGGTGAGTGAGTGAGTGGGTGGGTGGGTGAGAGAGTGGGTGAGTGAGTGAGTGGGTAGGTGAGTGAGTGGGTGAGTAGGTGAGTGGGTTAGTGAGTAGGTGAGTGGGTGAGTGAGTGGGTGAGTGAGTGAGTGAGTGGGTGAGTAGGTGAGTCAGTGAGTGAGTGAGTGGGTGAGTGGGTGAGTAGGTGAGTCAGTGAGTGAGTGTGTGAGTGAGTGAGTGGGTGAGTGAGTGGGTGGGTGAGTGAATGAGCGAGCGAGCGAGTGACTGAGCGAGTGACTGAGCAAATAAGCGAGCGACTGAGTGAGCGAGTGAGTGACTGAGCGAGCGAGTGAGTGACTGAGTGAGCGAGTGACTGAGTAAGTGACTGAGTGACTGAGTGAGCGAGTGACTGAGCGAGTGACTGAGTGACTGAGCGAGTGACTGAGCGAGTGACTGAGCGAGCGATCGAGTGACTGAGCCGTACCCTCTGGGCAGAAGCAGCCGGGGACACAACCCTCGTCACAGCTGATCTCCCCGCTAGGGTTGGAGCAGCTCTTCTCGCAGGGGGAGCCACAGTCGTTGAATTCCTCTCCCTGGGGGCACGACGGGGCGACTGTGGCGGGCACGACAGGAAGAGAGGAACAGGGGGGAGACTTCCTACCCCGCCTCCACGTGTCGATGTGTCGTGAGAATCATCGCCAACAAAGTCGGCTCAGACTCACAGCCGCAGCGGCGCTTTCAGATGTTATATACACTACACTATACACTACTACACTATACACTACTACACACTACACCACACACTACACTATACACTACACTATACACTACACTATACACTACACTATACACTATACACTACACTATACACTACACTACACACTACACTACACACTACACTATACACTACACTATACACTACACTACACACTACACTATACACTACACTATACACTACACTATACACTACACACTACACTATACACTACACTATACACTACACTATACACTACATAATACACTACACTATACACTACACTATACACTACACTATACACTACACTATACACTACACACTACACTATACACTACACTATACACTACACTATACACTATACACTACTACACACTACACTATACACTATACACTACACTATACACTATACACTACACACTACACTATACACTACACTATACACTACACTATACACTACACTATACACTACACACTACACTATACACTACACTACACACTACACTATACACTACACTATACACTACACTATACACTACACACTATACACTACACTACTATACACTACACTACGCACTACACTATACACTACACTATACACTACACTATACACTACACTATACACTACTACACACTACACTATACACTACACTATACATTATACACTACACTATACACTATACACTACACTATACACTACACTATACACTACACTATACACTACTACACACTACACCACACACTACACTATACACTACACTATACACTACACTATACACTACACTATACACTACTACACTACACTATACACTACACTATACACTACACTATACACTACACTATACACTACACTATACACTACACTACACACTATACACTACACTATACACTACACTATACACTACACTACCACTATACACTACACTATAAACTACACTATACACTACACACTACACTATACACTACACTATACACTACACTACACACTATACACTACACTATAAACTACACTATACACTATACACTACACACTATACACTACACTATACACTACTACACACTATACACTACACACTATACACTACACTACACTATACACTACACTATACACTACACTATACACTACTACACACTATACACTACACTATACACTACTACACTATACACTACACTATACACTACACTATACACTACACTACACTATACACTACACACTACACTATACACTACACTATACACTACTACACTACACACTACACTACACTATACACTACTACACTTACACTACTACAATACACTATACACTACTACACTACTACACCACACTACTACACTACACTATACACTACTACACACTACTACACTACACTATACACTACTACACTACACTATACACTACTACACTACACACTACACTATACACTATACACTACACTATACACTACACTATACACTACTACACTATACACTACACTATACACTACACTATACACTACACTATACACTACACTACACACTATACACTACACTATACACTACACTATACACTACACTATACACTACACTACCACTATACACTACACTATAAACTACACTATACACTACACACTACACTATACACTACACTATACACTACACTACACACTATACACTACACTATAAACTACACTATACACTACACACTACACTATACACTACACACTATACACTACACACTATACACTACACACTATACACTACACTATACACTACTACACACTATACACTATACACTACACTATACACTACACTATACACTACTACACACTATACACTACACTATACACTACTACACTATACACTACACTATACACTACACTATACACTACACTATACACTACACTATACACTACACACTACACTACACTATACACTACTACACTACACACTACACTACACTATACACTACTACACTTACACTACTACAATACACTATACACTACTACACTACTACACCACACTACTACACTACACTATACACTACTACACACTACTACACTACACTATACACTACTACACTACACACTACACTATACACTATACACTACACTATACACTACACTACTACACTACTACACCACACACTACTACACCACACTATACACTACACTACTACACTATACACTACACTACTACACTATACACTACTACACCACACACTACTACACTACACACTACTACACTACACTATACACTACTACACTACACACTACTACACTATACACTACACTATACACTACTACACCACACACTACTACACTATACACTACACACTACACTACACTATACACACTACACTATACACTACACTACTACACTATACACTACTACACTACAAGACTACATTATACACTACACTATACACTACTACACTACACTACTACACTATACACTACACTACACACTATACACTACACTATACACTACACTACTACACTACACACTACTACACTACTACACTACACTATACACTACTACACTACACTATACACTACTACACCACCACACTATACACTACTACACACTACTACACTATACACTACACTACACTATACACTACTACACGATACACTACACTACTACACTACTACACCACACACTACTACACTACACTATACACTACTACACTACACTATACACTACACTATACACTACTACTATACACTACACTACTACACTATACACTACTACACTATACACTACTATACTATACACTACTACACTACACTATACACTACTACACTATACACTACACTATACACTACACTACTACACACTACTACACCACCACACTACTACACTACACTATACACTACTACACTATACACTACTACACTATACACTACACTACTACACTACACTATACACTACACTACTACACCACACTACTACACCACCACACTACTACACTACACTATACACTACACTATACACTACTACACTACACTATACACTACTACACTACACTATACACTACTACACTATACACTACTACACTACACTATACACTACTACACTACACTACTACACCACACACTACTACACTACACTATACACTACACTATACACTTACACTACACACTACTACACTACACACTACTACACTACTACACCACACTACTACACTACTACACTACACACTACTACACTACACTATACACTACTACACCACACTACTACACTACTACACCACCACACTACTACACCACCACACTACTACACCACACACTACTACACTACACTATACACTACCAGCACCACGCTCACCGCATCCAACCTGCGCCCTCCACCCTTGCTGCTCCCCGTGGCCGCCAGCGGCCCCGCCGTGCCGGCCGCACTGCCGCGCGTACTCAGCCAGGCAGCCGCATGCGGCCTCGCGGCCTGCTGGCCCACCACCGCTGTCACCGCCACCGCTGTCACCGCCACCGCTGTCACCGCCACCGCTGTCACCGCCACCGCTGTCACCGCCACCGCTGTCACCGCCACCGCTGTCACCACCACCGCTGTCACCACCGCCTCCACCGCCTCCGCCGCCTCCACCGCCTCCGCCGCCTCCACCGCCTCTGCCGCCTCCGCTAGCCGCAGCCGCAGCCGCCGCCGCAGCCGCAGCCGCCGCCACGCTCTGCTCACACAGGGCGCTGTAGCCGGAGCGCTCCTCCACGCAGTCGCCAAACGCCTCGAGCCACGAGGAGCAGCGAGACTCCTGGCACGAGGCGGTGGAGTGGGGTGGGGGGGGGGGAGAGGTTGGGCAGAGATGTTGACTACCTCGCCCGGTACGCAGGAGGGCGTGGGTTCTATCAAGACTCTGACGATGCCTGTAGTCACCGTAGCTCGTGAGATGTTGACTACCTCGCCCGGTACGCAGGAGGTCGCGGGTTCTATCAAGACCCTGACGATGTCTGTAGCCACTGTAACTCGTGAGATGTTGACTACCTCGCCCGGTATGCAGGAGGTCGTGGGTTCTATCAAGACTCTGACGATGCCTGTAGTCACCGTAGCTCGTGAGATGTTGACTACCTCGCCCGGTACGCAGGAGGTCGTGGGTTCGATCCCTGACCCTGACGATGTCTGTAGTCACTGTAGCTCGTGAGATGTTGACTACCTCGCCTGGTGTACAGGAGGTCGTGGGTTCTATCAAGACTCTGACGATGTCTGTAGCCACTGTAGCTCGTGAGATGTTGACTACCTCGCCCGGTACACAGGAGGTCGCGGGTTCTATCAAGACTCTGACTATGTCTGTAGTCACTGTAGCTCGTGAGATGTTGACTACCTCGCCCGGTACGCAGGAGGTCGTGGGTTCTATCCTGACCCTGACGATGTCTGTAGTCACTGTAGCTCGTGAGATGTTGACTACCTCGCCCGGTACGCAGGAGGTCGTGGGTTCGATCCCTGACCCTGACGATGTCTGTAGCCACTGTAGCTCGTGAGATGTTGACTACCTCGCCTGGTACGCAGGAGGTCGTGGGTTCGATCCCTGACCCTGACGACGCCTGCCTCTGCTGTAGCTCGTGAGATGTTGACTACCTCGCCTGGTACACAGGAGGTCGTGGGTTCTATCCCTGACCCTGACGACGCCTGCTGATGTACTTGTAGAGTCTCTCTCTCTCTCTGTGGTGAGATGTTGACTACCTCGCCCGGTACGCAGGAGGTCGTGGGTTCTATCAAGACTCTGACGATGTCTGTAGTCACTGTAACTCGTGAGATGTTGACTACCTCGCCAGGTACGCAGGAGGTCGTGGGTTCTATCAAGACTCTGACGATGTCTGTAGTCACTGTAACTCGTTAGATGTTGACTACCTCGCCCGGTACGCAGGAGGTCGTGGGTTCGATCCCGACCCTGACGATGTCTGTAGTCACTGTAACTCGTTAGATGTTGACTCCCTCGCCTGGTGGGCAGGAGGTCGTGGGTTCTATCAAGACTCTGACTATGTCTGTAGCCACTGTAACTCGTGAGATGTTGACTACCTCGCCTGGTACACAGGAGGTCGTGGGTTCTATCAAGACTCTGACGATGCCTGCTGATGTACTTGTAGAGTTTGCGTCTCTCTCTCTGTGGTGAGATGTTGACTACCTCGCCTGGTACACAGGAGGTCGTGGGTTCGATCCCCGACCCTGACGACGCCTGCCTCTGCTGTAGCTCGTGAGATGTTGACTACCTCGCCTGGTGTACAGGAGGTCGTGGGTTCGATCCCGACCCTGACGATGCCTGCTGATGTACTTGTAGAGTCTGCGTCTTTCTCTCTCTGTGGTGAGATGTTGACTACCTCGCCTGGTGTACAGGAGGTCGTGGGTTCTATCAAGACTCTGACGACGCCTGTAGCTACTTTAGCGCGTGAGATGTTGACTACCTCGCCTGGTACACAGGAGGTCGTGGGTTCGATCCTGACCCTGACGATGCCTGTAGTCACTGCAGCTCGTGAGATGTTGACTACCTCGCCTGGTACGCAGGAGGTCGTGGGTTCTAGCCTGACTCTGACGACGCCTGTAGCTACTGCAGCTCGTGAGATGTTGACATCAGCCAATTTGTTGAGCTGTTATCATTCGTGAGAAAGAGCTATGTAGCTTTTGCTGGGACTCTTACCTGGTAAGATATATAAAAAAAGTTTTAATTGAGAGATACGGGGGGCATGGGAGAGACGCAGAGAGAGAGAGAGGGGAGAGATTTCGTGAGAGATTGAAAGGCGATCGTCCCAATACAAAACCCTTTAAAGATGATGATGGTGGTAGTGATGAGGATGACACTGATGATGGCGATGATGGTGATGGTGGTGGTGGTGATGGTGGTGGTGATGGTGGTTATGGCGATGATGGTGATGGTGGTGATGATGGTGGTGGTGATGGTGGTGGTGATGGTGGTGATGGTGGTGGTGATGGTGATGGTGGGATTGATACTGATGATAGTGGTGGTGATGGGTATGATTGTGATGATGATGATGGCGGTGACGGTGATGATGGTGGTGGTGATGATGATTGTGATGATGGTGGTGGTGGTGGTAGTGATGATGGTGGTGGTGGTGATGATGATGATGGTGGTGGTGATGATGATGATGGTGGTGGTGGTGATGGTGGTGGAGATGGTGGTGATGATGATGGTGGAGGTGATGGTGATGGTGGTGGAGATGGTGGTGATGATGATGATGGTGTAGGTGATGGTGGAGGTGATGGTGATGGTGGTGATGATAATTGTGATGGTGGTGATGGTGGAGGTGATGGTGGTGATGATGGTGGTGGTGGTGATGATGGTGATGGTGGTGATGATGGTGGTGGTGGTGGTGATGATGATGGTGGAGGTGATGGTGATGGTGGTGGTGGTGGTGATGGTGATGGGATGTACGTTGGAGGGATGGTGATGGTGGTGGAGATGGTGGTGGTGATGATGATTGTGATGGTGGTGGTGGTGGTGGGGGTGGTGGTGGTGGTGATGATGATGGTGGAGGTGCTGGTGATGGTGTTGTACCTTGGAGGGATGGTGATGGTGTTGTACCTTGCAGGGATGGTGATGGTGCAGGTGATGGTGATGGTGGTAATCCTTGGAGGGGTGGTGGTGGTGGTGGTGATTGTGATGATGGTGATGGTGATGATGATGGTGATGGTGTTGTACCTTGCAGGGATGGTGATGGTGCAGGTGATGGTGATGGTGGTGATCCTTGGAGGGATGGTGATGGTGATGGTGGAGGTGATGGTGATGGTGTTGTACCTTGGAGAGATGGTGATGGTGGAGCTGATGGTGATGGTGTTGTACCTTAGAGGGATGGTGATGGTGATTGTGGAGGTGATGGTGATGGTGTTGTACCTTGGAGGGATGGTGATATTGATATTCGAGGCACCCATTCTGATTGTCCATGCTCTCCTTGAGAAACTGCTTCATCTGGCCATTGTTTTCTGTAACGTAGACACACAGCACCACCACCATCATCACCACCATCATCATCACCATCATCACCATCATCGTCACCACCATTATCACCATCATCACGACCATCATCACCATCATCATCACCATCATCACCATCATCGTCACCACCATTATCACCATCATCACGACCATCATCACCACCATCATCACCACCACCACCACCATCACCACCATCACCACCACCACCATCACCCCCCACCACCACCACCCACCATCACCACCATCACCACCAACACCATCACCACCATCACCACCACCACCATCACCCCCCACCACCACCACCCACCATCACCACCATCACCACCACCACGACCATCATCACCCCCCACCACCACCACCACCCACCACCACCACCCACCACCACCACTCACCGATTTGGAGTTCCTTCTTCCCGTCGTAGTTGCCACAGACGCCGCACAGCGAGTTGGCGAACTTCTTGTTCACTTGGACCTGACGTGGGGAGAGAAGCAGCGAGTTAGCTACACTACACTGTACACTACACTGTACACTACACTGCACACTACACTGCACACTACACTGTACACCATACTGTATACTACTACATCACACTATACACTGTACACTGCACTGTACACATCACTGTACACCATACACTACACCGCACACTACACTGTACACTGCACTGCACACTACACTACTGTACACTACCACACTACACTGCACACTACACTGTACACTGCACTGTACACCACACTACTGTACACTACTACATTGCACTACACATTACACTGTACACTACACTGTACACTGCACTACTGTACACTACTACATTACACTATACACTACACTATACACTACACTGTGCACTATACACTACACTACACACTACACTGTACACTACACTGTACACTACTACATTACACTACACACTACACTGTACACTACACTGCACGTTACACTGTACACTACTACATTACACTATACACCACACTGCACACTACACTGTACACTACACTACTGTACACTACTACACTACACCATACACTACACTGCACACTACACTGTACACTACACTACTGTACACTACTACATTACACACTACACTGCACACTACACTGTACACTGCACTGTACACTACACTACTGTACACTACTACACTACACCGCACACTACACTGTACACTGCACTGTACACTACACTACTGTACACTACTACATTTTACTACACATTACACTGTACACTACACTGTACACTGCACTACTGTACACTACTACATTACACTATACACTACAATGTACACTACACTATACACTACACTGTGCACTATACACTACACTATACACTACACTGTACACTACACTATACACTACTACATTACACCACACACTACACTGTACACTACACTGCACGCTACACTGTACACTACTACATTACACTATACACTGCACACTACACTGTACACATCACTGTACACCATACACTACACTGTACACTACACTGTACACTACTACATTACACCATAAACTACACTGTACACTACACTGCACGCTACACTGTACACTACTACATTACACTATACACCACACTGCACACTACACTGTACACTACACTACTGTACACTACTACACTACACCATACACTACACCGCACACTACACTGTACACTACACTACTGTACACTACTACATTACACACTACACTGCACACTACACTGTACACTGCACTGTACATTACACTACTGTACACTACTACACTACACTGCACACTACACTGTACACCGCACTGTACACTACACTACTGTACACTACTACATTGCACTACACATTACACTGTACACTACACTGTACACTGCACTACTGTACACTACTACATTACACTATACACTACACTGTACACTACACTATACACTACACTGTGCACTATACACTACACTATACTGCACACTACACTGTACACTACTACATTACACTATACACTACACTGTACACTACACTGCACGCTACACTGTACACTACTACATTACACTATACACCACACTGCACACTACACTGTACACTACACTACTGTACACTACTACACTACACCATACACTACACTGTACACTGCACTGCACACTACACTACTGTACACTACTACATTGCACTACACATTACACTGTACACTACACTGTACACTGCACTACTGTGCACTATACACTACACTATACACTACACTGTACACTACACTATACACTACACTATACACTACTATACACTACACTATACACTACACTATACACTACACTATACACTACACTACACTATACACTACACTATACACTACACTACACTATACACTACACTACACTATACACTACACTATACACTGGTGGTGGTGGTGGTGTCGTGGTGGTGGTGTCGTGGTGGAGGTGGTGGTTTTTTGGTGGTGGTGGTGGTGGTGTGGTAGTGGTGTGGTGGTGGTGGTGTGGTGGTGGACGTTGTGGTGTGGTGGTTGTGGTGGTGGTGGTGTCGTGACCACCCCACCACCACCACAACCACCACCACCACCACACCACCACCACCACGACACCACCAGCACCACACCACCACCACACCACACCGCCAGCGGCACACTTCTCACCGTGACGGCGTCCTCGCCCCAGGCCACATCGAGGCCGATCCCCTTGGCCGAGAGGCTTCTGAAGGCGCCGCTCCCCTTCACCGTGAAGCCCACGCCCTCGAACGGGGACTCCACTCTGGGGGGGGGCACGGGTGGGGGGGGCACGGGTGGGGGGGCACGGGTGGGGGGCACGGGTGGGGGGGGGCACGGGTGGGGGGGGGCACGGGTGGGGGGGGCACGGGTGGGGGGGGCACGGGTGGGGGGGCACGGGTGGGGGCACGGGTAGGGGGTGGCACGGGTGGGGGGGGCACGGGTGGGGGGCACGGGTGGGGGGGGGCACGGGTGGGAGGCACGGGTGGGGGGGGCACGGGTGGGGGGGGCACGAGTGGGGGGGGCACGGGTGCATGAGTTCAATGAGTGATTGGCGCCGTGGATCACAGAGTGAGTGACTGAGTGAGTGGGTGAGTGGGTGGGTGAGTGAGTGGGTGAGTGGGTGAGTGAGTAAGTGGGTGAGTGGGTGGGTGAGTGGGTGAGTGGGTGAGTCACTGGGTGAGTGACTGGGTGAGTGGGTGAGTGAGTAAGTGGGTGAGTGACTGGGTGGGTGGGTGAGTGAGTGAGTGGGTGAGTGACTGGGTGGGTGGGTGAGTGAGTGAGTGGGTGAGTGAGTGAGTGAGTGACTGGGTGAGTGGGTGACTAGGTGAGTGAGTGAGTGGGTGAGTGAGTGTGTGAGTGACTGGGTGAGTGGGTGAGTGGGTGACTGGGTGAGTGGGTGAGTGAGTGGGTGAGTGGGTGAGTGAGTGGGTGGGTGAGTGGGTGAGTTACTGGGTGAGTGACTGGGTGAGTGGGTGAGTGAGTAAGTGGGTGAGTGACTGGGTGGGTGGGTGAGTGGGTGAGTGAGTGACTGGGTGACTGGGTGAGTGACTGGGTGAGTGAGTGGGTGAGTGAGTGACTGGGTGAGTGAGTGAGTGGGTGAGTGACTGGGTGAGTGAGTGAGTGAGTGACTGACTGGGTGAGTGGGTGACTGGGTGAGTGTCTTGGTGAGTGACTGGGTGAGTGACTGGGTGACTGGGTGAGTGAGCGAGTGGGTGAGTGACTGGGTGGGTGGGTGAGTGAGTGGGTGAGTGAGTGAGTGAGTGACTGGGTGAGTGGGTGACTAGGTGAGTGAGTGAGTGGGTGAGTGAGTGTGTGAGTGACTGGGTGAGTGGGTGACTAGGTGAGTGGGTGAGTGAGTGGGTGAGTGGGTGGGTGAGTGAGTGGGTGGGTGAGTGGGTGAGTTACTGGGTGAGTGACTGGGTGAGTGGGTGAGTGAGTAAGTGGGTGAGTGACTGGGTGGGTGGGTGGGTGAGTGGGTGAGTGAGTGACTGGGTGACTGGGTGAGTGACTGGGTGAGTGAGTGGGTGAGTGAGTGACTGGGTGAGTGAGTGAGTGGGTGAGTGACTGGGTGAGTGAGTGGGTGAGTGACTGACTGGGTGAGTGGGTGACTGGGTGAGTGTCTTGGTGAGTGACTGGGTGAGTGACTGGGTGAGTGACTGGGTGAGTGAGTGAGCGAGCGAGCCCACCTCTTCCCATCGAGGCTGACTCCTGCTCCCCCCTCTGAGGCGCTGGGGTGGAACGTGACGGTGGCCTGGGCGAGTCGGACGGTGACGTCCCCGGCCCGGTTGTCGCCTCGCACGGCGAGGTCGACGCCGAAGTAGAGACCCTCGCAGTCCTGCGCCAGGGTCAGCGGACACAGCCGCTGGGCCCTGAACAGCTCCCCGTCGAAGGTGCGCACAGAGCCCGCGCCGAAGAACGAGCACGTGGCTTGGGAGGCTGCGACGGGGAGGGGACAGTGAGTGAGAGGGTGGGTGAGTGAGTGTGTGGGTGAGTGAGAGGGTGGGTGGGTGAGTGAGAGGGTGAGTGGGTGAGTGAGTGAGAGGGTGGGTGGGTGAGTGAGTGGGTGGGTGGGTGAGTGAGTGAGTGGGTGAGTGAGTGGGTGGGTGAGTGGGTGAGTGGGTGTGTGAGTGGGTGAGTGAGTGGGTGAGTGGGTGATTGAGTGGGTGAGTGAGAAGGTGGGTGGGTGGGTGAGTGGGTGAGTGAGTGAGTGGGTGAGTGAGTGAGTAAGTGAGTGGGTGAGTGAGTGAGTGGGTGAGTGAGTGAGTGGGTGAGTGAGTGGGTGAGTGTGTGGGTGAGTGTGTGAGTGTGTGGTTGAGTGTGTGGGTGAGTGGGTGAGATAGTGAGAGGGTGGGTGAGTGAGTGAGTGAGTGGGTGAGTAGGTGGGTAAGTGGGTGAGTGAGTGGGTGAGTGAGTGAGTGGGTGAGTGAGTGAGTGGGTGAGTGAGTGAGTGGGTGGGTGAGTGAGTGAGTGGGTGAGTGTGTGGGTGAGTGTGTGGGTGAGTGTGTGGGTGAGTGTCTCCTACTTTGGAACTTCTTGTCCTTAGAGTCGTCCCCTGCACAGGACACAAACACGAAGCGGTCAGCAACAAACAGCACCAACTCCTCCTTGTGTGGCTTCTGGCAGTGAGCGTGGTGATAGCATGGGGGGTGGTGAGGGTGGTGGTGAGGGTGGGGATCGTGAGGGTGGTGGTGGTGGTGGTGAGGGTGATAGTGATGGTGGTAGTGATGGTGGTGGTGATGGTGGTGATGGTGGTGATGGTGGTGGTGGTCGTGATGGTGGTTATGGTGGTGATGGCGGTAGTGATGGTGGTGATGGTGGTGGTGATGGTGGTGATGGTGGTGATGGTGGTGGTGGTGAGGGTGGTGATGGTGGTGGTGATGGTGGTGATGGTGGTGGTGATGGTGGTGATGGTGGTGGTGATGGTGGTGATGGTGGTGGTGGTGAGGGTGGTCGTGATGGTGGTGATGGTGGTGATGGTGGTGGTGATGGTGGTGATGGTGGTGTTGATGGTGGTGATGGTGGTGATGGTGGTAGTGATGGTGGTGATGGTGGTGGTGATGGTGGTGATGGTGGTGATGGTGGTGAGGGTGGTAGTGATGGTGGTGATGGTGGTAGTGATGGTGGTGATGGTGGTGGTGATGGTGGTGATGGTGGTGGTGATGGTGGTGATGGTGGTGGTGATGGTGGTGATAGTGGTGATGGTGATGGTGGTGATAGTGGTGATGGTGATGATGGTGGTGGTGATGGTGGTGAGGGTGGTGGTGAAGGTGGTGAGGGTGGTGAGGATGGTAGTGATGGTGGTGGTTAGGGTGGTGGTGGTGGTGAGGGTGGTAGTGATGGTGGTGAGGGTGGTGATAGTGATGAGGGTGGTAGTGATGGTGGTGAGGGTGGTGGTGATGGTGGTAGTGATGGTGGTGGTGAGGGTGGTGGTGAAGATGGTGGTGATGGTGGTGAGGGTGGTAGTGATGGTGGTGAGGGTGGTGGTGAGGGTGGTAGTGATGGTAGTGATGGTGGTGGTGAGCGTGGTAGGGTTACAGGGTTAGGGTTACAGGTTAGGGTTATAGGGTTATGGGGTTAGGGTTACAGGGTTAGGGTTACAGGTTAGGGTTATGGGGTTAGGGTTACGGGTTAGGGTTATGGGGTTAGGGTTACGGGGTTAGGGTTACAGGGTTAGGGTTACAGGGTTAGGGTTATAGGGTTAGGGTTATGGGGTTAGGGTTACAGGGTTAGGGTTATGGGGTTAGGGTTACAGGGTTACGGTTAGGGTTATGGGGTTAGGGTTATGGGGTTAGGGTTACAGGGTTAGGGTTACAGGGTTAGGGTTACAGGGTTAGGGTTATGGGGTTAGGGTTATGGGGTTAGGGTTATGGGGTTAGGGTTACAGGGTTAGGGTTATGGGGTTAGGGTTATGGGGTTAGGGTTATGGGGTTAGGGTTACAGAGTTAGGGTGTAGTAGTCCTGGATTAGGGCTGCGTTTGGGGCTTGGTGTTTCGGGTTTTAGAGTCAATGTGTATAGGATTCTTGGTTATGGTCATGGGGTTAGTGGTCATGGGATTGGTAGTTAGAGATTTAGTGGTTATGGGATTAGTTGTTAGAGGTTTAGTGGTTAGTGATTTAGTGGGGAGTGGTTTAGTAGTTAGAGGTTTAGTGGTTATGGGATTAGTGGTTAGAGGTTTAGTGGTTATGCGATTAGTGGTTAGAGGTTTAGTGTTTATGGGTTTAGTGGTTATGGGATAAGTTGTTAGAGGTTTAGTGGTTAGTGATTTAGTGGGGAGTGGTTTAGTAGTTAGAGGTTTAGTCATTATGGGATTATTGGTTAGAGGTTTAGTGTTTAGGGGTTTAGTGGTCAGTAGTTTAGTGGTTAGAGGCTTAGGTTAAGTTCAGGGAGAGGATTAGGGATAGGATTAGTCGGCGAGTGAGTGGAAGGGTGAGTGGGTGGATGGGTGAGTGGGTGGATGGGTGAGTGAGTGGAAGGGTGGGTCAGTGGCTGGGTGGGTGAGCGGGTGGATGGGTGAGCGGGTGGATGGGTGAGTGGGTGGATGGGTGAGTGGGTGGATGGGTGAGTGAGTGGAAGGGTGAGTAGGTGGATGGGTTGGTCAGTGGGTGGATGGTTGAGTGAGTGGGTGGAGGGGTGAGTGGGTGGATGGGTGAGTGGGTGGATGGGTGAGTGAGTGGAAGGGTGAGTAGGTGGATGGGTTGGTCAGTGGGTGGGTGCGTGAGTGAGCGGGTGGATGGGTGAGTGGGTGGATGGGTGAGTGGGTGGATGGGTGGGTCAGTGGGTGGGTGGGTGAGCGGGTGGATGGGTGAGCGGGTGGAAGGGTGAGTGGGTGGATGGGTGAGTGAGTGGAAGGGTGAGTGGGTGGATGGGTGGGTCAGTGGGTGGGTGGGTGAGCGGGTGGATGAGTGAGTGAGTGGAAGGGTGAGTAGGTGTATGGGTGGGTCAGTGGGTGGGTGCGTGAGTGAGTGGGTGGATGGGTGAGTGTGTAGGTGGATGGTTGGGTCAGTGGGTGGATGGGTGAGTGAGTAGGTGGATAGGTGGGTCAGTCGGTGGATGATACAGGGTGAGGGTGAGTGGGTGAGTGGGTAGATGGGTGAGTGAGTGGGTGAGTGGGTGGGTGAGTGAGTGGGTGGATGGGTGAGTGGTTGAGTGGGTGAGTTGGTGGATGGGTGAGTGGTTGAGTGGGTGAGTGGGTGGATGGGTGAGTGGGTGGATGGGTGAGTGGGTGGATGGGTGAGTGAGTAGGTGGATGGGTGAGTGAGTAGGTGGATGGGTGGATCAGTGGGAGGGTGAGTGAGTGAGTGGGTGGATGATACAGGGTGAGGGTGAGTGGGTGGATGGGTGAGTGGTTGGATGGGTAAGTGGGTGGATGGGTGAGTGGGTGGATGGGTAAGTTGGTGGATGGGTGAGTGGGTGGATGGGTGAGTGGGTGGATGGGTGAGTGGTTGGATGGGTGAGTGAGTGGATGGGTGAGTGGGTGGATGGGTGAGTGGGTGGATGGGTGAGTGGGTGGATGGGTAAGTGGGTGAATGGGTGAGTGGGTGGATGGGTAAGTGGGTGAATGGGTGAGTGGGTGGATGGGTGAGTGGGTGGATGGATGAGTGGGTGGATGGGTAAGTGGGTGAATGGGTGAGTGGGTGGATAGGTGAGTGGCTGGATGGGTGAGTGGGTGGATGGGTAAGTGGGTGAATGGGTGAGTGGGTAGATGGGTGAATGGGTGGATGGGTGAGTGGCTGGATGGGTGAGTGGCTGGATGGGTGAGTGGTTGGATGGGTGAGTGGGTGGATGGGTGAATGGGTGGATGGGTGAGTGGCTGGATGGGTGAGTGGGTGGATGGGTGAGTGGGTGAATGGGTGAGTGGGTGGATGGGTGAGTGGCTGGATGGGTGAGTGGGTGGATGGGTGAGTGGGTGAATGGGTGAGTGGGTGGATGGGTGAGTGGCTGGATGGGTGAGTGGTACAGGGTGAGGATCAGGTTGAATCTCTCACCTCCCATGTTTTTGTTGCCATCGGCTCCTGAAAAATAAAAAAAAACATAATCAGCACCATCACCAACATCATCAACACCATCACCAACATCAGCAGCACCATCACCAACATCAGCAGCAACATCACCAACACCACCATCACCACTTGGGAGTGAGTTTTATAAATTGAGAAGTTTTAAGCCGATCGATGATAATGACGATGCTCTCTAGCCACTCCCTGTACAGATGGAACAGATGGAGATTCGCCCACACAATCACAGCTGCAGTACCACCCTCTCCTGGCACAGCCATGGGTAGAAGGGAGTGAGATGGAACAGATGGAGATTAGTCCACCCACGGGGTAGAAGGGAGCGAGATGGAACAGATGGAGATTAGTCCACACACGGTGTAGAAGGGAGTGAGATGGAACAGATGGAGATTAGCCCACACACGGTGTAGAAGGGAGTGAGATGGAACAGATGGAGATTAGTCCACCCACGGGTAGAAGGGAGTGAGATGGAACAGATGGAGATTAGTCCACACACGGGTAGAAGGGAGTGAGATGGAACAGATGGAGATTAGTCCACTCACGGGTAGAAGGGAGTGAGATGGAACAGATGGAGATTAGTCCACTCACGGTGTAGAAGGGAGTGAGATGGAACAGATGGAGATTAGTCCACTCACGGGTAGAAGGGAGTGCAGATGGAACAGATGGAGATTAGTCCACCCACGGTGTAGAAGGGAGTGAGATGGAACAGATGGAGATTAGTCCACACACGGTGTAGAAGGGAGTGAGATGGAACAGATGGAGATTAGTCCACACACGGTGTAGAAGGGAGCGAGATGGAACAGATGGAGATTAGTCCACTCACGGTGTATAAGGGAGTGAGATGGAACAGATGGAGATTAGTCCACGCACGGTGTATAAGGGAGTGAGATGGAACAGATGGAGATTAGTCCACACACGGTGTAGAAGGGAGAGAGATGGAACAGATGGAGATTAGTCCACACACGGTGTATAAGGGAGTGAGATGGACAGATGGAGATTAGTCCACGCACGGTGTATAAGGGAGTGAGATGGAACAGATGGAGATTAGTCCACTCACGGGTATAAGGGAGTGAGATGGAACAGATGGAGATTAGTCCACACACGGTGTAGAAGGGAGTGAGATGGAACAGATGGAGATTAGTCCACACACGGTGTAGAAGGGAGTGAGATGGAACAGATGGAGATTAGTCCACTCACGGTGTAGAAGGGAGTGAGATGGAACAGATGGAGATTAGTCCACGCACGGTGTAGAAGGGAGTGAGATGGAACAGATGGAGATTAGTCCACTCACGGGTAGAAGGGAGTGCAGATGGAACACATGGAGATTAGTCCACCCACGGTGTAGAAGGGAGTGAGATGGAACAGATGGAGATTAGTCCACACACGGTGTAGAAGGGAGTGAGATGGAACAGATGGAGATTAGTCCACTCACGGTGTATAAGGGAGTGAGATGGAACAGATGGAGATTAGTCCACGCACGGTGTATAAGGGAGTGAGATGGAACAGATGGAGATTAGTCCACACACGGTGTAGAAGGGAGAGAGATGGAACAGATGGAGATTAGTCCACACACGGTGTATAAGGGAGTGAGATGGACAGATGGAGATTAGTCCACACACGGGTAGAAGGGATTGAGATGGAACAGATGGAGATTAGTCCACTCACGGGTATAAGGGAGTGAGATGGAACAGATGGAGATTAGTCCACGCACGGTGTATAAGGGAGTGAGATGGAACAGATGGAGATTAGTCCACACACGGTGTAGAAGGGAGAGAGATGGAACAGATGGAGATTAGTCCACACACGGTGTATAAGGGAGTGAGATGGACAGATGGAGATTAGTCCACACACGGGTAGAAGGGAGTGAGATGGAACAGATGGAGATTAGTCCACTCACGGGTATAAGGGAGTGAGATGGAACAGATGGAGATTAGTCCACACACGGTGTAGAAGGGAGTGAGATGGAACAGATGGAGATTAGTCCACACACGGTGTAGAAGGGAGTGAGATGGAACAGATGGAGATTAGTCCACACACGGTGTAGAAGGGAGTGAGATGGAACAGATGGAGATTAGTCCACACACGGTGTAGAAGGGAGTGAGATGGAAAAGATGGAGATTAGTCCACACACGGTGTAGAAGGGAGCGAGATGGAACAGATGGAGATTAGTCCACACACGGTGTAGAAGGGAGTGAGATGGAACAGATGGAGATTAGTCCACACACGGTGTAGAAGGGAGTGAGATGGAACAGATGGAGATTAGTCCACTCACGGTGTAGAAGGGAGTGAGATGGAACAGATGGAGATTAGTCCACTCACGGGTAGAAGGGAGTGCAGATGGAACAGATGGAGATTAGTTCACCCACGGTGTAGAAGGGAGTGAGATGGAACAGATGGAGATTAGTCCACACACGGTGTAGAAGGGAGTGAGATGGAACAGATGGAGATTAGTCCACTCACGGTGTAGAAGGGAGTGAGATGGAACAGATGGAGATTAGTCCACTCACGGGTAGAAGGGAGTGAGATGGAACAGATGGAGATTAGTCCACTCACGGTGTAGAAGGGAGTGAGATGGAACAGATGGAGATTAGTCCACTCACGGGTAGAAGGGAGTGCAGATGGAACAGATGGAGATTAGTCCACACACGGTGTAGAAGGGAGTGAGATGGAACAGATGGAGATTAGTCCACACACGGTGTAGAAGGGAGTGAGATGGAACAGATGGAGATTAGTCCACACACGGTGTAGAAGGGAGTGAGATGGAACAGATGGAGATTAGTCCACACACGGTGTAGAAGGGAGCGAGATGGAACAGATGGAGATTAGTCCACTCACGGTGTATAAGGGAGTGAGATGGAACAGATGGAGATTAGTCCACGCACGGTGTATAAGGGAGTGAGATGGAACAGATGGAGATTAGTCCACACACGGTGTAGAAGGGAGAGAGATGGAACAGATGGAGATTAGTCCACACACGGTGTATAAGGGAGTGAGATGGACAGATGGAGATTAGTCCACGCACGGTGTATAAGGGAGTGAGATGGAACAGATGGAGATTAGTCCACTCACGGGTAGAAGGGAGTGAGATGGAACAGATGGAGATTAGTCCACTCACGGTGTAGAAGGGAGTGAGATGGAACAGATGGAGATTAGTCCACTCACGGGTAGAAGGGAGTGCAGATGGAACAGATGGAGATTAGTCCACACACGGTGTAGAAGGGAGTGAGATGGAACAGATGGAGATTAGTCCACACACGGTGTAGAAGGGAGTGAGATGGAACAGATGGAGATTAGTCCACACACGGTGTAGAAGGGAGTGAGATGGAACAGATGGAGATTAGTCCACTCACGGGTAGAAGGGAGTGCAGATGGAACACATGGAGATTAGTCCACCCACGGTGTAGAAGGGAGTGAGATGGAACAGATGGAGATTAGTCCACACACGGTGTAGAAGGGAGTGAGATGGAACAGATGGAGATTAGTCCACTCACGGTGTATAAGGGAGTGAGATGGAACAGATGGAGATTAGTCCACGCACGGTGTATAAGGGAGTGAGATGGAACAGATGGAGATTAGTCCACACACGGTGTAGAAGGGAGAGAGATGGAACAGATGGAGATTAGTCCACACACGGTGTATAAGGGAGTGAGATGGACAGATGGAGATTAGTCCACACACGGGTAGAAGGGATTGAGATGGAACAGATGGAGATTAGTCCACTCACGGGTATAAGGGAGTGAGATGGAACAGATGGAGATTAGTCCACGCACGGTGTATAAGGGAGTGAGATGGAACAGATGGAGATTAGTCCACACACGGTGTAGAAGGGAGAGAGATGGAACAGATGGAGATTAGTCCACACACGGTGTATAAGGGAGTGAGATGGACAGATGGAGATTAGTCCACACACGGGTAGAAGGGAGTGAGATGGAACAGATGGAGATTAGTCCACTCACGGGTATAAGGGAGTGAGATGGAACAGATGGAGATTAGTCCACACACGGTGTAGAAGGGAGTGAGATGGAACAGATGGAGATTAGTCCACACACGGTGTAGAAGGGAGTGAGATGGAACAGATGGAGATTAGTCCACACACGGTGTAGAAGGGAGTGAGATGGAACAGATGGAGATTAGTCCACACACGGTGTAGAAGGGAGTGAGATGGAAAAGATGGAGATTAGTCCACACACGGTGTAGAAGGGAGCGAGATGGAACAGATGGAGATTAGTCCACACACGGTGTAGAAGGGAGTGAGATGGAACAGATGGAGATTAGTCCACACACGGTGTAGAAGGGAGTGAGATGGAACAGATGGAGATTAGTCCACTCACGGTGTAGAAGGGAGTGAGATGGAACAGATGGAGATTAGTCCACTCACGGGTAGAAGGGAGTGCAGATGGAACAGATGGAGATTAGTCCACCCACGGTGTAGAAGGGAGTGAGATGGAACAGATGGAGATTAGTCCACACACGGTGTAGAAGGGAGTGAGATGGAACAGATGGAGATTAGTCCACTCACGGTGTAGAAGGGAGTGAGATGGAACAGATGGAGATTAGTCCACTCACGGGTAGAAGGGAGTGAGATGGAACAGATGGAGATTAGTCCACTCACGGTGTAGAAGGGAGTGAGATGGAACAGATGGAGATTAGTCCACTCACGGGTAGAAGGGAGTGCAGATGGAACAGATGGAGATTAGTCCACACACGGTGTAGAAGGGAGTGAGATGGAACAGATGGAGATTAGTCCACACACGGTGTAGAAGGGAGTGAGATGGAACAGATGGAGATTAGTCCACACACGGTGTAGAAGGGAGTGAGATGGAACAGATGGAGATTAGTCCACACACGGTGTAGAAGGGAGCGAGATGGAACAGATGGAGATTAGTCCACTCACGGTGTATAAGGGAGTGAGATGGAACAGATGGAGATTAGTCCACGCACGGTGTATAAGGGAGTGAGATGGAACAGATGGAGATTAGTCCACACACGGTGTAGAAGGGAGAGAGATGGAACAGATGGAGATTAGTCCACACACGGTGTATAAGGGAGTGAGATGGACAGATGGAGATTAGTCCACGCACGGTGTATAAGGGAGTGAGATGGAACAGATGGAGATTAGTCCACTCACGGGTAGAAGGGAGTGAGATGGAACAGATGGAGATTAGTCCACTCACGGTGTAGAAGGGAGTGAGATGGAACAGATGGAGATTAGTCCACTCACGGGTAGAAGGGAGTGCAGATGGAACAGATGGAGATTAGTCCACACACGGTGTAGAAGGGAGTGAGATGGAACAGATGGAGATTAGTCCACACACGGTGTAGAAGGGAGTGAGATGGAACAGATGGAGATTAGTCCACACACGGTGTAGAAGGGAGTGAGATGGAACAGATGGAGATTAGTCCACACACGGTGTAGAAGGGAGCGAGATGGAACAGATGGAGATTAGTCCACTCACGGTGTATAAGGGAGTGAGATGGAACAGATGGAGATTAGTCCACGCACGGTGTATAAGGGAGTGAGATGGAACAGATGGAGATTAGTCCACACACGGTGTAGAAGGGAGAGAGATGGAACAGATGGAGATTAGTCCACACACGGTGTATAAGGGAGTGAGATGGACAGATGGAGATTAGTCCACGCACGGTGTATAAGGGAGTGAGATGGAACAGATGGAGATTAGTCCACTCACGGGTATAAGGGAGTGAGATGGAACAGATGGAGATTAGTCCACACACGGTGTAGAAGGGAGTGAGATGGAACAGATGGAGATTAGTCCACACACGGTGTAGAAGGGAGTGAGATGGAACAGATGGAGATTAGTCCACTCACGGTGTAGAAGGGAGTGAGATGGAACAGATGGAGATTAGTCCACGCACGGTGTAGAAGGGAGCGAGATGGAACAGATGGAGATTAGTCCACTCACGGTGTATAAGGGAGTGAGATGGAACAGATGGAGATTAGTCCACGCACGGTGTATAAGGGAGTGAGATGGAACAGATGGAGATTAGTCCACACACGGTGTAGAAGGGAGAGAGATGGAACAGATGGAGATTAGTCCACACACGGTGTATAAGGGAGTGAGATGGAACAGATGGAGATTAGTCCACGCACGGTGTATAAGGGATTGAGATGGAACAGATGGAGATTAGTCCACTCACGGGTATAAGGGAGTGAGATGGAACAGATGGAGATTAGTCCACACACGGTGTAGAAGGGAGTGAGATGGAACAGATGGAGATTAGTCCACACACGGTGTAGAAGGGAGTGAGATGGAACAGATGGAGATTAGTCCACTCACGGTGTAGAAGGGAGTGAGATGGAACAGATGGAGATTAGTCCACGCACGGTGTAGAAGGGAGTGAGATGGAACAGATGGAGATTAGTCCACTCACGGGTAGAAGGGAGTGCAGATGGAACACATGGAGATTAGTCCACCCACGGTGTAGAAGGGAGTGAGATGGAACAGATGGAGATTAGTCCACCCACGGTGTAGAAGGGAGTGAGATGGAACAGATGGAGATTAGTCCACACACGGTGTAGAAGGGAGCGAGATGGAACAGATGGAGATTAGTCCACACACGGTGTAGAAGGGAGTGAGATGGAACAGATGGAGATTAGTCCACACACGGTGTAGAAGGGAGTGAGTTGGAACAGATGGAGATTAGTCCACACACGGTGTAGAAGGGAGTGAGATGGAAAAGATGGAGATTAGTCCACACACGGTGTAGAAGGGAGCGAGATGGAACAGATGGAGATTAGTCCACACACGGTGTAGAAGGGAGTGAGATGGAACAGATGGAGATTAGTCCACACACGGTGTAGAAGGGAGTGAGATGGAACAGATGGAGATTAGTCCACTCACGGTGTAGAAGGGAGTGAGATGGAACAGATGGAGATTAGTCCACGCACGGTGTAGAAGGGAGTGAGATGGAACAGATGGAGATTAGTCCACACACGGTGTAGAAGGGAGTGAGATGGAACAGATGGAGATTAGTCCACTCACGGGTAGAAGGGAGTGAGATGGAACAGATGGAGATTAGTCCACTCACGGTGTAGAAGGGAGTGAGATGGAACAGATGGAGATTAGTCCACTCACGGGTAGAAGGGAGTGCAGATGGAACAGATGGAGATTAGTCCACCCACGGTGTAGAAGGGAGTGAGATGGAACAGATGGAGATTAGTCCACACACGGTGTAGAAGGGAGTGAGATGGAACAGATGGAGATTAGTCCACTCACGGTGTAGAAGGGAGTGAGATGGAACAGATGGAGATTAGTCCACTCACGGGTAGAAGGGAGTGAGATGGAACAGATGGAGATTAGTCCACTCACGGTGTAGAAGGGAGTGCAGATGGAACAGATGGAGATTAGTCCACTCACGGGTAGAAGGGAGTTCAGATGGAACAGATGGAGATTAGTCCACACACGGTGTAGAAGGGAGTGAGATGGAACAGATGGAGATTAGTCCACACACGGTGTAGAAGGGAGTGAGATGGAACAGATGGAGATTAGTCCACACACGGTGTAGAAGGGAGTGAGATGGAACAGATGGAGATTAGTCCACACACGGTGTAGAAGGGAGTGAGATGGAACAGATGGAGATTAGTCCACACACGGTGTAGAAGGGAGTGAGATGGAAAAGATGGAGATTAGTCCACACACGGTGTAGAAGGGAGCGAGATGGAACAGATGGAGATTAGTCCACACACGGTGTAGAAGGGAGTGAGATGGAACAGATGGAGATTAGTCCACTCACGGTGTAGAAGGGAGTGAGATGGAACAGATGGAGATTAGTCCACGCACGGTGTAGAAGGGAGTGAGATGGAACAGATGGAGATTAGTCCACTCACGGTGTAGAAGGGAGTGAGATGGAACAGATGGAGATTAGTCCACTCACGGTGTAGAAGGGAGTGAGATGGAACAGATGGAGATTAGTCCACTCACGGGTAGAAGGGAGAGAGATGGAACAGATGGAGATTAGTCCACCCACGGGTAGAAGGGAGTGAGATGGAACAGATGGAGATTAGTCCACACACGGTGTAGAGGGGAGTGAGATGGAACAGATGGAGATTAGTCCACCCACGGGTAGAAGGGAGTGAGATGGAACAGATGGAGATTAGTCCACACACGGGTAGAAGGGAGTGAGATGGAACAGATGGAGATTAGTCCACACACGGTGTAGAAGGGAGTGAGATGGAACAGATGGAGATTAGTCCACCCACGGGTAGAAGGGAGTGAGATGGAACAGATGGAGATTAGTCCACTCACGGGTAGAAGGGAGTGCAGATGGAACAGATGGAGATTAGTCCACCCACGGGTAGAAGGGAGTGAGATGGAACAGATGGAGATTAGTCCACACACGGTGTAGAAGGGAGTGAGATGGAACAGATGGAGATTAGTCCCCTCACGGGGTAGAAGGGAGTGAGATGGAACAGATGGAGATTAGTCCACTCACGGGTAGAAGGGAATGAGATGGAACAGATGGAGATTAGTCCACACACGGTGTAGAAGGGAGCGAGATGGAACAGATGGAGATTAGTCCACACACGGTGTAGAAGGGAGTGAAGATGGAACAGATGGAGATTAGTCCACTCACGGGTAGAAGGGAGTGAGATGGAACAGATGGAGATTAGTCCACACACGGTGTAGAAGGGAGTGAGATGGAACAGATGGAGATTAGTCCACACACGGTGTAGAAGGGAGTGAAGATGGAACAGATGGAGATTAGTCCACTCACAGGTAGAAGGGAGAGAGATGGAACAGATGGAGATTAGTCCACTCACGGGTAAAAGGGAGTGAGATGGAACAGATGGAGATTAGTCCACTCACGGGTATAAGGGAGTGAGATGGAACAGATGGAGATTAGTCCACACACGGTGTAGAGGGGAGTGGAGATGGAACAGATGGAGATTAGTCCACACACGGTGTAGAAGGGAGAGAGATGGAACAGATGGAGATTAGTCCACTCACGGGTATAAGGGAGTGAGATGGAACAGATGGAGATTAGTCCACTCACGGGTAGAAGGGAGTGAGATGGAACAGATGGAGATTAGTCCACTCACGGGTAAAAGGGAGTGAGATGGAACAGATGGAGATTAGTCCACTCACGGGTAGAAGGGAGTGAAGATGGAACAGATGGAGATTAGTCCACTCACGGGTAGAAGGGAGTGCAGATGGAACAGATGGAGATTAGTCCACACACGGTGTAGAAGGGAGTGAGATGGAACAGATGGAGATTAGTCCACTCACGGGTAGAAGGGAGTGAGATGGAACAGATGGAGATTAGTCCACTCACGGGTAGAAGGGAGTGAGATGGAACAGATGGAGATTAGTCCACACACGGGTAGAAGGGAGTGAAGATGGAACAGATGGAGATTAGTCCACACACGGTGTAGAAGGGAGAGAGATGGAACAGATGGAGATTAGTCCACTCACGGGTAGAAGGGAGTGAAGATGGAACAGATGGAGATTAGTCCACACACGGGTAGAAGGGAGTGAAGATGGAACAGATGGAGATTAGTCCACTCACAGGTAGAAGGGAGAGAGATGGAACAGATGGAGATTAGTCCACTCACGGGTAAAAGGGAGTGAGATGGAACAGATGGAGATTAGTCCACTCACGGGTATAAGGGAGTGAGATGGAACAGATGGAGATTAGTCCACACACGGTGTAGAGGGGAGTGAAGATGGAACAGATGGAGATTAGTCCACACACGGTGTAGAAGGGAGAGAGATGGAACAGATGGAGATTAGTCCACTCACGGGTAGAAGGGAGTGAGATGGAACAGATGGAGATTAGTCCACACACGGTGTAGAGGGGAGTGAAGATGGAACAGATGGAGATTAGTCCACACACGGTGTAGAAGGGAGAGAGATGGAACAGATGGAGATTAGTCCACTCACGGGTATAAGGGAGTGCAGATGGAACAGATGGAGATTAGTCCACACACGGGTAGAAGGGAGTGAAGATGGAACAGATGGAGATTAGTCCACTCACGGGTAGAAGGGAGTGAGATGGAACAGATGGAGATTAGTCCACTCACGGGTAGAAGGGAGTGAAGATGGAACAGATGGAGATTAGTCCACTCACGGGTAGAAGGGAGTGAGATGGAACAGATGGAGATTAGTCCACTCACGGGTAGAAGGGAGTGAAGATGGAACAGATGGAGATTAGTCCACACACGGTGTAGAGGGGAGTGAAGATGGAACAGATGGAGATTAGTCCACACACGGTGTAGAAGGGAGAGAGATGGAACAGATGGAGATTAGTCCACTCACGGGTATAAGGGAGTGCAGATGGAACAGATGGAGATTAGTCCACACACGGGTAGAAGGGAGTGAAGATGGAACAGATGGAGATTAGTCCACTCACGGGTAGAAGGGAGTGAGATGGAACAGATGGAGATTAGTCCACTCACGGGTAGAAGGGAGTGAGATGGAACAGATGGAGATTAGTCCACTCACGGGTAGAAGGGAGTGAGATGGAACAGATGGAGATTAGTCCACCCACGGGTAGAAGGGAGTGAGATGGAACAGATGGAGATTAGTCCACCCACGGGTAGAAGGGAGTGAGATGGAACAGATGGAGATTAGTCCACACACGGTGTAGAAGGGAGTGAGATGTAACAGATGGAGATTAGTCCACTCACGGTGTAGAAGGGAGCGAGATGGAACAGATGGAGATTAGTCCACTCACGGTGTAGAAGGGAGTGAAGATGGAACAGATGGAGATTAGTCCACACACGGTGTAGAGGGGAGTGAGATGGAACAGATGGAGATTAGTCCACACACGGTGTAGAGGGGAGTGAAGATGGAACAGATGGAGATTAGTCCACACACGGTGTAGAAGGGAGTGAGATGGAACAGATGGAGATTAGTCCACTCACGGGTAGAAGGGAGTGAGATGGAACAGATGGAGATTAGTCCACTCACGGGTAGAAGGGAGTGAAGATGGAACAGATGGAGACCCAGGACCATGATGTTCGTGAGCGGGAGTCGAACCCTGGGAGCTGGGTTCGTAGCGCAGCGTAGAGCCAACCGCTACGACCACTACCGCTACCCACGAGGTGTACACGGACACACACACACAGACACACACACACAAACACACAGACACAGACACACACATAGACACACACACACAGACACACACAGACACACACAGACAGACACAGAGACACAGACACACACACAGACACACACAGACACAGACACACAGACACACACATAGACACACACACAGACACACACAGACACACACAGACAGACACAGAGACACAGACACACACACAGACACACACACACACAGACACACACACAGACACACACACACAGACACACACACAGACACACAGACACACACACAGACACACACACAGACACAAACACACACAGACATACACACACACACAGACACACACACACAGACACACACACACAGACACACACACACAGACACACACACACAGACACACACTCACGGTGCACCATCTCTGCAGAGACTCCCAGGTGGGGGGGGCGGTGCTAGTGGTCACGTGGTGCTGCGAAGGCAAAGCGGCCGGCAGCCAATCGCCGGAGTCCGCTCAGCGGATGCCAGGGGGGATTATTTATTTATTTATCTCCCTTCTCTATGCGCGGAATGCCGAGTCAGCAGTCAGCGGCAGCAGTCAGCGTCACGTGGCCTGTGGCTCGTGACGCGGGGTGGCAGCAGCTCTGAGTGCGGCCTGCCCCACGTGACACACAGACCCGGAGGGGGCTGCGTGCCAAGAGCCCCTCCCCCTCCTCCTCGATATAGCCAGCTACGGGAGTCTATGGGTCTCTGTGTGAGTGAGTCTGTGGGTCTCTGTGTGGTGAGTCTGTGGGTCTCTGTGTGGTGAGTCTGTGGGTCTCTGTGTGGTGAGTCTGTGGGTCTCTGTGTGAGTGAGTCTATGGGTCTCTGTGTGGTGAGTCTGTGGGTCTCTGTGTGAGTGAGTCTGTGGGTCTCTATGTGGTGAGTCTATGGGTCTCTTTGTGGTGAGTCTATGGGTCTCTGTGTGGTGAGTCTGTGGGTCTCTGTGTGAGTCTGTGGGTCTCTGTGTGAGTCTGTGGGTCTCTGTGTGGTGAGTCTATGGGTCTCTGTGTGAGTGAGTCTATGGGTCTCTGTGTGAGTCTATGGGTTTCTGTGTGGTGAGTCTGTGGGTCTCTGTGTGAGTCTGTGGGTCTCTGTGTGGTGAGTCTATGGGTCTCTGTGTGAGTCTGTGGGTCTCTGTGTGAGTCTGTGGGTCTCTGTGTGAGTCTGTGGGTCTCTGTGTGGTGAGTCTATGGGTCTCTGTGTGAGTGAGTCTATGGGTCTCTGTGTGAGTCTATGGGTCTCTGTGTGGTGAGTCTGTGGGTCTCTGTGTGAGTCTGTGGGTCTCTGTGTGGTGAGTCTGTGGGTCTCTGTGTGAGTCTGTGGGTCTCTGTGTGAGTCTGTGGGTCTCTGTGTGAGTCTGTGGGTCTCTGTGTGGTGAGTCTATGGGTCTCTGTGTGAGTGAGTCTATGGGTCTCTGTGTGAGTCTATGGGTCTCTGTGTGGTGAGTCTGTGGGTCTCTGTGTGAGTCTGTGGGTCTCTGTGTGGTGAGTCTGTGGGTCTCTGTGTGAGTCTGTGGGTCTCTGTGTGAGTCTGTGGGTCTCTGTGTGGTGAGTCTGTGCGTCTCTGTGTGGTGAGTCTGTGGGTCTCTGTGTGGTGAGTCTGTGGGTCTCTGTGTGGTGAGTCTGTGGGTCTCTGTGTGGTGAGTCTGTGGGTCTCTGTGTGAGTCTATGGGTCTCTGTGTGAGTCTGTGGGTCTCTGTGTGAGTCTGTGGGTCTCTGTGTGAGTCTGTGGGTCTCTGTGTGGTGAGTCTATGGGTCTCTGTGTGAGTGAGTCTATGGGTCTCTGTGTGAGTCTATGGGTCTCTGTGTGAGTCTGTGGGTCTCTGTGTGAGTCTGTGGGTCTCTGTGTGGTGAGTCTATGGGTCTCTGTGTGAGTCTATGGGTCTCTGTGTGAGTCTATGGGTCTCTGTGTGAGTCTGTGGGTCTCTGTGTGAGTCTGTGGGTCTCTGTGTGGTGAGTCTATGGGTCTCTGTGTGAGTGAGTCTATGGGTCTCTGTGTGAGTCTATGGGTCTCTGTGTGGTAAGTCTGTGGGTCTCTGTGTGAGTCTGTGGGTCTCTGTGTGGTGAGTCTGTGGGTCTCTGTGTGAGTCTGTGGGTCTCTGTGTGAGTCTGTGGGTCTCTGTGTGGTGAGTCTGTGCGTCTCTTTGTGGTGAGTCTATGGGTCTCTGTGTGAGTCTGTGGGTCTCTGTGTGGTGAGTCTATGGGTCTCTGTGTGAGTCTGTGGGTCTCTGTGTGGTGAGTCTGTGGGTCTCTGTGTGAGTCTGTGGGTCTCTGTGTGGTGAGTCTGTGGGTCTCTGTGTGAGTCTGTGGGTCTCTGTGTGGTGAGTCTATGGGTCTCTGTGTGAGTATATGGGTCTCTGTGTGAGTCTATGGGTCTCTGTGTGAGTCTGTGGGTCTCTGTGTGAGTCTGTGGGTCTCTGTGTGGTGAGTCTATGGGTCTCTGTGTGAGTGAGTCTATGGGTCTCTGTGTGAGTCTATGGGTCTCTGTGTGGTAAGTCTGTGGGTCTCTGTGTGAGTCTGTGGGTCTCTGTGTGGTGAGTCTGTGGGTCTCTGTGTGAGTCTGTGGGTCTCTGTGTGAGTCTGTGGGTCTCTGTGTGGTGAGTCTGTGCGTCTCTTTGTGGTGAGTCTATGGGTCTCTGTGTGAGTCTGTGGGTCTCTGTGTGGTGAGTCTATGGGTCTCTGTGTGAGTCTGTGGGTCTCTGTGTGGTGAGTCTGTGGGTCTCTGTGTGAGTCTGTGGGTCTCTGTGTGGTGAGTCTGTGGGTCTCTGTGTGAGTCTGTGGGTCTCTGTGTGGTGAGTCTATGGGTCTCTGTGTGAGTCTATGGGTCTCTGTGTGAGTCTATGGGTCTCTGTGTGAGTCTGTGGGCCTCTGTGTGAGTCTGTGGGTCTCTGTGTGGTGAGTCTATGGGTCTCTGTGTGAGTGAGTCTATGGGTCTCTGTGTGAGTCTATGGGTCTCTGTGTGGTAAGTCTGTGGGTCTCTGTGTGAGTCTGTGGGTCTCTGTGTGGTGAGTCTGTGGGTCTCTGTGTGAGTCTGTGGGTCTCTGTGTGAGTCTGTGGGTCTCTGTGTGGTGAGTCTGTGCGTCTCTTTGTGGTGAGTCTATGGGTCTCTGTGTGAGTCTGTGGGTCTCTGTGTGGTGAGTCTATGGGTCTCTGTGTGAGTCTGTGGGTCTCTGTGTGGTGAGTCTGTGGGTCTCTGTGTGAGTCTGTGGGTCTCTGTGTGGTGAGTCTGTGGGTCTCTGTGTGAGTCTGTGGGTCTCTGTGTGGTGAGTCTGTGGGTCTCTGTGTGGTGAGTCTGTGGGTCTCTGTGTGGTGAGTCTGTGGGTCTCTGTGTGGTGAGTCTGTGGGTCTCTGTGTGGTGAGTCTGTGGGTCTCTGTGTGGTGAGTCTGTAGGTCTCTGTATGAGTCTGTGGGTCTCTGTGTGGTGAGTCTGTGGGTCTCTGTGTGGTGAGTCTGTGGGTCTCTGTGTGGTGAGTCTGTGGGTCTCTGTGTGGTGAGTCTGTAGGTCTCTGTATGAGTCTGTGGGTCTCTGTGTGCTGAGTCTATGGGTCTCTGTGTGATGAGTCTTTGGGTCTCTGTGTGGTGAGTCTGTGGGTCTCTGTGTGATGAGTCTATGGGTCTCTGTGTGGTGAGTCTGTGGGTCTCTGTGTGGTGAGTCTATGGGTCTCTGTGTGGTGAGTCTATGGGCCTCTGTATGGTGAGTCTGTGGGTCTCTGTGTGGTGAGTCTGTGGGTCTCTGTGTGAGTCTGTGGGTCTCTGTGTGGTGAGTCTGTGGGTCTCTGTGTGGTGAGTCTGTGGGTCTCTGTGTGGTGAGTCTGTGGGTCTCTGTGTGGTGAGTCTGTGGATCTCTGTGTGGTGAGTCTGTAGGTCTCTGTGTGATGAGTCTGTGGGTCTCTGTGTGGTGAGTCTATGGGTCTCTGTGTGATGAGTCTATGGGTCTCTGTGTGGTGAGTCTATGGGTCTCTGTGAGAGTGAGTCTATGGGTCTCTGTGTGAGTCTATGGTTCTCTGTGGGTCTCTGCGTGGTGACTCTATGGGTCTCTGTGTGAGTCTATGGGTCTCTGTGTGAGTCTGTAGGTCTCTGTGTGAGTCTATGGGTCTCTGTGTGAGTCTATGGGTCTCTGTGTGAGTCTGTGGGTCTCTGTGTGAGTCTATAGGTCTCTGTGTGAGTCTATGGGTCTCTGTGTGAGTCTGTGGGTCTCTGTGTGCTGTCTATGGTATTGTTTGTGAATCTTTACAGCTGTTGACGTAACAGTACACTAAAACAAGGTCTGTCAATCACCACTAAGTGGCGGTGACATCACAAGACCCAGCAGGTGCCATGGGTTGCCTGCTGTGCCAGGCTAGGTGCATGAGGAGGTCACGGGACAGACCCAGCAGGTGCCATGGGTTGACTGCTGTGCCAGGCTAGGTGCATGAGGAGGAGGTCACGTGACAGATCCAGCAGGTGCCATGCTTTGTACTGCTGTGCCAGGCTAGGTGCATGAGGAGAAGGTCACGTGACAGACCCTGCAGGTGCCATGGGTTGACTGCTGTGCCAGGCTAGGTGCATGAGGTCACGTGACAGACCCTGCAGGTGCGATGGGTTGTACTGCTGTACCAGGCTAGGTGCATGAGGAGGAGGTCACGTGACAGACCCAGCAGGTGCCATGCGTTGTACTGCTGTGCCAGGCTAGGTGCATGAGGAGAAGGTCACGTGACAGACCCAAGTACCATTGGATGCTATCAGTTGACTGCCTGATGACCCGAGAAACAAAGACAAAGATCCCCCGTGTAGCCTTCAGCAGACTGGTGAGGGCAAGTGCAGTGTTAGTAGCGAGTATCAGCAGCAGTGGCCATGAAGGCTACCGGCACTGTGGCACACACACAGAGGGGGTGGTTGGTCAGCACCACTCTCGGCCGCCTTTGTCTTCCCAGTGCCAGCAATGTTTACTGCACACCGCTACACCAGGTAACTCATTTGAGGCTGAGTCGACCTAGGGGAGGCCCAGGACCGGTTCAAATAATCGCTGTCCATGGTGTTGGCCGTGAACGGGACCAGTTACCCAGCTGTTTATACCGCGGTGTGACCAGTTACCCAGCTGTTTATACCGCGGTGTGACCAGTTACCCAGCTGTTTATACCCTGGTGTGACCAGTTACCCAGCTGTTTATACCACGGTGTGACCAGTTACCCAGCTGTTTATACGGTGGTGTGACCAGTTACCCAGCTGTTTATACCGCGGTGTGACCAGTTACCCAGCTGTTTATACCACGGTGTGACCAGTTACCCGGCTGTTTATACGGTGGTGTGACCAGTTACCCAGCTGTTTATACCCTGGTGTGACCAGTTACCCAGCTGTTTATACCACGGTGTGACCAGTTACCCAGCTGTTTATACCGCGGTGTGACCAGTTACCCAGCTGTTTATACCCTGGTGTGACCAGTTACCCAGCTGTTTATGCCGCGGTGTGACCAGTTACCCAGCTGTTTATACCGTGGTGTGACCAGTTACCCAGCTGTTTATACCGCGGTGTGACCAGTTACCCAGCTGTTTATACCGCGGTGTGACCAGTTACCCAGCTGTTTATACCCTGGTGTGACCAGTTACCCAGCTGTTTATACCGCGGTGTGACCAGTTACCCAGCTGTTTATACCACGGTGTGACCAGTTACCCAGCTGTTTATACCTTGGTGTGACCAGTTACCCAGCTGTTTATACCGCGGTGTGACCAGTTACCCAGCTGTTTATACCGCGGTGTGACTAGTTACCCAGCTGTTTATACCACGGTGTGACCAGTTACCCAGTTGTTTATACCACGGTGTGACCAGTTACCCAGCTGTTTATACCGCGATGTGACTAGTTACCCAGCTGTTTATACCACGGTGTGACCAGTTACCCAGCTGTTTATACCGCGGTGTGACCAGTTACCCAGCTGTTTATACCGTGGTGTGACCAGTTACCCAGTTGTTTATACCGCGGTGTGACCAATTACCCAGCTGTTTATACCACGGTGTGACCAGTTACCCAGCTGTTTATACCACGGTGTGACCAGTTACCCAGCTGTTTATACCGCGGTGTGACCAGATACCCAGCTGTTTATACCATGGTGTGACCAGTTACCCAGCTGTTTATACCACGGTGTGACCAGTTACCCAGCTGTTTATACCACGGTGTGACCAGTTACCCAGCTGTTTATACCACGGTGTGACCAGTTACCCAGCTGTTTATACCGCGGTGTGACCAGTTACCCAGCTGTTTATACAACGGTGTGACCAGTTACCCAGCTGTTTATACCGTGGTGTGACCAGTTACCCAGCTGTTTGTACCGAGGTGTGACCAGTTACCTAGCTGTTTATACCACGGTGTGACCAGTTACCCAGCTGTTTATACCGCGGTGTGACCAGTTACCCAGCTGTTTATACCACGGTGTGACCAGTTACCCAGCTGTTTATACCACGGTGTGACCAGTTACCCAGCTGTTTATACCACGGTGTGACCAGTTACCCAGCTGTTTATACCTTGGTGTGACCAGTTACCCAGCTGTTTATACCACGGTGTGACCAGTTACCCAGCTGTTTATACCGCGGTGTGACCAGTTACCCAGCTGTTTATACCGCGGTGTGACCAGTTACCCAGCTGTTTATACCACGGTGTGACCAGTTACCCAGCTGTTTATACCACGGTGTGACCAGTTATCCAGCTGTTTATACCACGGTGTGACCAGTTACCCAGCTGTTTATACCGCGGTGTGACTAGTTACCCAGCTGTTTATACCGCGGTGTGACTAGTTACCCAGCTGTTTATACCACGGTGTGACCAGTTACCCAGCTGTTTATACCGCGGTGTGACCAGTTACCCAGCTGTTTGTACCGTGGTGTGACCAGTTACCCAGCTGTTTATACCACGGTGTGACCAGTTACCCAGCTGTTTATACCACGGTGTGACCAGTTACCCAGCTGTTTATACCACGGTGTGACCAGTTACCCAGCTGTTTATACCATGGTGTGACCAGTTACCCAGCTGTTTATACCGCGGTGTGACCAGTTACCCAGCTGTTTATACCGTGGTGTGACCAGTTACCCAGCTGTTTATACCACGGTGTGACCAGTTACCCACCTGTTTATACCGCGGTGTGACCAGTTACCCAGCTGTTTATACCACGGTGTGACCAGTTACCCAGCTAGCTTATTTGGCATCGTCTCCAGCAACAGAGTTGCCGATTGGGCGTGGAGAGAAGCCCAATCAGCAGCCAGCCAGGGAATTAGAGGCACGGAAAATTTTGATATGAGCTGTGATGAAAACCCGTGGGGCTCTGGGTCTCTGTGTGAGTCTACAGGTCTCTGTGTGAGTCTACGGGTCTCTGTGTGAGTCTACGGGTCTCTGTGTGAGTCTACAGGTCTCTGTGTGAGTCTACAGGTCTCTGTGTGAGTCTACAGGTCTCTGTGTGAGTCTACGGGTCTCTGTGTGAGTCTACGGGTCTCTGTGTGAGTCTGCAGGTCTCTGTGTGAGTCTACGGGTCTCTCTGTGTGATTCTACGGGTCTCCGTGTGAGTCTACAGGTCTCTGTGTGAGTCTACGGGTCTCTGTGTGAGTCTACGGGTCTCTGTGTGAGTCTGCAGGTCTCTGTGTGAGTCTGCAGGTCTCTGTGTGAGTCTACAGGTCTCTGTGTGAGTCTATGGGTGTCTATGTGAGTCTCCAGGTCTCTGTGTGAGTCTACGGGTCTCTGTGTGAGTCTGCAGGTCTCTGTGTGAGTCTGCAGGTCTCTGTGTGAGTCTGCAGGTCTCTGTGTGAGTCTGCAGGTCTCTGTGTGAGTCTACGGGTCTCTGTGTGAGTCTACGGGCCTCTGTGTGAGTCTACAGGTCTCTGTGTGAGTCTGTGGGTCTCTGTGTGAGTCTACGGGTCTCTGTGTGAGTCTACGGGTCTCTGTGTGAGTCTACAGGTCTCTGTGTGAGTCTGTGGGTCTCTGTGTGAGTCTACGGGTCTCTGTGTGAGTCTGCAGGTCTCCGTGTGAGTCTACAGGTCTCTGTGTGAGTCTGCAGGTCTCTGTGTGAGTCTATGGGTGTCTGTGTGAGTCTACATGTCTCTGTGTGAGTCTACAGGTCTCTGTGTGAGTCTCTGAGTCTCGATGCGAGTCTCTGGTCTCTATGTGAGTCTCGGGGTCTCTGTGTGAGTCTCGGGGTGTCTATGTGAGTCTACGGGTCTCTCTGTGAGTCTACGGGTCTCTGTGTGAGTCTACGGGTCTGTGTGTGAGTCCCTGAGTCTCTATGTGAGTCTACGGTTCTCTGTGTGAGTCTACGGGTCTCTGTGTGAGTCTCTGAGACTCTATGTGAGTCTACGGGTCTCTGTGTGAGTCTACGGGTCTCTGTGTGAGTCCCTGAGTCTCTATGTGAGTCTACGGGTCTCTGTGTGAGTCTCTGAGTCTCTGTGTAAGTCCCGGGGTGTCTATGTGAGTCTACGGGTCTCTGTGTGAGTCTCTGAGTCTCTATGTGAGTCTAAGTGGTTGTATGTGAGTCTACGGGTCTATGTGAGTCTATATGTCTCTATGTGAGTCTACAGGTCTCTATGTGATTCTACGGGTCTCTATGTGAGTCTACGAGTCTCTGAGTGAGTCTCTGAGTCTCTATGTGAGTCTATGTGTCTCTATGTGAATATACGGGTCTCTATGTGAGTCTATGTGTCTCTATGTGAGTCTATGTGTCTCTATGTGAGTCTGTGTCTTTGCGTGAGTCTCTGAGTCTCTATGTGAGTCTATGTGTCTGTATGCGAGTCTACGGGTCTATGTGAGTCTATGTGTCTCTACGTGAATCTACGGGTCTCTATGTGAGTCTATGTGTCTTTACGTGAGTCTACGGGTCTCTACGTGAATCTACGAGTCTCTATGGCTCTCTGCTTGAGTCTCCGTCTCTCTGTGTGGTTTGAGGAGTCCGTGGATCTCTGTGCAGTCAGTCTCTGGGTCTCTAGGCAGAGTTTAACACGTAGACTTTCGCGATCAGTATCTCCCGTAATAAAAAAATATAATTCGAGTTAGATCGCGGAAATACAAATGTGAAGTTAAACCCGCCACCACCCAGCACAGACAATTAGCACGTGGGTTGGTCACGTAAAGAAAACGTACCAATTCGTTACTAGTACAGCCAATCCACAACGTTTACAATCTCTTTGTTGAGACTCTGGCTCTCTGTGTTAATCTTTGATCTCTGCGTGAGTCTGTGGGTCTCTGTGTGGTGAGTTTGTGGGTCTCTGTGTGGTGAGTTTGTGGGTCTCTGTGTGAGTCTGTGGGTCTCTGTGTGGTGAGTCTCTGGGTCTCTGCCTGAGTGAGTCTATGGGTCTCTGCGTGAGTGAGTCTATGGGTCTCTGTGTGAGTGAGTCTATGGGCCTCTGTGTGGTGAGTCTGTGGGTCTCTGTGTGGTGAGTCTATGGGTCTCTGCGTGAGTGAGTCTCTGGGTCTCTGTGTGGTGAGTCTGTGTGTCTGTGTGTGAGTGAGTCTATGGGTCTCTGTGTGAGTGCGTCTATGGGTCTCTGTGTGGTGAGTCTATGGGTCTCTGTGTGAGTCTATGGGTCTCTGTGTGAGTGAATCTATGGGTCTCTGTGTGAGTCTGTGGGTCTCTGTGTGGTGAGTCTATGGGTCTCTGCGTGAGTGAGTCTATGGGTCTCTGTGTGGTAAGTCTCTGGGTCTCTGTGTGAGTGAGTCTATGGGTCTCTGCGTGAGTCTATGGGTCTCTGTGTGAGTGAGTCTATGGGTCTCTGTGTGGTGAGTCTCTGGGTCTCTGCGTGAGTGAGTCTATGGGTCTCTGTGTGGTGAGTCTCTTGGTCTCTGCGTGAGTGAGTCTATGGGTCTCTGTGTGAGTCTGTGGGTCTCTGTTTGGTGAGTCTCTGGGTCTCTGCGTGAGTGAGTCTATGGGTCTCTGTGTGAGTGAGTCTATGGGTCTCTGCGTGAGTGAATCTATGGGTCTCTGTGTGGTGAGTCTCTGGGTCTCTGCGTGAGTGAGTCTATGGGTCTCTGTGTGGTGAGTCTTTGGGTCTCTGTGTGGTGAGTCTATGGGTCTCTGTGTGAGTGAGTCTATGAGGCTCTGTGTGGTGAGTCTATGGGTCTCTGTGTGAGTGAGTCTATGGGTCTCTGTGTGAGTGAGTCTATGGGTCTCTGTGTGAGTGAGTCTATGGCTCTCTGTGTGGTGAGTCTATGGGTCTCTGCGTGAGTGAGTCTATGGGTCTCTGTGTGAGTGAGTCTATGGGTCTCTGTGTGGTGAGTCTGTGGGTCTCTGTGTGAGTGAGTCTATGGGTGTCTCTGTGTGATTGAGTCTCTGGGTCTCTGTGTGAGTGAGTCTCTGGGTCTCTGTGTGAGTGAGTCTCTGGGTCTCTGTGTGGTAAGTCTCTGGGTCTCTGCGTGAGTGAGTCTATGGGTCTCTGTGTGAGTGAGTCTATGGGGTCTCTGTGTGAGTGAGTCTATGAGGCTCTGTGTGGTGAGTCTATGGGTCTCTGTGTGAGTGAGTCTATGGGTCTCTGTGTGGTGAGTCTCTGGGTCTCTGCGTGAGTGAGTCTATGGTTCTCTGCGTGAGTCTATGGGTCTTGTGTGAGCGAGTCTATGGGTCTCTGTGTGAGTGAATCTATGGGTCTCTGTGTGAGTCTGTGGGTCTCTGTGTGGTGAGTCTATGGGTCTCTGTGTGGTGAGTCTATGGGTCTCTGTGTAAGTCTACGGGTCTCTGCGTGGGTCATCGGCTCTCCGTGTGGTTTCAGGATTCCTGTGCGTTTGGCATGGAAAGAAGCCGTGGAATTTCAACAACAAACAATACCCTGAGGTCTTTCCTGCTCCCTCGCTGGCTCGCCCGTGCGGGACTTGACCCCAAAACCACCACCACCACCACCTCCACCACCTCCACCACCTCCACCTCCACCACCTCCCCGTCCTTACCTCGCTGCAAGAAGGGCGATGATGCCAGCAGCAGATACACCAGGGTGAGCCACGTGCTGCCGCCACCCATGGCGAATGGTGACGCAGCTGCGGGATTGCGTGGCGGGCGAGGGGGTTGATAAACCTCCTCCTGGTGCCTCTCCTCTGCCTCCTGCCCAGCTGAGACGCTCCGGTTCCTTTGACTGTCGTGGTCACCCACGCGAGGTCTTTAACGATGGGTAGCGAGCGAGAGGTGGGGCGGCCCGTGGCGAGGGGGTGTGGGGAGGAGATGCAGAGATGCCCCCAAGGATGTCGGAGACGGAGAGGTGAGGCCCCCTCCATCTGTGTGTCCAGCCCTGGGCTGAATGTCTGAAGTCAGAGGGAGGAGACCGGGGTCAGGGTTCGTGGTTGGAGGTGGATGGACCGGATCACTCGGTCACTCAGTCACCCACTCGGTCACTCACTCAGTCAGTCAGTCATTCAGTCACTCAGTCACTCAGTCAGTCACCCACTCGGTCACTCACTCAGTTACTCACTCACTCACTCAGTCACTCACTCACTCAGTCACTCACTCAGTCAGTCACTCACTCAGTCACTCAGTCACTCACTCAGTCACTCAGTCACCCACTCGGTCACTCACTCACTCAGTCAGTCAGTCACTCAGTCACTCAGTCAGTCACCCACTCGGTCACTCACTCAGTTACTCACTCAGTCAATCACTCACTCAGTCACTCAGTCACGCACTCGGTCACTCACTCAGTTACTCACTCACTCAGTCAATCACTCAGTCACTCAGTCACTCACTCACTCAGTCACTCACTCAGTCAGTCATTCACTCAGTCACTCAGTCACTCACTCAGTCACTCAGTCACCCACTCGGTCACTCACTCACTCAGTCAGTCACTCACTCAGTCACTTAGTCACTCACCCACTCAGTCACTCACTAAGTCAGTTACTCAGTCACTCACTCAGTCACTCAGTCACTCAGCACTCAGTCACCCACTCGATCACTCACTCAGTCAGTCACTCACTCAGTCAGTCACTCACTCAGTCAGTCACTCAATCAGTCACTCAGTCACTCATTCAGTCACCCACTCGGTCACTCACTCACTCAGTCAGTCACTCAGTCACTCAGTCACTCACTCAGTCACCCACTCGGTCACTCACTCAGTTACTCACTCACTCAGTCAGTCACTCACTCAGTCACTCAGTCACTCACTCAGTCACTCACTCAGTCAGTCACTCACTCAGTCACTCAGTCACTCACTCAGTCACTCAGTCACCCACTCGGTCACTCACTCACTCAGTCAGTCAGTCACTCAGTCACTCAGTCAGTCACCCACTCGGTCACTCACTCAGTTACTCACTCAGTCAATCACTCACTCAGTCACTCAGTCACGCACTCGGTCACTCACTCAGTTACTCACTCACTCAGTCAATCACTCAGTCACTCAGTCACTCACTCACTCAGTCACTCACTCAGTCAGTCATTCACTCAGTCACTCAGTCACTCACTCAGTCACTCAGTCACCCACTCGGTCACTCACTCACTCAGTCAGTCACTCACTCAGTCACTTAGTCACTCACCCACTCAGTCACTCACTCAGTCAGTTACTCAGTCACTCACTCAGTCACTCAGTCACTCAGCACTCAGTCACCCACTCGATCACTCACTCAGTCAGTCACTCACTCAGTCAGTCACTCACTCACTCAGTCAGTCACTCAATCAGTCACTCAGTCACTCATTCAGTCACCCACTCGGTCACTCACTCACTCAGTCAGTCACTCAGTCACTCAGTCACTCACTCAGTCACCCACTCGGTCACTCACTCAGTTACTCACTCACTCAGTCAGTCACTCACTCAGTCACTCAGTCACTCACTCAGTCACTCACTCAGTCAGTCACTCACTCAGTCGATCAGTCACTCACTCAGTCACTCAGTCACCCACTCGGTCACTCACTCACTCAGTCAGTCACTCACTCAGTCACTTAGTCACTCACCCACTCAGTCACTCACTCAGTCAGTTACTCAGTCACTCACTCAGTCACTCAGTCACTCAGCACTCAGTCACCCACTCGATCACTCACTCACTCAGTCAGTCACTCACTCAGTCACTCACTCACTCAGTCAGTCACTCAATCAGTCACTCAGTCACTCATTCAGTCACCCACTCGGTCACTCACTCACGCAGTCAGTCACTCAGTCACTCACTCAGTCACCCACTCGGTCACTCAGTTACTCACTCACTCAGTCAGTCACTCACTCAGTCACTCAGTCACCCACTCGGTCACTCACTCACTCAGTCAGTCACTCACTCAGTCACTTAGTCACTCACCCACTCAGTCACTCACTCAGTCAGTTACTCAGTCACTCACTCAGTCACTCAGTCACTCAGCACTCAGTCACCCACTCGATCACTCACTCACTCAGTCACTCACTCAGTCAGTCACTCACTCACTCAGTCAGTCACTCAATCAGTCACTCAGTCACTCATTCAGTCACCCACTCGGTCACTCACTCACGCAGCCAGTCACTCAGTCACTCACTCAGTCACCCACTCGGTCACTCAGTTACTCACTCACTCAGTCAGTCACTCACTCAGTCACTCACTCACTCAGTCACTCAGTCATCCACTCGGTCACTCACTCAGTCAGTCACTCACTCAGTCTGTCACTCAGTCACCCACTCGGTCACTCACTCACTCAGTCAATCACTCACTCAGTCACTCAGTCACTCACCCACTCAGTCACTCACTCAGTCACCCACTCAGTCACTCAGTCACTCACTCAGTCACTCACTCACTCACTCACCCACTCACCCACTCACTCACTTACTCACCCACTCATCCACTCACTCAATCACTCACCCACTCACTCACTCAGTCACTCATTCAGTCACTTATCCACTCGGTCAGTCACTAACCCACTCAGTCACTCACTCACCCACTCAGTCACCCACTCGGTCACTCGCTCACTCACTCAGTCACTCACCCACTCACCCACTCACTCACTCACTCACCCACTCACTCACCCACTCACCCACTCACTCACCCACTCACTCACCCACTCACTCACCCACTCATTCACTCACTCGCCTAATCAGTCACTCACCCACTCACTCACTAACCCACTCACCCACCCACTCACCCACTCACTCACTTACCCACTCACTCACTCACCCACTCACTCACTCACTTACCCACTCACTCACCCACTCATGCACCCACTCGCCCACTTAGTCACCCACCCACTCAGTCACCCACTCACTCACCCACTCACCCACTCACTCACTTACTCACCCACTCACTCACCCACTCACTCACCCACTCAGTCACTCACCCACTCACGCACTCACTCACCCACTCACCCATTCACTCACTCACCCACTCACTCACTCACCCACTCACTCACCCACTCAGTCACTCACCCACTCGCCCACTCAGTCACCCACCCACTCAGTCACCCACTCACTCACCCACTCACCCACTCACTCACTCACTCACCCACTCACCCACTCACTCACTCACTCACCCACTCACTCACCCACTCACCCACCCACTCAGTCACCCACTCACTCACCCACTCACCCACTCACTCACTTACTCACCCACTCACTCACTCACCCACTCACTCACCCACTCAGTCACTCACCCACTCACGCACTCACTCACTCACCCACTCACCCATTCACTCACTCACCCACTCACTCAACCATTCACTCACTCACCCACTCACTCACCCACTCAGTCACTCACCCACTCGCCCACTCAGTCACCCACCCACTCAGTCACCCACTCACTCACCTACTCACCCACTCACTCACTCACCCACTCACCCACTCACTCACTCACCCACTCATTCACCAACTCAATCACCCACTCACTCACCCACTCACTCACTCACTCACCGACTCACCCACCCACTCACTCACCCACTCACTCACCCACCCACTCCTTCACCCACTCACTCCCTCACCCACTCACTCACTCACCCACTCACTCACTCACCCACTCACTCACTCACCCACTCGCCCACTCACTCACCCACCCACTCACTCACCCACTCACTCACCCACCCACTCACTCACTCACTCACCCACTCACTCACTCACTCACCCACTCACTCACTCACCCACTCACTCACTCACCCACTCACTCACCCACCCACTCACTCACCCACTCATTCACCCACCCACTCCCTCACCCACTCACTCACTCACTCACCCACTCACTCACTCACTCACCCACTCACTCACCCACTCAATCACCCACTCAATCACCCACTCACACACCCACTCACCCACTCACTCACTCACTCACCGACTCACCCACCCACTCACTCACCCACTCACTCACCCACCCACTCCCTCACCCACTCACTCACTCACCCACTCATTCACCAACTCAATCACCCACTCACTCACCCACTCACTCACTCACTCACCGACTCACCCACCCACTCCCTCACCCACTCACTCCCTCACCCACTCACCCACTCACTCACTCACCCACTCACCCACTCACTCACTCACTCACCCACTCACTCACCCACTCACCCACTCACTCACCCACTCACTCACCCACTCACTCACCCACTCATTCACTCACTCGCCTAATCAGTCACTCACCCACTCACTCACTAACCCACTCACCCACCCACTCACCCACTCACTCACTTACCCACTCACTCACTCACCCACTCACTCACTCACTTACCCACTCACTCACCTACTCATGCACCCACTCGCCCACTTAGTCACCCACCCACTCAGTCACCCACTCACTCACCCACTCACCCACTCACTCACTTACTCACCCACTCACTCACCCACTCACTCACCCACTCAGTCACTCACCCACTCACGCACTCACTCACCCACTCACCCATTCACTCACTCACCCACTCACTCACTCACCCACTCACTCACCCACTCAGTCACTCACCCACTCGCCCACTCAGTCACCCACCCACTCAGTCACCCACTCACTCACCCACTCACCCACTCACTCACTCACTCACCCACTCACCCACTCACTCACTCACTCACCCACTCACTCACCCACTCACCCACCCACTCAGTCACCCACTCACTCACCCACTCACCCACTCACTCACTTACTCACCCACTCACTCACTCACCCACTCACTCACCCACTCAGTCACTCACCCACTCACGCACTCACTCACTCACCCACTCACCCATTCACTCACTCACCCACTCACTCAACCATTCACTCACTCACCCACTCACTCACCCACTCAGTCACTCACCCACTCGCCCACTCAGTCACCCACCCACTCAGTCACCCACTCACTCACCTACTCACCCACTCACTCACTCACCCACTCACCCACTCACTCACTCACTCACCCACTCATTCACCAACTCAATCACCCACTCACTCACCCACTCACTCACTCACTCACCGACTCACCCACCCACTCACTCACCCACTCACTCACCCACCCACTCCTTCACCCACTCACTCCCTCACCCACTCACTCACTCACCCACTCACTCACTCACCCACTCACTCACTCACCCACTCGCCCACTCACTCACCCACCCACTCACTCACCCACTCACTCACCCACCCACTCACTCACTCACCCACTCACTCACTCACTCACCCACTCACTCACTCACCCACTCACTCACTCACCCACTCACTCACCCACCCACTCACTCACCCACTCATTCACCCACCCACTCCCTCACCCACTCACTCACTCACTCACCCACTCACTCACTCACTCACCCACTCACTCACCCACTCAATCACCCACTCAATCACCCACTCACACACCCACTCACCCACTCACTCACTCACTCACCGACTCACCCACCCACTCACTCACCCACTCACTCACCCACCCACTCCCTCACCCACTCACTCACTCACCCACTCATTCACCAACTCAATCACCCACTCACTCACCCACTCACTCACTCACTCACCGACTCACCCACCCACTCCCTCACCCACTCACTCCCTCACCCACTCACCCACTCACTCACTCACCCACTCACCCACTCACTCACTCACCGACTCACCCACCCACTCACTCACCCACTCACTCACCCACCCACTCCCTCACCCACTCACTCACTCACCCACTCACTCACCCACTCACTCACTCACCGACTCACCCACCCACTCACTCACCCACTCACTCACCCACCCACTCCCTCACTCACTCACCCACTCACTCACTCACCCACCCACTCACTCACCCACTCACTCACCCATCCACTCCCTCACCCACTCACTCACTCACCCACTCACTCACTCACCCACTCACTCACTCACCCACTCACCCACTCGCCCACTCACTCACCCACCCACTCACTCACCCACTCACTCACCCACCCACTCACTCACCCACTCACTCACCCACCCACTCCCTCACCCACTCACTCACTCACTCACCCACTCACTCACTCACTCACCCACTCACTCACCCACTCAATCACCCACTCAATCACCCACTCACACACCCACTCACCCACTCACTCACTCACTCACCGACTCACCCACCCACTCACTCACCCACTCACTCACCCACCCACTCCCTCACCCACTCACTCACTCACCCACTCATTCACCAACTCAATCACCCACTCACTCACCCACTCACTCACTCACTCACCGACTCACCCACCCACTCCCTCACCCACTCACTCCCTCACCCACTCACCCACTCACTCACTCACCCACTCACCCACTCACTCACTCACTCACCCACTCACTCACCCACTCACCCACTCACTCACCCACTCACTCACCCACTCACTCACCCACTCATTCACTCACTCGCCTAATCAGTCACTCACCCACTCACTCACTAACCCACTCACCCACCCACTCACCCACTCACTCACTTACCCACTCACTCACTCACCCACTCACTCACTCACTTACCCACTCACTCACCCACTCATGCACCCACTCGCCCACTTAGTCACCCACCCACTCAGTCACCCACTCACTCACCCACTCACCCACTCACTCACTTACTCACCCACTCACTCACCCACTCACTCACCCACTCAGTCACTCACCCACTCACGCACTCACTCACCCACTCACCCATTCACTCACTCACCCACTCACTCACTCACCCACTCACTCACCCACTCAGTCACTCACCCACTCGCCCACTCAGTCACCCACCCACTCAGTCACCCACTCACTCACCCACTCACCCACTCACTCACTCACTCACCCACTCACCCACTCACTCACTCACTCACCCACTCACTCACCCACTCACCCACCCACTCAGTCACCCACTCACTCACCCACTCACCCACTCACTCACTTACTCACCCACTCACTCACTCACCCACTCACTCACCCACTCAGTCACTCACCCACTCACGCACTCACTCACTCACCCACTCACCCATTCACTCACTCACCCACTCACTCAACCATTCACTCACTCACCCACTCACTCACCCACTCAGTCACTCACCCACTCGCCCACTCAGTCACCCACCCACTCAGTCACCCACTCACTCACCTACTCACCCACTCACTCACTCACCCACTCACCCACTCACTCACTCACCCACTCATTCACCAACTCAATCACCCACTCACTCACCCACTCACTCACTCACTCACCGACTCACCCACCCACTCACTCACCCACTCACTCACCCACCCACTCCTTCACCCACTCACTCCCTCACCCACTCACTCACTCACCCACTCACTCACTCACCCACTCACTCACTCACCCACTCGCCCACTCACTCACCCACCCACTCACTCACCCACTCACTCACCCACCCACTCACTCACTCACCCACTCACTCACTCACTCACCCACTCACTCACTCACCCACTCACTCACTCACCCACTCACTCACCCACCCACTCACTCACCCACTCATTCACCCACCCACTCCCTCACCCACTCACTCACTCACTCACCCACTCACTCACTCACTCACCCACTCACTCACCCACTCAATCACCCACTCAATCACCCACTCACACACCCACTCACCCACTCACTCACTCACTCACCGACTCACCCACCCACTCACTCACCCACTCACTCACCCACCCACTCCCTCACCCACTCACTCACTCACCCACTCATTCACCAACTCAATCACCCACTCACTCACCCACTCACTCACTCACTCACCGACTCACCCACCCACTCCCTCACCCACTCACTCCCTCACCCACTCACCCACTCACTCACTCACCCACTCACCCACTCACTCACTCACTCACCGACTCACCCACCCACTCACTCACCCACTCACTCACCCACCCACTCCCTCACCCACTCACTCACTCACCCACTCACTCACTCACCCACTCACTCACTCACCGACTCACCCACCCACTCACTCACCCACTCACTCACCCACCCACTCCCTCACTCACTCACCCACTCACTCACTCACCCACCCACTCACTCACCCACTCACTCACCCATCCACTCCCTCACCCACTCACTCACTCACCCACTCACTCACTCACCCACTCACTCACTCACCCACTCACCCACTCGCCCACTCACTCACCCACCCACTCACTCACCCACTCACTCACCCACCCACTCACTCACCCACTCACTCACTCACCCACTCACCCACTCACTCACGCACTCACCCACTCACTCACCCACTCAATCACCCACTCACTCACCCACTCACCCACTCACTCACTCACCCACTCACCCACCCACTCACTCACCGACTCACCCACCCACTCACTCACCCACTCACTCACCCACCCACTCCCTCACCCACTCACTCCCTCACCCACTCACTCACTCACCCACTCACCCACTCACTCACTCACTCACCCACTCACTCACCCACTCAATCACCCACTCACTCACCCACTCACCCACTCACTCACCCACTCACTCACCGACTCACCCACCCACTCACTCACCCACTCACTCACCCACCCACTCCCTCACCCACTCACTCACTCACCCACTCACTCACTCACCCACCCACTCACTCACCCACTCACCCACTCACCCACTCACTCACTCACCCACTCCCTCACCCACTCACTCACTCACCCACTCACTCACCCACTCACTCACTCACCCACCCACTCACCCACTCACTCACTCACCCACTCCCTCACCCACTCACTCACTCACCCACTCACCCACTCACTCACTCACTCACCCACTCACTCACCCACTCAATCACCCACTCACTCACCCACTCACCCACTCACTCACCCACTCACTCACCGACTCACCCACCCACTCACTCACCCACTCACTCACCCACCCACTCCCTCACCCACTCACTCACTCACCCACTCACTCACTCACCCACCCACTCACTCACCCACTCACCCACTCACCCACTCACTCACTCACCCACTCCCTCACCCACTCACTCACTCACCCACTCACTCACCCACTCACTCACCCACCCACTCACTCACCCACTCACTCACCCACCCACTCCCTCACCCACTCACTCACTCACCCACTCACTCACTCACCCACTCACTCACTCACCCACCCACTCACTCACCCACTCACTCACCCACCCACTCACTCACTCACTCACCCACTCACTCACTCACCCACTCACTCACCCACTCACTCACTCACCCACTCACTCACCCACCCACTCACTCACCCACCCACTCACTCACCCACTCACTCACTCACTCACCCACTCACTCACTCACCCACTCACTCACCCACCCACTCACTCACCCACTCATTCACCCACCCACTCCCTCACCCACTCACTCACTCACCCACTCACTCACTCACTCACCCACTCACTCACCCACTCAATCACCCACTCAATCACCCACTCACCCACTCACTCACTCACTCGCCCACTCACTCACCCACTCAATCACCCACTCACTCACCCACTCACCCACTCACTCACTCACCCACTCACTCACCGACTCACCCACCCACCCACTCACTCACCCACTCACCCACTCGCCCACTCACTCACCCACCCACTCACTCACCCACTCACTCACCCACCCACTCCCTCACCCACTCACTCACCCACTCACTCACTCACCCACTCACTCACCCACTCACTCACCCACCCACTCACTCACCCACTCACCCACTCACTCACTCACCCACTCATTCACCAACTCAATCACCCACTCAATCACCCACCCACTCGCCCACTCACTCACCCACTCACTCACTCACTCACCCACTCACCCACCCACTCACTCACCCACTCACTCACCCACCCACTCACTCACCCACTCACTCACCCACCCACTCCCTCACCCACTCACTCACCCACTCACTCACTCACCCACTCACTCACCCACTCACTCACCCACCCACTCACTCACCCACTCACCCACTCACTCACTCACCCACTCATTCACCCACTCACTCACCCACTCAATCACCCACTCACTCACCCACTCACCCACTCACTCACTCACTCACCCACTCACTCACTCACCCACTCACCCACTCACTCACTCACCCACTCACTCACTCACCCACTCACTCACTCACCCACTCACTCACTCACCCACTCACTCACCCACCCACTCACTCAGCTGAGTGTAAGAACAGAATAAACACGCCTTGTCCGCACGCTCACCGCAGGGGGTGGCCATTTGCAAGGCAGGCGTTTCGGGACAACTTTTTGCCATCAGCACAAATTCTGGACAGGTGACGCTGACAACCGATCAGAGGCAGCCACCAAACAGCTCTCGTTGCGATCTGCCTGCGCGGTGATGATGCTGATGATGGTGATGATGGGTGTCACTGCGGCGTGATTGACAGGTGGAGCGATCGAGCCGGAGAGATGAAAGATGATGGACTGCGATCCTTGTCGTCATTTTCATGATGATGTTGATATGGATCTCTGTGTGAGTCTATGGGTCTCTTTGTTAGTCTGAGTCTCTGTGTGAGTCTACGGGTCTCTGTGTGAGTCTGGGTCTCTGTGTGAGTCTACGGGTCTCTGTGTGAGTCTGAGACTCTGTGTGAGTCTACGGGTCTCTGTGTGAGTCTACGGGTCTCTGTGTGAGTCTATAGGTCTCTGTGTGAGTCTATGGGTCTCTGTGAGAGTCTACAGGTCTCTTTGTTAGTCTGAGTCTCTGTGTGAGTCTACGGGTCTCTGTGTGAGTCTGGGTCTCTGTGTGAGTCTACGGGTCTCTGTGTGAGTCTGAGTCTCTGTGTGAGTCTACGGGTCTCTGTGTGAGTCTACGGGTCTCTGTGTGAGTCTATAGGTCTCTGTGTGAGTCTATGGGTCTCTGTGTGAGTATATGGGTCTCTGCGTGAGTCTATGGGTCTCTGTGAGAGTCTACGGGTCTCTGTGTGAGTCTATGGGTCTCTGTGTGAGTATGTGGGTCTCTGTGTGAGTCTGAGTCTCTGTGTGAGTCTATGGGTCTCTGTGTGAGTCTATGGGTCTCTGTGTAAGTCTGAGTCTCTGCGTGATTCTATGGGTCTCTGTGTGAGTCTATGATTCTCTGTGTGAGTCTACGGGTCTCTGTGTGAGTCTACGGGTCTCTGTGTGATGCTATGGGTCTCTGTGTGAGTCTATGGGTCTCTGTGTGAGTCTCTGCGTCTCTGTGTGAGTCTGCGTCTCTGTGTGAGTCTACGGGTCTCTGTGTGAGTCTGAGTCTCTGTGTGAGTCTATGGGTCTCTGTGTGAGTCTATGGGTCTCTGTGTGAGTCTATGGGTCTCTGTGTGAGTCTAAGGGTCTCTGTGTGAGTTTATAGGTCTCTGTATGAGTCTAGGGGTCTCTGTGTGAGTCTATGGGTCTCTGTGTGAGTCTACGGGTCGCTGTGTGAGCCTATGGGTCTCTGTGTGAGTCTACGGGTCTCTGTGTGAGTCTATGGGTCTCTGTGTGAGTCTATGCGTCTCTGTGTGAGTCTGCGTCTCTGTGTGAGTCTACGGGGCTCTGTGTGAGTCTGAGTCTCTGTGTGAGTCTATGGGTCTCTGTGTGAGTCTATGGATCTCTGTGTGAGTCTATGGGCCTCTGTGTGAGTATATGGGTCTCTGTGTGAGTCTACGGGTCTCTGTGTGAGTCTATGGGTCTCTGTGTGAGTCTATGGGTCTCTATGCAAGTCTATGGGTCTCTATGCAAGGCTATGGGACTCTATGCAAGTCTATTGGTTTATATGTCCGTCTATGTGCCTCTTTGTATATATGGGAGGCTATGCGAGTCTATGGATACCTGTGTGAGTAGCTATGGGTCTATTAATGAGTGTATGGATCTCTATGCAAGAATATGGATCTCTGTGTGAGCGTCTATGGGTCTCTGTCTGATTCTTTGGGTCTCTGTGGGAGTCTATGGGTCTCTACGTAAGTCATGTAGGGCAGTCTGTTCACAGACTCCAACCATCCCTCGGCAATTCGCTTGCGAGGTCATCTCTGCCCGGCATGTTATCGAGTCTCAGGCTAATTCAGGGCCAGATGAGCTCAATACCAACGCTAGGATTCTGCTCGACATCTCTGGAGCCCCATCGGCTTCCAATTACCAACACGCCGCTCTGGCATCGGCGCATCCACACAACATCACAGATGCAGGCCAGGTCCAAGCAAGAACATCTGCTGGACTACATAGTGACGGAACAGTTGATGCGGGCCCATCTCCGTCACACCTGGACCTACCGTGGAGCTGATCTGCCCACTGACCATCGGCTTATCATTTGTAAGATGCGCCTGACATTCTTCCACTCCGGTGGCGGGTGACCAGGCAGGACCTCATTCAAACGCTTAGTGGCCTGGTCTCAGCTAGCAGATGAATGTTTGCAAGTGAGAATTCCATCATCGCTTGTAGCTGGGGTTGGCATGTGGTGGTTGGCATGCGGGCTACATGACCCAGCCAGCTCAGCCTTGCCTGCCAAAGGAGCTCGCCGATGGGACTTTGTACACATCTTTCAAGGGGTTGTGAGCTCCTAACACAATCAATCCTGGTTAAATTCTGGATGGATCATAGGCATGCCATTCTGAATGTTTCTAGCCGGAGCAGATGTTCCATTAGAGGGGTTCATGTTTCACAAGCATAGAAAAGGCAGGGAATGACTGTAGCCGAGAAGACCCGAAGCTTTGTGCGGAGCGATAGACCAGGTAGATTCCATACAGCGTTACGCAGTCGATGAAAAGATATTGCCGCCCGACTGATTCGGAGTGAGACCTTTGCTGTCAAACCGGAGCTGGTCATAAGCACACTGCCCAGGTATGGCAAACTCTCCACTCTCTCCACAACTGCTCCATCACCAATGGGGAGCTGAGGGGGTGGAGTGTTTGATGACACAAAATACCCAGGCAGGTGCTTAGTTTTGGTGGGGCTGATGGTAAGGCTCCACCTCTTAGTGGCACGCTCCAGGTTCAGCAGCAGCACCTCCAAATGCTCCGTCGTGTGAGCAGCAATCATCAGATAAAATAGACTCAATTACTGGCACACACAAGACAAAAACACCCTCACACACACACATATCTGTGTGTGTGTGAGGGTGCTAAAAGGGTTAAAGAGGGCTGGGCTTCAGTACGGCTGCCATCAAAGCCTGCCCTTATCCAGCCATTAAGACATTACACACTACCACATGGGGTCATTACCACTCCGGTGATTACTGCCCCATTCATCGCTACACCGGTCATTACACGGGTCACTACGGGGAGATCAATGCCACGGACCGTTTGATGAAATGTTAAGTGAGGTGCAGGTGGCAGTTTGTGCCTGCCCTGGCCTGAGTCCAAATATTACCAGCGACTCCACCGGGCTGTTTATCCGCAGACTCACACAGAGACTCGTAGACTCAGACAGAGATACGTAGACTCACACAGAGACCCACAGACTCACACAGAGAGCCGTAGACTCACACAGAGACCCACAGACTCACACAGAGACCCACAGTCTCACACAGAGACCCACAGACTCACACAGACACCCGTAGACTCACACAGAGATGCGTAGAGTCACACAGAGACCCGTAGACTCACACAGAGACCCGTAGACTCACACAGAGACCCGTAGACGCACACAGAGACCCGCAGACTCACACAGAGACCCACAGACTCACACAGAGACCCACAGCCTCACACAGAGACCCAACGACTCACAGAGATCCGTAGACTCACACCGAGACCCATTGACTCACACATAGAGACCCACAGACTCACACAGAGGCCCACAGACTCACACAGACACCCGTAGACTCAGACAGAGACACGTAGACTCGCACAGAGACCCGTAGGCTCACACGGAGACCCGTAGACTCACACAGAGACCCATAGACTCACACAGAGACGCATAGACTCACACAGAGACCCATAGACTCACACAGAGACTCAGACTCACACAGAGACCCGTAGACTCACACAGAGACGCAGACTCACACAGAGACGCATAGACTCATACAGAGACCCATAGACTCATACAGAGACCCATAGACTCACACAGAGACCCACAGACTCACAGAGATTCGTAGACTCACACAGAGACCCATAGACTCACAAAAAGACCCGCAGACTCACACAGAGACTCAGACTCACACAGAGACCCGTAGACTCACACAGAGACCTGTGGACTCACACAGAGACCAGCAGACTCACACAGAGACCCATAGGCTCACACAGAGACTCAGACTCACACAGAGACCCGCAGACTCACACAGAGACTCAGACTCACACAGAGACCTGTATAGTCACGCAGAGACCTGCAGACTCACACAGAGACTCAGACTCACACAGAGATCCATAGACTCCCACAGAGACCTGCAGACTCACATAGAGACCTGTAGACTCACACAGAGACCTGTAGACTCACACAGAGACCCGTAGACCCACACAGAGACCCATAGACACACACAGAGACCCATAGACACACACAGAGACTCAGACTCACACAGAGACCCGTAGACTCACACAGAGACTCAGACTCAAACAGAGACCCATACACTCACACAGAGACGCATAGACTCACACAGAGACCCATAGACTCACATAGAGACCCGTAGACTTTCTATAGATCTCTGTGGATCTCCATGAGTATGGGTCTCTATAGATATCTGTGGATCTCTGTGAGTATGAGTCTCTATGGGTGTCTGTGGATCACCGTGAGTATGAGTCTCTATAGATCTCTGTGGATCTCCATGAGTATGGGTCTCTATAGATATCTGTGGATCTCTGTGAGTATGAGTCTCTATAGATCTCTGTGGATCTCTGTGAGTATGAGTCTCTATAGATCTCTGTGGATCTCTGTGATTATCCGTCTCTTTAGATCTCTATAGATCTCTGTGAATATGAGTCTCTATAGATCTCTATAGATCTCTGTGAGTATGAGTCTCTATAGATCTCTGTGGATCTCTGTGAGTATGAGTCTCTATAGATCTCTATGGATCACCATGAGTATGAGTCTCTACAGATCTATATGGATCACCATGAGTATGAATCTCTACAGATCTCTGTGGATCTCTGTGAGTATGAGTCTCTACAGATCTCTGTGGATCTCTGTGAGTATGAGTCTCTATAGATCTCTGTAGATCTCTGTGAGTATGAGTCTCTATAGATCTCTATAGATCTCTGTGAGTATGAGTCTCTACAGATATATGTGGATCTCTGTGAGTATGAGTCTCTATAGATCGCTGTGGATCTCTGTGAGTATGAGTCTCTATAGATCTCTGTGGATCTCTGTGAATATGAGTCTCTATAGGTCTCTATAGATCTCTGTGAGTATGAGTCTCTATAGATATATGTGGATCTCTGTAAGTATGAGTCTCTATAGATCTCTATAGATCTCTGTGAGTATGAGTCTCTATGGGTGTCTGTGGATCTCTGTGAGTATGAGTCTCTATAGATCTCTGTAGATCTCTGTGAGTATGAGTCTCTATAGATCTCTGTAGATCTCTGTGAGTATGAGTCTCTATAGATCTCTATAGATCTCTGTGAGTATGAGTCTCTACAGATCTCTGTGGATCTCTGTGAGTATGAGTCTCTATAGATCTCTGTGGATCTCTGTGAGTATGAGTCTCTACAGATCTCTGTGGATCTCTGTGAGTATGAGTCTCTATGGGTGTCTGTGGATCTCTGTGAGTATGAGTCTCTACAGATCTCTGTGGATCTCTGTGAGTATGAGTCTCTACAGATCTCTGTAGATCTCTGTGAGTATGAGTCTCTATAGATCTCTGTAGATCTCTGTGAGTATGAGTCTCTATAGATCTCTATAGATCTCTGTGAGTATGAGTCTCTACAGATCTCTGTGGATCTCTGTGAGTATGAGTCTCTATAGATATATGTGGATCACTGTGAGTATGAGTCTCTATAGATCTCTGTGGATCTCTGTGAGTATGAGTCTCTACATATCTCTGTGGATCTCTGTGAGTATGAGTCTCTATAGATCTCTGTGGATCTCTGTGAGTATGAGTCTCTACAGAACTCTGTGGATCTCTGTGAGTATGAGTCTCTACTGATCTCTATAGATCTGTGAGTATGAGTCTCTACAGATCTCTGTGAGTATGAGTCTCTATAGATCTCTGTGGATCTCTGTGAGTATGAGTCTCTATAGGTCTCTTCAGATCTCTGTGAGTATGAGTCTCTATAGATCTCTGTGGATCTCTGTGAGTATGAGTCTCTACAGAACTCTGTGGATCTCTGTGAGTATGAGTCTCTACAGATCTCTGTGGATCTCTGTGAGTATGAGTCTCTACAGATCTCTGTGGATCTCTGTGAGTATGAGTCTCTACAGATATCTGTGGATCTCTGTGAGTATGAGTCTCTACAGATCTCTGTGGATCTCTGTGAGTATGAGTCTCTACAGATCTCTGTGGATCTCTGTGAGTATGAGTCTCTACAGATCTCTGTGGATCTCTGTGAGTATGAGTCTCTGCAGATCTCTGTGGATCTCTGTGAGTATGAGTCTCTATAGATCTCTATAGATCTCTGTGAGTATGAGTCTCTATAGGTCTCTACAGATCTCTGTGAGTATGAGTCTCTATAGATCTCTGTGGATCTCTGTGAGTATGAGCCTCTATAGATCTCTGGATCTCCGTGAGTATGAGTCTCTATAGATCTCTGTGGATCTCCGTGAGTATGAGTCTCTATGGGTGTCTGTGGATCACCATGAGTATGAGTCTCTACATATCTCTGTGGATCTCTGTGAGTATGAGTCTCTATAGATCTCTGTGGATCTCCGTGAGTATGAGTCTCTATAGATCTCTGTGGATCTCCGTGAGTATGAGTCTCTATAGATCTCTATAGATCTCTGTGAGTATGAATCTCTATAGATCTCTGTGGATTACCGTGAGTATGAGTCTCTATGGGTGTCTGTGGATCTGTATGGGTCTCTATGGGTCTCTGTGGATCTGTATGGGTCTCTATGGGTGTCTGTGGATCTGTATGGGTCTCTATGGGTCTCTGTGGATCTGTATGGGTCTCTATGGGTGTCTGTGGATCTGTATGGGTCTCTGTGCGAGGCTCAATGTGCCTCTATGAGTCTGTAGAAGAACGCGTTTAGAATGTTTGGCTGCTGCTAGAAATGTCCGCACGATGATGATGATGTTGATGACAATATCAGCCTCTTGGTTGAGCTCATATCATTCGTGGTCCCCAGGGTCGCTTCTGGAAAGAGCTACGTAATCGCTGAGTGGCGGCTTACCTGGTCAGATGAAAAATATCGTAATAATAATAATTGGGTTTTCCCCCTTTTTTCTGCCAACAAAACTCAAACCAATTTTTTTACGAGGATTCATGTTTACTGCATTCACCACAATACTTGCGGTCAAAATGCAGAAAAAAAACCACACTGATAATATGATGATGCATGGTTCTTGAAACTGATTGGTCCACACCAGAGACAGCTTTCTTTAGATCCTCGTCTCAATTGGTGGTAGACCGGATGACGCCAAAAGGCGTCAAAGACAATGCCACTATATCCTTAGCTCTTTCGGTAAAGTCACGTTGAAGGGAAACAATACAATAATAAAATATATATAAAACAATATATATTGTTTCCCTTTCAACGTGACTTTACCGAAAGAGCTAAGAATATGAATTGCTGCAGTCACGAAAGCTTTAAATCAAGACAATGCCACTATCAAAGCAATGAGGGCTCGGGGTAAGCATCTACATCATTCGACCTCCTTTGCCAGTACCAAAATATAAATATCAGATTTATAATAATAATCAGTTTTGTCGCCAGAAAAAAAGGGGAAAACTCCTCTTTATTACTATTGCTATTACATGTTGGTACTGGCAAAGGAGGTCCAATGATGATGGAAAAAAAAACCCCCCAGTTGAGTCGTTTCGTTATTGGTCTCGGTCTGTCTGACTAACGAACCTCCGTTGGGCCCCGGGACGAGACTCTGGTCCCTTGGTCCCTGGGGGTTATGGGCACAGCGACTCGCCAGCCCCTACGTCAGGGCTCCTTCCAGCACCGGCGCTCACTCTCCACACAAACACAAAGGTCCCCCGTGTAGCCCTCGCAGGCTGTTGGGGCAAGTGCTGATGGGCTGCACTCTTTGGTTCTATTCGGTGACGTCGCGTAGGTAAACAAAAAATAAATCAAACAATAAAAAAAATCACGACGTCTCGGCCACGACGCAAGCGGCCTTCATCAGGTGAAGGGACCGTGCTGTCTCGAAGACAGCGCTGGAGTGAAACAGAGCCAAGCTCACGACTGCGACCTTTAAGCTGTGTGAGAGGGACTAAGGTTCCTCGACAAAGGAATTAGCGTAAAAATTAGCATTTGATTGGCGGACTTAGCATGATGAAAGGTGTAGCGCGTGGCAGTGCACCTTTAAGCTGTGTGAGAGGGATTAAGGTTCCTCGACAAAGGAATTAGCGTAAAAAAATAGCATTTGATTGGCGGACTTAGCATGATGAAAGGTGTAGCGCGTGGCAGTGCACCTTTAAGCTGTGTGAGAGGGATTAAGGTTCCTCGACAAAGGAATTAGCGTAAAAAATTAGCATTTGATTGGCGGACTTAGCATGATGAAAGGTGTAGCGCGTGGCAGTGCACCTTTAAGCTGTGTGAGAGGGATTAAGGTTCCTCGACAAAGGAATTAGCGTAAAAAATTAGCATTTGATTGGCGGACTTAGCATGATGAAAGGTGTAGCGCGTGGCAGTGCACCTTTAAGCTGTGTGAGAGGGATTAAGGTTCCTCGACAAAGGAATTAGCATAAAAATTAGCATTTGATTGGCGGACTTAGCGTGATGAAAGGTGTAGCGCGTGGCAGTGCACCTTTAAGCTGTGTGAGAGGGATTAAGGTTCCTCGACAAAGGAATTAGCGTAAAAAATTAGCATTTGATTGGCGGACTTAGCATGATGAAAGGTGTAGCGCGTGGCAGTGCACCTTTAAGCTGTGTGAGAGGGATTAAGGTTCCTCGACAAAGGAATTAGCGTAAAAAATTAGCATTTGATTGGCGGACTTAGCATGATGAAAGGTGTAGCGCGTGGCAGTGCACCTTTAAGCTGTGTGAGAGGGATTAAGGTTCCTCGACAAAGGAATTAGCGTAAAAAATTAGCATTTGATTGGCGGACTTAGCATGATGAAAGGTGTAGCGCGTGGCAGTGCACCTTTAAGCTGTGTGAGAGGGATTAAGGTTCCTCGACAAAGGAATTAGCGTAAAAAATTAGCATTTGATTGGCGGACTTAGCATGATGAAAGGTGTAGCGCGTGGCAGTGCACCTTTAAGCTGTGTGAGAGGGATTAAGGTTCCTCGACAAAGGAATTAGCGTAAAAAATTAGCATTTGATTGGCGGACTTAGCATGATGAAAGGTGTAGCGTGTGGCAGTGCACCTTTAAGCTGTGTGAGAGGGATTAAGGTTCCTCGACAAAGGAATTAGCGTAAAAAATTAGCATTTGATTGGCGGACTTAGCATGATGAAAGGTGTAGCGCGTGGCAGTGCACCTTTAAGCTGTGTGAGAGGGATTAAGGTTCCTCGACAAAGGAATTAGCGTAAAAAAATAGCATTTGATTGGCGGACTTAGCATGATGAAAGGTGTAGCGCGTGGCAGTGCACCTTTAAGCTGTGTGAGAGGGATTAAGGTTCCTCGACAAAGGAATTAGCGTAAAAAATTAGCATTTGATTGGCGGACTTAGCATGATGAAAGGTGTAGCGCGTGGCAGTGCACCTTTAAGCTGTGTGAGAGGGATTAAGGTTCCTCGACAAAGGAATTAGCGTAAAAAATTAGCATTTGATTGGCGGACTTAGCATGATGAAAGGTGTAGCGCGTGGCAGTGCACCTTTAAGCTGTGTGAGAGGGATTAAGGTTCCTCGACAAAGGAATTAGCGTAAAAATTAGCATTTGATTGGCGGACTTAGCATGATGAAAGGTGTAGCACGTGGCAGTGCACCTTTAAGCTGTGTGAGAGGGATTAAGGTTCCTCGACAAAGGAATTAGCGTAAAAAATTAGCATTTGATTGGCGGACTTAGCATGATGAAAGGTGTAGCGCGTGGCAGTGCACCTTTAAGCTGTGTGAGAGGGATTAAGGTGACCTTGACAAAGGAATTAGCGTAAAAAAAATTATCATTTGACAGTGCTGATGGGCTCACAGGTGACGACTTCACAGCCATCCCACCGTCTATTTCAGGACGAAACGGGAGGAGGATTCCTCCACAACCCTGGCTGTTGTGATTATTGGCGGCACCTCACGGTACTCAAATTGTAAATGTTGCGGTGGGTTTACTCTCAACCTGCTACTGCTGTACTCGTAACGAGTTGGCCACGTTTTGTTTACGTGGCAAACCCCTGACCGATTGTCTGTGTCGGGCGGTGGTGGCAGGTTGAAGGACACAACGATATTTACACGATCTAACCCCAAAAAAAAACCTCGTACGGGGTAGTATTTATGAGGCTACGCTTGTTTTTTTAACGTTTAAAACAGGTCGAAACATGATTTAATAACAGCGGAAAAGGACGTTGTACAATCCATTTGCGGTACTTTGGTCTGTGAAAAAGTTGTGCGGGGGCAGTATCGTAGACAACGGCGACTTGAAGCTTTCTTGACTGACAGGAATCCACACCCTTTGGTAAATTTGATGAAGCCATCACGGAGGTAGAAAGATAATAATAAAAATTATAGACCACGTGGCGTTTCGATCGCAACACAAGCCACCGCCGTCGGTATCGTAGACGTTGTCATGCCGACACGCGTTGCCAAGCTGAGCCGTGATTGGACGCAGCGCCAACGTTAGGCCCAGGCTTCGGTCTTGCCGCTTGGAGCTTGGACTAACCTCGAACTGTCCCCTTTTATACTTGCAGAGACGCCCATCCTCTCCGGAAGCTCCGCCCACCCGACCCCCTTCGGCCAATCCTCGTGCTGCGCCTCCTTCAACGGCTGTCAACCGTTGGCCCCCCCTCCCCCGACAGTGAACCCACGGCTTTCCCGCCTTTTACGTTTTGAACCTCGCCTCGGCTCAACCTGGAGTCTCGTTCGCTGATCAATCGTCGTTGGGGCCGCTCTGCACCAATCGGAGGCCTTTGTTGACTTGGTAAGTGGCCTGTGTGCAGCATTGTCGCTGTGTTGTGACGATGAAAAGCCGTCTCAATGTTCGATCGTTATCGTCACTGAACTATCGGTGGGTAGTTTGCGTGCGCCCGGGCGTGGATTTGGTGCTCCAAATGCGTCGACGGTGCCGACATTACCAAAGCCCACCACGGCGTGTCCACACGCTGTACACAGTCTGACGTCATCACCACGTGTCCACACGCTGTACACAGTCTGACGTCATCACCACGTGTTCACACGCTGTACACAGTCTGACGTCACCACCACGTGTTCACACGCTGTACACAGTCTGACGTCATCACCACGTGTTCACACGCTGTACACAGTGCGGGTACTAACGTCGTGTTCACACGCTGTACACAGTCCAGGTACTGACGTCACCACCACGTGTTCACACGCTGTACACAGTGCGGCTAGTAACGTCACCACTACGTGTTCACACGCTGTACACAGTCCGGGTATTAACATTACCACCACCACGTGTCCACACGCTGTACACAGTCTGACGTCACCACCACGTGTCCACACACTGTACACAGTCCGGGTACTAACGGCGTGTCCACACGCTGTACACAGTCCAGGTACTAACGTCACCACCACGTGTCCACACGCTGTACACAGTCTGACGTCACCACCACGTGTGTACACAGTCCGGGTACTAACGGCGTGTCCACACGCTGTACACAGTCCGGGTAGTAACGTCACCACCACGTGTCCACACGCTGTACACAGTGTGGGTACTAACGTCACCACCACGGCGTGTTCACACACTGTACACAGCCTGACGTCACCACCACCACGTGTCCACACGCTGTACACAGTCTGATGTCACCACCACCACGTGTCCACACGCTGTACACAGTCTGACGTCACCACCACGGCGTGTCCACACGCTGTACACAGTCTGACGTCACCACCACCACGTGTCCACACGCTGTACACAGTCTGACGTCACCACCACCACGTGTCCACACGCTGTACACAGTCTGACGTCACCACCACCACGTGTCCACACGCTGTACACAGTCTGACGTCACCACCACCACGTGTCCACACGCTGTACACAGTCCGAGAGATGGAAGCGAGACGTCCGCTGGACCGGCACCGCCGCACCTCCCCGATCTCCACCTCCCGCGGCGCCAGCGGGTCGGCCATCGACCAGAGCCGGGGTAGGGACGGGGCCGCGTGGCCGACGCGGCCGCCTGATGCACGAACGGCGCGGCGGAAGGCCGGGCGGCCTGCGAGCGGCCGTCGCCCGCCGCTTACTCGCAAGGGGCCGACCGCTGTCGTCTTCACACCGCCTGAGCAGGGCAAGGGACGAGGTGCACTCTGGGTCGCCAGCAAGTCGGCCGGTGGCCAATCTAAATCGGCGGCATCTCCCGCCCGCTGCCGGGATGTCCGGCCGTCGTCTTCTTTGCGCGGTCGCCCACAATGGGGAGATTGAATTCGCTCTCACCGTCGCTGTGGTCGGCCGGGATCCCCTGCGGCCAGGTGCACGGCACACACCGGAGATTCCCCCGACGGAGCCCTCTGGCAGACCCGGCGGGTGCCAGGGCTGCGTGCCGAGGCGAGAAGCGGCCGCGGCCAGGCCCGGTGCTCATTTGGGGCCGAGTCGACCTGGAGGAGGCCCAGGACCGGCTCAGATAATCGCCACCGATGTTGGCCGTGAGCGGGAATCGGACTGGGGTGGCCAGGTTCGCAGCCCTGCGTGGTAACCGCCGCACAACCACTCCCCACTACGACAAAGGCACAACAACAACAGCAACAACAACAGCAACAACAACAGCCGCCATTGGTCACTAAGTGGCGGTGACGTGACCACAGCTCTCGAGCCAAGCTAGGTGCACCTGGAGGCCGAGTGAAGTGTCGAAGGCTCGCTGCTGGCAGCAGGTCACTGGACAGACCCAGGCGAGTTTGCTGACTGAGATGAGTGGCTGATGCACCACCACCTGTGCCCCCTACCGTGCCAACCTGCTGCGCTTTAGCCACCCGGCGCTCCGCTCGTTGTTGTGAGCGTCGCTCCTCCGCCCTCCGTTGTTGTTGTTGGAGGGACGACTGCCTCCAACGGGCGACTGACTCCAACTGCCCAGTAGTCTCGCAATGCACCTAGCCTGGCACTGCCCAGTGGAGTCCTTCACGAGCTTCCTCCACAGGGACCGATATTGACACCACGATTACTGGTGATCGGCAAGTCCACTCAGCTACACATCCTCCTGTACCGCATAAGTCCACCTCTTCTCTATCCACTCACTCACCAACTCACCCACTCACTCACTCACCCATTCATCAGTCCACACCTTCTCCAGCCCATGTCGTGCCCGTTTAGCCCCCCTGTATCCGTCCAAACAGAAGCTGCTTGACCATGCGGTGGCTGGGCATGCGGGCTACACGACCCAGCCAACGCAGCCTCGCCTGCCGGAGGAGCTCGCCGATGGGACTGTGTCCAGATCTTTCAAGGATTTGTGAGCTCCTCACACTGCAATCCATTCTGGTTAAACTCATGATGGATCGTAGGCAGGGCCAGCCTGAATGTTTCAAAGCCGGCTCAGATGTTACTTTAGAGGGGTCCACATTTCGCAAGCGTATAAACAAACACAGACACGACCCTCACTAACACAACACACACGCACATTGCATAGTTTCACTAAAGTATTAGCTCTGGGATATTTTGCATTGTATGAGTTGACGGAGTGGTTTGCTGGCTGCGCATAAGGTTAGGGGTGGCAGGGTCAGGACTAGGGTGGTAGTGTTAGGACTATGGTGGTAGTGTTACGGCTAGGGTGGTAGCGTTAGGGCTAGGGTGGTAGTGTTAGGACTAGGGTGGTAGTGTTAGGTCTAGGGTGGTAGTGTTAGGACTAGGGTTGTAGTGTTAGGACTAGGGTGGTAGTGTCAGGACTAGGGTGGTAGTGTCAGGACTAGGGTGGTAGTGTCAGGACTAGGGTGGTAGTGTTAGCACTAGGGTGGTAGTGTTAGGACTAGGGTGGTAGTGTTAGGACTAGGGTGGTTGTGTTAGGACTAGGGTGGTAGTGCTAGGGCTAGGGTGGTAGTGTCAGGACTAGGGTGGTAGTGTCAGGACTAGGGTGGTAGTGTTAGGACTAGGGTGGTAGTGTTAGGGTGGTAGTGTTAGGGCTAGGGTGGTATAGTTAGGACTAGGGTGGTAGTGTTAGGACTAGGGTGGTAGTGTTAGGGTGGTAGTGTTAGGGCTAGGGTGGTAGTGTTAGGACTAGGGTGGTAGTGTTAGGACTAGGGTGGCAGGGTTAGGACTAGGGTGGTAGGGTCAGGACTAGGGTGGTAGGGTTAGGACTAGGGTGGTAGTGTTAGGACTAAGGTGGTAGCGTTAGGGCTAGGGTGGTAGTGTTAGGACTAGGGTGGTAGTGTCAGGACTAGGGTGGTAGTGTTAGGACTAGGGTGGTAGGGTCAGGACTAGGGTGGTAGTGTTAGGACTAGGGTGGTAGTGTCAGGACTAGGGTGGCAGTGTCAGGACTAGGGTGGTAGGGTCAGGACTAGGGTGGTAGTGTTAGGACTAGGATGGTAGGGTCAGGACTAGGGTGGTAGTGGCAGGACTAGGGTGGTAGTGTCAGGACTAGGGTGGTAGTGTCAGGACTATGGTGGTAGTGTTAGGACTAGGGTGGTAGTGTTAGGACTAGGGTGGTAGTGTCAGGACTAGGGTGGTAGTGTCAGGACTAGGGTGGTAGTGTCAGGACTAGGGTGGTAGTATCAGGACTAGGGTGGTAGTGTCAGGACTAGGGTGGTAGTGTCAGGACTATGGTGGTAGTATTAGGACTAGGGTGGTAGTGTCAGGACTAGGGTGGTAGTGTCAGGACAAGGGTGGTAGTGGCAGGACTAGGGTGGTAGGACTAGGGTGGTAGTGTCAGGACTAGGGTGGTAGTGTCAGGACAAGGGTGGTAGTGGCAGGACTAGGGTGGTAGGTCTATGGTGGTAGTGTTAGGACTAGGGTGGTAGTGTCAGGACTAGGGTGGTAGTGTCAGGACTAGGGTGGTAGTGTCAGGACTAGGGTGGTAGTGTCAGGACTAGGGTGGTAGTGTTAGGACTAGGGTGGTAGTGTTAGGGCTAGGGTGGTAGTGCTAGGACTAGGGTGGTAGTGTTAGGACTAGGGTGGTAGTGCTAGGACTAGGGTGGTAGTGCTAGGACTAGGGTGGTAGTGTTAGGACAAGGGTGGTAGTGTTAGGGCTAGGGTGGTAGTGTTAGGGCTAGGGTGGTAGGGTCAGGACTAGGGTGGTAGTGTCAGGACTAGGGTGGTAGTGTTAGGGCTAGGGTGGTAGTGTTACGACTAGGGTGGTAGGGCTAGGACTAGCGTGGTAGTGCTAGGACTAGGGTGGTAGTGGTAGGGCTAGGGTGGTAGTGTTAGGGTGGTAGGGCTAGGGTGGTAGAGATATGATTGGTAGGAGAGCAGGTGGTGGAGGAGAGGGAGGGTGTGGTGGTGGTGGTGGTGGAGGTGGAGGTGACTGCAGGGTTTGTTAAAGGTCCGGTGAAGCCTCAGGCACTCGCGGCTACCCTCCGAACATCTCCAGGAATGCTGCTCTGGGTTTGCAGACTCAGCTTGGGTGGAATGAGCCTCGTACACACAAACACACGCCCTGCACATCGGCACAAACACACAGTTCCCCCACCCCGGCTAGCATCTTCTGACATTTCTTGTGTTGGCACTCCTCACCCATCCATTCACTGACCCATCCATTCACTCACCCATCCACTCACTCACTTACCCATTCACCCACTCACCCATCCATTCACCCACTCACCCATCCATTCACTCACTTACCCATGTACCCACTCACTCACCCATCCACCCACTCACTCACCCATCCACCCACTCACTCATCCACCCACTCACTCACCCATCCATTCACTCACTCACTTACCCATCCATTCACTTACCCATCTATTCTCTTACCCATCCATTCACTCACCCATCCACTCACTCACTCACCCATCCATTCACTCACTCACCCATCCATTCACTGACCCATCCATTCACTCACCCATCCATTCACTCACTCACGCATCCATTCACTGACCCATCCATTCACTCACTTACCCATCCATTCACTGACCCATCCATTAACTCACTCACGCATCCACTCACTCACCCATGTACCCACTCACCCATCCAATCACTCACTCACCCATCCAATCACTCACCCATCCACCCACTCACTCACCCATCCAATCACTCACTCACCCATCCCCCCACTCACTCACCCATCCACCCACTCACTCACCCATCCATTCACTCACTTACCCATCCATTCACTGACCCATCCATTCTCTCACTCATCCATTCACTCACCCATCCATTAACTCACTCACGCATCCACTCACTCACCCATGTACCCACTCACTCACCCATCCACCCACTCACTCACCCATCCACCCACTCACTCACCCATCCAATCACTCACTCACCCATCCACTCACTCACTCACCCATCCAATCACTCACTCACCTATCCATTCACTGACCCATCCATTCACTCACTTACCCATCCAATCACTGACTTATCCATTCACTCACCGATCTATTAACTCACTCATCCATTCGCTCACTCACTCACCCATCCACTCAATCATCCATCCACTCACTCATCCACCCACTCACTCACCATCCACCCTCTCACTCACCCATCCACTCAATCACCCATCTACCCATTCACTCACCCATCCAATCACTCACTTACCCATCCAATCACTCACTCACCCATCCACTCACTCACCCATCCACCAACTCACTCACAATCTCAACCACCATTTCATTCACCCATTGAATCATTTACCCACTCACCCACCATCTCACACACCATCTCACACACCATCTCACTCACCATCTCACTCACCCACTCAATCATTTACCCACTCACTCATCATCTCACTCACCCACTCAATAATTTCCCCACTCACCCAACACCTCACTCACCCACCATCTCACTCACTTATTATCTCACCCACCATCTCACTCACCCACTCAATCATTTACCCACTCACCCATCATCTCATTCACCCACTCAATAATTTCCCCACTCACCCAACACCTCACTCACCCACCATCTCACTCACTTACCATCTCACCCACCATCTCACTCACCCACTCAATCATTTACCCACTCACCCATCATCTCACTCATCCACTCAAACATTTACCCACTCCACCACCATCTGACTCACCATCTCATTCACCCACTTAATTATTTACTTACTCACCCACCATCTAATTCACCCACAATTATCACTCACTCACGATCTCACTCAACATCTCACCCATCCACTCAAGCAGTTATGCACTCAGCCACCATCTCACTCACCCATCAACTCACTCACCATCTCATTCACCATCTCACCGACCCAGTATCTCACTCACAATCTTGCCCACCCACTCAATAATTTACTCACTCACCCACGATCTCACTCACCATTTCACTCACCCACCCAATAATTTACTCACCCACCATCTCACTCACCAACTCACTCACCCACTCAATTATTTACCCACTCACCCACCATCTAACTCACCCACAATTCATATTCTTAGCTCTTTCGTTAAAGTCACGTTGAAGGGAAACAATAAAATAATAAAATATACATAAAACAATAAAAATTCTCACGACGTTTCGACCATAACACAAACGGTCGTTATCAGGTGTGTCAGTTTGCATTAATTTATTTATTTTTAAACGGTGTATTTATTTATTAAAAAAACCGTTAGCGCCACACACAGCGATTTGTCAGTTTATTTAGAAGGACGAGTCCATCTATGTTCTGAAAAGAGGAGGGGGGAGACGAAAAATTAATGTGTGCCGTCTGAAAGCCACCGTAAGCGTGAACAATCAATTAAGACCCGAAATGGTTTATCAAATCCTTCCAATTATTGCTAAGCCAGAATCCATCTTCTCGGTTGAAATTGTCTCTGTGCTTGTATATGTGGATAGCCTCATGAACGAATCTCTCATGGAAGCCAGATGGCTTACAAAAAACCTCTGTCTTGGAGAAGTCAATGTCATGTGAGCCTACTGAATTATAACAATGATCTGCCACGGCCGAGGTGTTGGTCCTACCGTGTTTAAGGTCTGCTTTATGTTCACGAATGCGGTCCGAGACATGGCGTTTGGTTTCTCCAATGTAACTACTACCACAGAGGCAACTTAGTTTGTAGACACCAGGGTACTGTATGTCCGGAATCACATCTTTTACAGACGGAACCAGATCACGGATTTTATGTAATGTGTTGAAACGGACCTGGATCTTGTGTTTATTCAAGATTTTGGAGATATTTTTTGTGATCCCCGCAATGTAGGGTAAAGTGATGGTTTTGAAAGGCTCCTCAAGAGGGTTCTTCTTCATGGTTTGAGTGATAGCTTTGCGGATTGTATAGTCGGAGTAACCATTAGCCTTAAGAGCTTGGTGTACGTGCTTGAGTTCACTGCCTATGTGTTCCTGGTCGGATATGCATTGGGCTCTATGATACAGAGTCTTGATGAGAGAATTCTTCTGTGATGGATGGTGGTGGGAATCCGGTTTCAGATAAGCATCCGTATGGGTAGCTTTCCTGTAGACAGAGTGGCTCATTGAACCATCAGGTCTCTTTTTTATTAGGACATCCAAAAAAGGTATCTTGCCATCTATTTCGACTTCCATGGTAAATCTGATGGCTGGGTGTATGGAATTGATGTGGTCGAGGAATTGGTCTAGAGCAGGCCGGCCATGTGGCCAGATGACAAAAGTGTCATCCACGTACCTCTTCCATAAGGTTGGGCGCAGAGTGGCAGTCTGGATGGCGTCAGTCTCAAATTTCTCCATGAAAATGTTAGCTATAACCGGAGATAGGGGGGAGCCCATTGGGGTGCCCTAAGTTTGTTTGTAGAAAGTTCCATTCCAAGTGAAGTATGTATTGGTTAAACAGCGTCTCACCAGGGGGGGTACCTCAGTGTTTAGTCCTTGATGAACCAAGTCTTCAATGATTGCGATGGTGTCAGGTACAGGAACCTTGGTGAATAAAGAAACTACATCAAAACTGACAAGCAGGTTTTAAATAAATAAATAAACGCACCGTTTGCAAAAATAATTAATTAATGCAGACCGACACATCTGATGACGACCGTTTGTGTTATGGTCGAAACGTCGGGAGAATTTTTATTGTTTTATATATATTTTATTATTTTATTGTTTCCCTTCAACGTGACTTTACCGAAAGAGCTAAGAATATGAATTACTGCAGTCACGAAAGCTTTAAATCAAAATTCACCCACAATTCTCACTCACCCACCAGCTCATTCATAATTTTACCCATCCACTCAATCATTTACGTACTCACCCACCATCTCACTCACCACCTCACTCACCCATAATCTCACCCACCCAGTACCTCACTCACCATCTCGCCCACCTACTCAATAATTTATCCACTCACCCACCATCTCTCACACTCACTCCGTAATTTACAGTCTCAACCACGATCTCACTCGCCATGTCACTCACCATCTCAGTCACCCACTCAATCATTTACCCACTCACCCATCATCTCACTCACCCACTCAATAATTTACCCACTCACCCAACACCTCACTCACCCACCATCTCACTCACTTACCATCTCACCCACCTTCTCACTCACCCACTCAATCATTTACCCACTCACCCATCATCTCACTCACCCACTCAATCATTTACCCACTCACCCATCATCAACTCAAACATTTACCCACTCCCCCACCATCTGACTCACCATCTCATTCACCCACTTAATTATTTACTTTCTCACCCACCATCTAACTCACCCACAATTATCACTCACTCACGATCTCACTCAACAACTCACCCATCCACTCAAGCAGTTATGCACTCAGCCACCATCTCACTCACCCACCATCTCACTCACCATCTCACTCACCATCTCACCGACCCAGTATCTCACTCACCATCTTGTCCACCCACTCAATAATTTACTCACTCACCCACGATCTCACTCACCATTTCACTCACCCACCCAATAATTTACTCACCCACCATCTCACTCACCAACTCACCCACCCACTAAATTATTTACCCACTCACCCACCATCTAACTCACCCACAATTCTCACTCACCCACCAGCTCATTAATAATTTTACCCATCCACTCAATCATTTACGTACTCACCCACCATCTCACTCACCACCTCACTCACCCATCATCTCACCCACCCAGCACCTCACTCACCATCTCGCCCACCTACCCAATCATTTATCCACTCACCCACTATCTCTCACGCTCACTCTGTAATTTTCCCTCTCAACCACGATCTCACTCACCATGTCACTCACCATCTCAATCACCCACTCAATCATTTGAAAGGGCGTCTCTGTGATGGGCCGTGATCAGCTCTGTGGGAGGCTGCTTGGCGGTTGATGATGGTTGTGGAGATGATGGAGGTGGTGATGATGGTGGTGGTGATGATGGTGGTGGTGGTGGTGATGATGATGATGGTGGTGGTGGTTGTGGAGATGATGGTGGTGGTGGTGGTGATGATGGTGGTGGTGGTGATGATGATGATGGTGGTGGTTGTGATGATGATGGTGATGATAATGGTGGTGGTGATGATAATGGTGGTGGTTGTGATGATGATGGTGGTGATGATAATGGTGGTGGTGGTGATGATAATGGTGGTGGTGGTGATGATAATGGTGGTGGTGATAATGGTGGTGGTTGTGATGATAATGATGGTGGTGATGATAATGGTGGTGGTGGTGGTGATGATAATGGTGGTGGTGGTGGTGATGATAATGGTGGTGGTGGTGATGATAATGGTGGTGGTGATGATAATAGTGGTGGTGGTGATGATAATGGTGGTGGTGGTGATGATAATGGTGGTGGTTGTGATGATAATGGTGGTTGTGATGATGAAGGTGGTGATGATAATGGTGGTGGTGGTGATGATGGTGGTGGTGGTGGTGATGATAATGGTGGTGGTGGTGATGATAATGGTGGTGGTGGTGGTGGTGATGATAATGGTGGTGGTGGTGATGATGGTGGTGGTTGTGATGATAATGGTGGTGGTGGTGATGATAATGGTGGTGGTGATGATAATGGTGGTGGTTGTGATGATAATGGTGGTGGTGGTGATGATGGTGGTGGTGGTGGTGATGATAATGGTGGTGGTGGTGATGATGATAATGGTGGTGGTGGTGATGATAATGGTGGTGGTTGTGATGATAATGGTGGTGGTGGTGGTGATGATGATGGTGGTGGTGGTGATGATAATGGTGGTGGTGGTGGTGGTGATGATAATGGTGGTGGTGGTGATGATAATGGTGGTGGTGGTGGTGATGATAATGGTGGTGGTGGTGGTGGTGGTGGTGGTGATGATAATGGTGGTGGTGATGATGATGGTGGTGGTGGTGATGATAATGGTGGTGGTGGTGATGATAATGGTGGTGGTGGTGATGATAATGGTGGTGGTGGTGATGATAATGGTGGTGGTGGTGATGATAATGGTGGTGGTGATGATAATGGTGGTGGTGATGATAATGGTGGTGATGATAATGGTGGTGGTGATGATAATGGTGGTGATGATGATAATGGTGGTGGTGGTGATGATAATGGTGGTGGTGGTGGTGATGATAATGGTGGTGATGATAATGGTGGTGGTGATGATAATGGTGGTGGTGGTGGTGATGATAATGGTGGTGGTGGTGGTGGTTGTGATGATAATGGTGGTGGTGGTGGTGATGATAATGGTGGTGGTGGTGATGATAATGGTGGTGGTGGTGATGATAATGGTGGTGATGATAATGGTGGTGGTGATGATAATAGTGGTGATGATGATAATTGTGGTGGTGGTGATGATGATGGTGGTGGTGGTGGTGATGATAATGGTGGTGGTGGTGATGATAATGGTGGTGGTGATGATAATGGTGGTGATGATGATAATTGTGGTGGTGGTGATGATGATGGTGGTGGTGGTGGTGATGATAATGGTGGTGGTGGTGGTGATGATAATGGTGGTGATGATGATAATGGTGGTGGTGGTGATGATAATGGTGGTGGTGGTGGTGATGATAATGGTGGTGATGATAATGGTGGTGGTGATGATAATGGTGGTGATGATAATGGTGGTGGTGATGATAATGGTGGTGGTGGTGGTGATGATAATGGTGGTGGTGGTGGTTGTGATGATAATGGTGGTGGTGGTGGTGATGATGATGGTGGTGGTGGTGGTTGTGATGATAATGGTGGTGGTGGTGGTGATGATGGTGGTGATGATAATGGTGGTGATGGTGATGATAATGGTGGTGGTGGTGATGATGATAATGATGGTGGTGATGATAATGGTGGCTATGTTTTGACAAATATAATTGGGGGGTCGCGGATTGTCTTCGTGATGAGAACAAAGTGGGGGGGGGGGAGGGGGGGCGATTATTCGGTGCCAATCGGTCACACTAAGGTCAAACAAAGCGTGACCTTTACAGAGCGTTTAGCCATTGACATCGCACGTGCATCTCGTGTGTGTCCGTGTGGGTGTCTGTGTGTGTGTGTGTGTCATTGTGTGTGTGTCATTGTGTGTCATTGTGTGTGTCTGTGTGTCATTGTGTGTGGCATTGTGTGTCATTGTGTGTGTGTGTCATTGTGTGTGTCATTGTGTGTGTGTCATTGTGTGTGTCATTGTGTGTGTGTGTCATTGTGTTTAACAGCAGAGGTCTCACTCCGAATCAGTCGAGCGGCAATATATTTTCATCTGTTGCGTAACGCTGTGTGGAAGCTACCTGGTCTGTCGCTCCGCACTAAGCTTCATGTCTTCTCGGCCACGGTCATTCCCTCCCTTCTCTACGCTTGCGAAACGTGGACCCCCCTAATGGAACATCTTCGCCGGTTAGAAACATTTAGGCTGGCCTGCCTACGATCCATCCTGGGTTTAACCAAACTGGATTGTGTGAGGAGCTCACAAATCCTTGAAAGATCTGGGCACGGTCCCATCGGTGAGCTCCTCCGGCGGGCAAGGCTGCGATGGCTGGGTCATGTAGCCCGCATGCCCAGCCACCGCATGCCGAAACAGCTTTTGTTCGGCCGGATCGAGGGGGCTAAACGGGCGCGGCACGGGCTAGAGAAGAGATGGAGTGATGTGGTACAGGAGGACGTGGAGCTGAGTGGACTTGCCGATGACTGGTACCAGCGGTGTCAAGATCGGCCTCTGTGGAGGAGGCTCGTGAAGGACGCTATTGGGCAGTTGGAGGCAGTCGCCCTCCGTTTATCACAACAACGAGCGTAGCGCCGGGTGGCTAAAGCACAGCAGGTTGGCAAAGTAGGGGGCACAGGTGGTGCACCAGCCAGTCATCTCAGTCAGTCGACCCGTGGCACCTGGGTCTGCCCTGTGACCTCCTGCCCACGGGCGTTCGACACTTCACGTGGCCTGAAGGTGCACATGGCCTGGCACAAGCGTCGTGGTGATGTCACCGCCACTTAGTGGCGAAGGGCGGTTGTTGTTGTGTTATGTCTGTGTTACTCCAAATCAGTCGAATAGCATTATTTTTTTCATCGGCTGCACAATGCTACAGTGAGGGGAAAAAGTATTTGATCCCCTGCTGATTTTGTACGTTTGCCCACTGACAAAGAAATGATCAGTCTATAATTCTAATGGTAGGTTTATTTGAACAGTGAGAGACAGAATAACAACAAAAAAATCCAGAAAAACGCATGTCAAAAATGTTATAAATCGATTTGCATTTTAATGAGGGAAATAAGTATTTGACCCCTCTGCAAAACATGACTTAGTACTTGGTGGCAAAACCCTTGTTGGCAATCTCAGAGGTCAGACGTTTCTTGTAGTTGGCCACCAGGTTTGCACACATCTCAGGAGGGATTTTGTCCCACTCCTCTTTGCAGATCTTCTCCAAGTCATTAAGGTTTCGAGGCTGACGTTTGGCAACTCGAACCTTCAGCTCCCTCCACAGATTTTCTTTGGGATTAAGGTCTGGAGACTGGCTAGGCCACTCCAGGACCTTAATGTGCTTCTTCTTGAGCCACTCCTTTGTTGCCTTGGCCGTGTGTTTTGGGTCATTGTCATGCTGGAATACCCATCCACGACCCATTTTCAATGCCCTGGCTGAGGGAATGAGGTTCTCACCCAAGATTTGACGGTACATGGCCCCGTCCATCGTCCCTTTGATGCGGTGAAGTTGTCCTGTCCCCTTAGCAGAAAAACACCCCCAAAGCATAATGTTTCCACCTCCATGTTTGACGGTGGGGATGGTGTTCTTGGGGTCATAGGCAGCATTCCTCCTCCTCCAAACACGGCGAGTTGAGTTGATGCCAAAGAGCTCCATTTTGGTCTCATCTGACCACAACACTTTCACCCAGTTGTCCTCTGAATCATTCAGATGTTCATTGGCAAACTTCAGACGGGCATTTATATGTGCTTTCTTGAGCAGGGGGACCTTGCGGGCGCTGCAGGATTTTAGTCCTTCACGGCGTGGTCTGTTACCAATTGTTTTCTTGGTGACTATGTCCCAGCTGTCATGAGATCATTGACAATATCCTCTCGTGTAGTTATGGGCTGATTCCTCACCGTTCTCATGATCATTGCCACTCCACGAGGTGAGATCTTGCATGGAGCCCCAGGCCGAGGGAGATTGACAGTTCTATTGTGTTTCTTCCATTTGCGAATAATCGCACCAACTGTTGTCACTTTTTGATTTAAAGCTTTCGTGACTGCAGTAATTCATATTCTTAGTTTTTTCGGTAAAGTCACGTTGAAGAGAAACAACAAAATAATAAGGTGTGAAGACGACCGTTTGAGTTATGGTCGAAACGTCGTGAGAATTTTTTTTTAATTGTTTTATATATTTTTTATTATGTTGTTGTTTCTCTTCAACGTGACTTTACCGAAAAAACTAAGAATATGTTGTCACCTTCTCACCAAGCTGCTGGGCAATGGTCTTGTAGCCCATTCCAGCCTTGTGTAGGTCTACAATCTTGTCCCTGACATCCTTGGAGAGCTCTTTGGTCTTGGCCATGGTGGAGAGTTTGTAATCTGATTGATTGATTGCTTCTGTGGACAGGTGTCTTTTATACAGGTAACAAACTGAGATTAGGAGCACTCCCTTTAAGAGTGTGCTCCTAATCTCAGCTCATTACCTGTATAAAATACACCTGTGAGCCAGAAATCTTTCTGATTGAGAGGGAGTCAAATACTTATTTCCCTCATTAAAATGCAAATCAATTTATAACATTTTTAACATGCGTTTTTCTGGATTTTTTGTTGTTATTCTGTCTCTCACTGTTCAAATAAACCTACCATTAAAATTATAGACTGATTATTTCTTTGTCAGTGGGCAAACGTACAAAATCAGCAGGGGATCAAATACTCTTTTCCATCACTGTATGTGGAAGCTACCTGGTCTGTCACTCCGCACTAAGCTTCAGGTCTTCTCGGCCACGGTCATTCCCTCCCTTCTCTACGCTTGCGAAACGTGGACCCCTCTAATGGAATATCTGGACCAGTTAGAAACATTCATGCTGGCCTGCCTACGATCCATCCTGGGTTTAACTTGCAGGCTGGATTGTGTGAGGAGCTCACAAATCCTTGAAAGATCTGGGCACATTCCCATCGGTGAGCTCCTCCGGCAGGCAAGGCTGCGTTGGCTGGGTCACGTAGCCCGCATGCCCAGCCACCGCATGCCCAAACAGCTTTTGTTCGTTTAAAACGTAGGCTTAACACGCCTAAAACACAGTAAGTTCGCATAGTAGGGGGCACAGGTGGTGCATCTGCTCGGAGTCATCTCAGTTAGGGGGCGTTCGACACTTCACGTGGCCTCAAGGTGCACATGGCCTGGCACAAGCGTCGTGGTGACGTCCACGCCACTTAGTGGCGAATGGCGGTTGTTGTTATTGTTGTGTGTGTGTGTTGAACTTCTTTCAGACCATACGTAGCCAACCGTGCTAAATCGGAGGAGTGTGTAGCGGGTAGCGGTAGTGTAGCAGGTAGCACCACGCTGCGCTATGAACCTGGCGACCCGGGTTCCATTCCCGCTCACGACCAACACCACCAGTGGCGATTATCTGAAGCGGTTCTCAGCCTCCCCTAGGTCGACTCAGCCTCAAATGAGTACCTGGTGTAGCGGTGTGTAGTGAACATCGCCACTGGGGAGACAAAGGCGGCCGGGCGTGGCGCTGGCCACCCACCCCCTCTGTGTGTGCCACAGGGCCGGTAGATTTCGTAGGCGCTGCTACTCGCTAACAAACCGCACTTGAATTTCGATTTAAAGCTTTCGTGAATGCACGTAGTAGGGAAATAATAAATAAAAAATATCACATGACAAAAAAGTTTTTAAAATGTTTAATTTTTTTTAATTTTATTACTCCCCTTCTACGTGACTTTACCGAAAGAACCATAGAATATGAAAAAGCACTTGCCCCAACAACGTGCGAATGCTATACGGGGGCCCTTTGTCTTTGTGCGAGGGTGTGTGCGTGTCTCTCTCCACGTCTCTCTCTCGCTCTGTGTATGCTAACGCACGGTTATTGGCGATTTGTTTTCACAACCTCTGGGCTGTACCTAATGACAACTCGACACCACAGACACACACAGAGCGAGAGAGAGGTCGGGAGACGGTGAAACAACTTTTATTGCCGCCAGCAGAAACAGCACTGGAGACATTTGCGATATGAAACACACAAAGTCACCAGCAATTCAAATAACACACAAAGTCACTAGCAACACAAACAACACACAAAGTCACCAGCAACACAAATAACACACAAAGTCGCCAGCAACACAAATAACACACAAAGTCACCAGCAACACAAACAACACACAAAGTCACCAGCAACACAAACACAACACACAAAGTTACCAGCAACACAAACAACACACAAAGTCACCAGCAACTCAAATAACACACACAGTCACCAGCAACACAAACAACACACACACAAAGTCACCAGCAACACAAACAACACACAAAGTCACCAGCAACACAAACAACACACAAAGTCACCAGCAACACAAACAACACACAAAGTCACCAGCAACACAAACAACACACAAAGTCACCAGCAACTCAAACAACACACAAAGTCGCCAGCAACACAAATAACACACAAAGTCACCAGTAATACAAATAACACACAAAGTCGCCAGCAACTCAAATGACACACAAAGTCACCAGCAACACAAACAACACACAAAGTCACCAGCAACACAAAAACAACACACAAAGTCACCAGCAACACAAACAACACACAAAGTCACCAGCAACACAAACAACACACAAAGTCACCAGCAACACAAACAACACACAAAGTCTCCAGCAACACAAACAACACACAAAGTCACCAGCAACACAAACAATACACAAAGTCACCAGCAACACAAACAACACACAAAGTCTCCAGCAACACAAACAACACACAAAGTCACCAGCAACACAAATAACACACAAAGTCACCAGCAACACAAACAACACACACAGTCACCAGCAACACAAACAACACACACAGTCACCAGCAACTCAAACAACACACAAAGTCGCCAGCAACACAAACACAACACACAAAGTCACCAGTAACACAAACACCACAAAGTCACCAGCAACACAAACAACACACAAAGTCACCAGCAACACAAACAACACACAAAGTCACCAGCAACACAAACAACACACAAAGTCACCAGCAACACGAACAACACACAAAGTCACCAGCAACACAAACAACACACAAAGTATCCAACAACACAAACAACACACAAAGCCACCAGCAACTCAAACAACACACAAACTCACCAGCAACACAAACAACACACAAAGTCACCAGCAACACAAACACACAAAGTCACCAGCAACACAAACAACACACAAAGTCACCAGCAACACAAACAACACACAAAGTCGCCAGCAACACAAACAACACACAAAGTCACCAGCAACACAAACAACACACAAAGTCACCAGCAACACAAATAACGCACAAAGTCACCAGCAACACAAACAACACACAAAGTCACCAGCAACACAAATAACACACAAAGTCACCAGCAACACAAACAACACACAGTCACCAGCAACACAAACAACAAACAAAGTCACCAGCAACACAAACCACACACAAAGTCACCAGCAACACAAACAACACACAAAGTCACCAGCAACACAAACAACACACAAAGTCACCAGCAACAAAAACACGCAAAGTCACCAGCAACTCAAACAACACACAAAGTCACCAGCAACACAAACAACACACAAAGTCACGAGCAACACAAACAACACACAGTCACCAGCAACACAAACAGCAAACAAAGTCACCAGCAACACAAACCACACACAAAGTCACCAGCAACACAAACAACACACAAAGTCACCAGCAACACAAATACACAAAGTCACCAGCAACACAAACAACACACAAAGTCACCAGCAACACAAACAACACACAAAGTCACCAGCAACACAAACACAAAGTCACCAGCAACACAAACAACACACAAAGTCACCAGCAACACGAACAACACACAAAGTCACCAGCAACACAAATACAAAAAGTCACCAGCAACACAAACAACACACAAAGTCACCAGCAACACAAACAACATACAAAGTCACCAGCAACACAAACAACACACAAAGTCACCAGCAACACAAATAACACACAAAGTCAGCAGCAACACAAACACACAAAGTCACCATCAACACAAACAACACACAAAGTCACCAGCAACACAAACAACACACAAAGTCACCAGCAACACAAACAACACACAAAGTCACCAGCAACACAAACAACACAAAGTCACCAGCAACTCAAATAACACACAAAGTCGCCAGCAACACAAACAACACACAAAGTCAACAGCAACACAAACAACACACAAAGTCACCAGCAACACAAACAACACACAAAGTCACCAGCAACAAAAACACGCAAAGTCACCAGCAACTCAAACAACACACAAAGCCACCAGCAACACAAACAACACACAAAGTCACCAGCAACACAAACACAACACAAACACAACACACAAAGTCGCCAGCAACACAAACAACACACAAAGTCACCAGCAACACAAACAACACACAAAGTCGCCAGCAACACAAACAACACACAAAGTCACCAGCAACACAAACACAAAGTCACCAGCAACACAAACAACACACAAAGTCACCAGCAACACAAACAACACACAAAGTCGCCAGCAACACAAACAACACACAAAGTCACCAGCAACACAAATAACACACAAAGTCACTTGCAACACAAACAACACACAAAGTCGCCAGCAACACAAACAACAACACACAAAGTCACCAGCAACACAAACAACACACAAAGTCACCAGTAACACAAACAACACACAAAGTCACCAGCAACAGAAACAACACAAAGTCGCCAGCAACACAAACAACACACAAAGTCACCAGCAACACAAACAACACACAAAGTGGTGGTGATTGTGGTGGTGGTTGTGGTTTTGGTGGTGGTGATGGTTGTGGTGGTGGTGGTTGTGGTTTTGGTGGTGGTGGTGGTGGTGGTTGTGGTGGTTGTGGTGGTGGTTGTGATGGTTGTGGTGGTGGTGGTTGTGGTGGTGGTTGTGGTGGTTGTGGTGGTGGTTGTGATGGTTGTGGTGGTGGTGGTTGTGGTGGTGGTTGTGGTGGTTGTGGTGGTGGTTGTGGTTGTGGTGGTTGTGGTTGTGGTGGTGGTTGTGGTGGTTGTGGTGGTTGTGGTGGTGGTGGTTGTGATTTTGGTGGTTGTGGTTTTGGTGGTTGTGGTTGTGGTGGTTGTGGTGGTGGTTGTGATGGTTGTGGTGGTGGTGGTTGTGGTGGTGGTTGTGATGGTTGTGGTTTTGGTGGTGGTAGTTGTGGTGGTGATAGTGGTTGTGGTGGTTGTGGTGGTTGTGGTGGTGGTGATGGTGGTTGTGATGGTTGTGGTGGTGGTGGTGGTTGTGGTGGTGGTGGTTGTGGTGGTGGTGGTTGTGGTGGTTGTGGTGGTGGTTGTGGTGGTTGTGGTGGTGGTTGTGATGGTTGTGGTGGTGGTTGTGGTGGTGGTTGTGGTGGTTGTGGTGGTGGTTGTGGTGGTTGTGGTGGTTGTGGTTGTGGTGGTGGTGGTTGTGTTGGTTGTGGTGGTTGTGGTGGTGGTTGTGGTGGTGGTTGTGATGGTGGTGGTGGTGGTTGTGGTGGTGGTGGTTGTGGTTTTGGTGGTTGTGGTGGTTGTGGTGGTGGTTGTGGTGGTGGTTGTGATGGTGGTGGTGGTTGTGGTGGTGGTGGTTGTGGTTTTGGTGGTTGTGGTTGTGGTGGTTGTGGTGGTTGTGGTGGTGGTGGTTGTGGTGGTTGTGGTGGTTGTGGTTGTGGTGGTTGTGGTGGTTGTGGTGGTGGTTGTGGTGGTTGTGGTGGTTGTGGTGGTGGTTGTGGTGGTTGTGGTGGTGGTTGTGGTGGTGGTTGTGGTGGTGGTGATGGTTGTGGTGGTGGTTGTGGTGGTGGTGGTGGTTGTGGTGGTGGTGGTTGTGGTGGTGGTGGTTGTGGTGGTTGTGGTGGTTGTGGTGGTGGTGATGGTTGTGGTTTTGGTGGTGGTAGTTGTGGTGGTGATGGTGGTTGTGGTGGTTGTGGTGGTTGTGGTGGTGGTGGTTGTGTTGGTTGTGGTGGTTGTGGTGGTTGTGGTGGTGGTTGTGGTGGTTGTGGTGGTTGTGGTGGTGGTTGTGGTGGTTGTGGTGGTGGTGGTTGTGGTGGTGGTGGTTGTGGTTTTGGTGGTTGTGGTGGTGATGGTTGTGGTTTTGGTGGTGTTGGTTGTGGTGATGGTGGTTGTGGTGGTGGTGATGGTGGTTGTGATGGTTGTGGTGGTGGTTGTGGTGGTTGTGGTGGTTGTGGTGGTGGTTGTGATGGTTGTGGTGGTGGTGGTTGTGGTGGTTGTGGTGGTGATGGTGGTGGTTGTGGTGGTGGTTGTGGTTGTGGTTGTGATGGTGGTGGTTGTGGTGGTTGTGGTGGTGGTTGTGGTGGTGGTTGTGGTGGTGGTGGTTGTGGTGGTGGTTGTGGTGGTGGTTGTGGTGGTTGTGGTGGTTGTGGTGGTGGTTGTGGTGGTTGTGGTGGTGGTTGTGGTGGTGGTTGTGGTTTTGGTGGTTGTGGTGGTGATAGTTGTGGTTTTGGTGGTGTTGGTTGTGGTGGTGGTGATGGTGGTTGTGGTGGTGGTGATGGTGGTTGTGATGGTTGTGGTGGTGGTTGTGGTGGTTGTGGTGGTGGTTGTGATGGTTGTTGTGGTGGTGGTAGTGGTTGTGGTGGTGGTTGTGGTTGTGATGGTGGTGGTTGTGGTGGTGGTTGTGGTGGTGGTGGTTGTGGTGGTGGTGGTGGTTGTGGTGGTGTTGGTTGTGGTGGTTGTGGTGGTGGTTGTGGTGGTTGTGGTTGCGGTGGTGGTGGTTGTGGTGGTGGTTGTGGTGGTGTTGGTTGTGGTGGTGGTTGTGGTGGTGGTGGTTGTGGTGGTGGTTGTGGTGGTTGTGGTGGTAGTGGAGGTGATGGTTGTGGTGGTGGTTGTGGTGGTGGTTGTGGTGGTTGTTGTGGTGGTGGTGTTCATCGCGCACGCCACGGTGACGAGCGAGCGCTTCAGATGGTGACTACGTGGAGGGTGTCGGCCACGGTGGTACAGAGAGGGGATATTTATGTAGTTTATTGTTAAAAACTCGGTCACAGTCCCGGTGATCACCGTTACATTGCAATTATGGCTTTGTTTGGGTGATGTCGAAAACGTTGTTTGGTTTGGCCATGTTTTTGTTTATTGTAGTACGGAGTTAGACTGATGGCCTTAATCTAAGTTGTCTTGTGGTTGTTGTTGTAGTACGGAGTTAGACTGATGGCCTTAATCTAAGTTGTCTTGTGGTTGTGGTTGTTGTAGTACGGAGTTAGACTGACGGCCTTAATCTAAGTTGTCTTGTGGTTGTTGTTGGAGTACGGAGTTAGACTGATGGCCTTAATCTAAGTTGTCTTGTGGTTGTGGTTGTAGTACGGAGTTAGACTGATGGCCTTAATCTAAGTTGTCTTGTGGTTGTTGTTGTTGTAGTACGGAGTTACACTGATGGCCTTAATCTAAGTTGTCTTGTGGTTGTGGTTGTAGTACGGAGTTAGACTGATGGCGTTAATCTAAGTTGTGGTTGTTGTTGTAGTACGGAGTTAGACTTATGGCCTTAATCTAAGTTGTCTTGTGGTTGTTGTTGTTGTTGTAGTACGGAGTTAGACTGATGGCCTTAATCTAAGTTGTCTTGTGGTTGTTGTTGTAGTACGGAGTTAGACTGATGGCCTTAATCTAAGTTGTCTTGTGGTTGTTGTTGTAGTAGGGAGTTAGACTGATGGCCTTAATCTAAGTTGTCTTGTGGTTGTTGTTGTAGTACGGAGTTAGACTGATGGCCTTAATCTAAGTTGTCTTGTGGTTGTTGTAGTACGGAGTTAGACTGATGGCCTTAATCTAAGTTGTCTTGTGGTTGTTGTAGTACAGAGTTAGACTGATGGCCTTAATCTAAGTTGTCTTGTGGTTGTGGATGTTGTTGTTTGACTTTGCATCCCACTGGGATTTTTTGCACGCAGCGTTGGTGGTGTACGGTGCTATTTCAGGAATATTTTTGCTGTTTTTTGTTCATGGATTTTCTGTTTTTTGCACAGTCAACACACAAAGTCACTTTAAGATGTGTCTCTTGTTCGTGTTTTAGTTTTTTAGTTTGTTGTGGTTGCACCCGATTCAACAGCCGAATGGCTCTTGTCCAACCCAAACCAAATCAACAAAAAACGTTTTCCAAATCACCAACAAAACAAAGCCTTGATTGCAACGTAACGGCGGATCACAAGGGACTGTGACCGCGTTTGTACAATAAACCACCCAAACAACATGTAACACCTCTCGATGTGAAGCTTTCGCGTCTGCAAGGATCCATACTCTTTGGGTCTATTCGGTAAGGTCACCACGTAGGCAATAAATGAAACGACAAACTTGACGACGTCCTCAGGGTCAGCTTGCAGCGCCGCCTCCTCGCTCCCTACGCCACCAGCGTCGCCCGGGAGAACAGCAGCCGGGGTGGGGGGCACGCAAAGCAACGCGTTAAAAACAACGACGACGACAACGACGACGACAACAACAACGACGACAACAACAACGACAACAACGACAACAACGACGACAACAACAACGACGACAACGACGACGACAACAACGACGACAACAACAACGACAACAACGACAACAACAACGACAACAACGACAACAACGACAACGACAACAACGACGACAACGACGACGACAACAACGACGACAACAACAACGACAACAACGACAACAACAACGACAACAACGACAACAACAATAACAACAACGACAACAACAATAACAACAACAACACTGACAACAACAATAACAACAATAACAACAACAATAACAACAATAACAACAACGACAACAACAATAACAACAACAACACTGACAACAACAATAACAACAATAACAACAACAATAACAACAATAACAACAACGACAACAACAATAACAACAACAACACTGACAACAACAATAACAACAATAACAACAACAATAACAACAACAACGACAACAACAATAACAACAACACTGACAACAACAACAATAACAACAATAACAACAACGACAACAACAACACTGACAACAACAACAACCACAACAACAACAACCACAACAACCATAACAACAACCACAACAACAACAACAACAACCACAACAACAACCACAACAACAACCACAACCACAACAACCACAACCACAACCACAACAACCACAACAACAACAACGTATCGATGGACGGAGCTAAGTGCCGACTACACCCAGCTGCTCCTTCCCCCAATCCCTGTGATCGAGGTCGGGCAGAGATCGAGGCAGGAGACAAATCTCCTCTCGCTCAACTACGCCAGGGCCTCCGTTCGGAAGCTCTCGCAACCGACGCGAGTGGTCTCCATGGCAACGCGAGTGGTCTCCATGGCAACGCGCGGCCGTATCTCCGTGGCAACGCCCCCCCTTCCCAACGCGCGTCCCGTTACCACGGCAACGCGCGGCCGCACCTCTGTGGCAACGCCCCCTTCCTAACGCGCGTCCCGTTACCACGGCAACGCGCGGCCGCATCTCCGTGGCAACGCCCCCCTCCCAACGCGCGTCCCGTTGCCACGGCAACGCACGCGACTCAGCCACACGCATAGCAGCGGCAGCGAGGAGCTGAGTTCGATTCCCGCCCCGGGCTCCCCCTCGCTGCGAGTGTACAGGCGGAGGTCGTCCAGCCCTGACGCCCTGGGGAGCGGTGGCGCCGCGGTTAGCGCAGCGCTACAACCCGAGCTCGACTGTTGTTATGGATGGGCGCCCCCCCCCCCCCGCCTGACACGGAGGAATGTGGACAGTGATGACGTCATCAACTCAGGTCCAGCAGGTTCAGAGACTCATCACTGTCCCATAGACTCATCACTGTCCCATAGACTCAACACTGCCCCATAGACTCAACACTGCCCCATAGACTCAACACTGCTCATAGACTCAACACTGCCCCATACTCAACACTGCCCCATAGACTCAACACTGCTCATAGACTCAACACTACCCATAGACTCAACACTGCCCATAGACTCAGCAATGCCCATAGACTCAACACTGCCCGTAGACTCAACACTGCCCCATAGACTCAACACTACCCATAGACTCAACACTGCTCCATAGACTCAACACTGCCCCATAGACTCAACACTGCTCATAGACTCAACACTGCCCCATAGACTCAACACTGCCCCATAGACTCAACACTGCACCATAGACTCAACACTGCCCCATAGACTCAACACTGCCCCATAGACTCAACACTGCCCCATAGACTCAACACTGCCCATAGACTCAACACTGCCCCATAGACTCAACACTGCCCCATAGACTCAACACTGCACCATAGACTCAGCACTGCCCATAGAGCATAGACTCAGCACTGCCCATAGACTCAGCAATGCCCGTAGACTCAACACTGCCCATAGACTCAGCAATGCCCGTAGACTCAACACTGCCCCATAGACTCAACACTGCCCGTAGACTCAACACTGCCCCATAGACTCAACACTGCCCATAGACTCAACACTGCACCATAGACTCAGCACTGCACATTGACTCAACACTGTCCCATAGACTCAACACTACCCATAGACTCAACACTGCCCCATAGACTCAACACTGCCCATAGACTCAACACTACCCATAGACTCAACACTGCCCCATAGACTCAGCACTGCCCATAGACTCAACACTGCCCCATAGACTCAACACTGCACATTGACTCAACACTGCACATAGACTCAACACTGCCCCATAGACTCAACACTGCTCATAGACTCAACACTGCCCATAGACTCAACACTGCCCCATAGACTCAACACTGCACATAGACTCAACACTGCCCCATAGACTCAACACTGCCCCATAGACTCAACACTGCTCATAGACTCAACACTGTACCATAGACTCAGCACTGCCCATAGAGCATAGACTCAGCACTGCCCATAGACTCAACACTGCCCCATAGACTCAACACTGCCCGTAGACTCAACACTGCCCCATAGACTCAACACTGCCCATAGACTCAACACTGCACCATAGACTCAGCACTGCCCATAGACTCAGCACTGCCCTATAGACTCAGCACTGCACCATAGACTCAACACTGCCCCATAGACTCAGCACTGCCCCATAGACTCAGCACTGCCCCATAGACTCAACACCGCCCATAGACTCATCACTGCCCATAGACTCAACACTGCCTATAGACTCAACACTGCACCATAGACTCAGCACTGCCCCATAGACTCAACACTGCCCATAGACTCATCACTGCCCATAGACTCAACACAGCCCATAGACTCAACACTGCCCATAGACTCAGCACTACCCATAGACTCATCACCTTCACCACCAAAGACAAAGCTCCCCCGCATAGCCTTAACAGACCTTTGGGGCAAGTGCTGTTAGCGAGCACCTATTACGGCCTGGCACGGATACACGAGGGGATGGGTGACCAATACCACGCCGGGCCGCCTTTGTCTCCCCAGTGATGCCGCTTTTACCCACCACGCCAGGTACTCCTTTGAGGCTGAGTCGACCTAGGGGGTAGTTTAGCCCAGTCGCCATCACCGACGCTGATCGTGAGCGGCAATGGTAACTCGTGTCGCCGGGGTTCACAGCGCTGACAGCGACTAAACATCCAGCAACATGGCCCCGGGCATCACAGTTCCCACCTCTCTGGTCAGGTCACCATCATCACCATCATCATCGTCATCATCATCGTCTCCTCTCTCTCTCCCCCCACTGACAGCGAGGCTGACGAGACATTCATCATCGCCTTGCTGTGTCGGCACATTCCTGAGCTGCTGCTGCTGCTGCTGCAGGAGATGTGGAGACCAATCTTCGTCTTCGTCGTCAGCGGCAGCTCCACCACCGCCACCACCGCCCAAGGGATTCCGCCAACTCCACGCGGACTCGCCCTCCTGATCCTCCGTCATCGTCATCATCAACGTCATCATCAACGTCATCATCAACGTCATCGTCATCATCACAGTGGTCGCCATGGCAACCCGGGAGACATTTCTTGTTCATCGTCTTTGGTTCTTACCGGTAGCGTCACCAAAGTGGAATGGGAATGAAACGATACATTGATGAAACGAAATGACACGTAAAATAACACACGACGTTTCGGCCACAACGCAAGCGGCCTTCGTCAGGCGTTATTTCATTTATTTCACGTCTTACTTTATCAATGCATTCTTTTATTCTCGTTCTACGTGGCGGTGACTTTACCGAAAGAACCAAATGAGATGTGATCCTTGCGGTCTCGAAAGCCTTCAAAATCCAAATATTTCTTGTTCTTGTAAACTTTTTTGTTTAGCCCAGGCAAGCTGTTCTCTGCTGTAGCCGACAACTCGAATGCACAACAATAACAACAACAATAATAATACTGCTACTACTACTGCTGCTGCTACAAGTGTGCACGTCTCCTGGCAATTACACAGCTGTTGTGTTTAGGGGGCTCAAGCACTAAATAAGCAGCCATAGCAGAGGCGTTTTCCGGGGGTTAGGTCGCGCGAAATACAAATTGTTGTGTCGTTAAACCTCCCCATCATCACCTGAAGCAGCCCGATTAGTAAGGAGTTTGTAACGTTAACACAACGTGGCAAACTCATTATTAGTACAGCACCTGTGTATAGTGTAGTGTATAGTGTAGTGTGTAGTGTATAGTGTACAGTGTATAGTGTAATGTATAGTGTAGTGTATAGTGCAGTGTATAGTGTAGTGTAGTGTGTAGTGTATCGTGTAGTGTATAGTGTAGTGTATAGTGTAGTGTGTAGTATAGTGTGTAGTGTAGTGTATATTGTAGTGTATAGTGTAGTGTATAGTGTAGTGTATAGTGTAATGTATAGTGTAGTGTATAGTGTAGTGTATAGTGTAATGCATAGTGTAATGTATAGTGTGGTGTACAGTGTAGTGCATAGTGTAGTGTATAGTGTAGTGTATAGTGTACTGTATAGTGTAGTGTATAGTGTAATGCATAGTGTAATGTATAGTGTGGTGTACAGTGTAGTGCATAGTGTAGTGTATAGTGTAATGTATAGTGTAATGCATAGTGTAATGCATAGTGTAGTGTATAGTGTAGTGTATAGTGTAATGCATAGTGTAGTGTATAGTGTAATGCATAGTCTAGTGTAGTGTATAGTGTAGTGCATAGTGTAGTGTATAGTGTAATGCATAGTATAGTGTAGTGTATAGTGTAGTGCATAGTGTAGTGTATAGTGTAATGCATAGTATAGTGTAGTGTATAGTGTAGTGCATAGTGTAGTGTATAGTGTAATGCATAGTGTAGTGTATAGTGTAGTATACTAGCACAGCACACGAGCGTGTTGGAGAGTAAATCCACAAATCGCACCAGCTGAGCACGACGTTTCGCCAGTTATTACAACCGGCATTGACAGGCGACAGCCACAGCTGTGGAGAAGTCCTCAAACTTCGTTCTCAGCTCGAGTGATCGCGGTGATGTCGTCACTTGCGTGAATCCTCCTCCCGCTGCCTTACGATTGGCTCGCAGGTGATGACATCGCAGCTATCGCCCGGCACTTTGAGGACGAAACGGGAGGAGGATTTCTCCACAACTCCAGCTGCCGCCTGATGATGCTGCTGCTGCTGGCTGGCTGGCTGGCTGTTGTGTTTTAGTGTCTCGGGATAATAGTCACGGATTGGCATGTTTTGATCGGCGTGACAAACCCCATTACTTCGTCGGCTGCGCCGGGGGTTGGCGGGTTTAAGGACGCATTCATGCTCACGCCAACTGACCCAGGACGTCCGCCCTCGTTCTTTCGGCAGAGCCATCGCGCACGCCGAGAACGCCGAAGGTCCGGGACGTTTCGGCCGCAGCGCGACCAATCGGCACCCGGCGGAAGAACGAGGCTGGGAAGCTGCTGATGGAAGGTTAGAGATGGGCGGAGTCGATCACTAACCTTCAAAAGCAGCCTGCTGCATCAGCAGCAGCAGCAGCAGTCACGAAAAGGTTCGAACCAACAAAAAAAAAACCTCTTATGTAAACTGTAAATGTTGTGGATTCGCTCTTCCAACAACACACCGGTGGGCTAAAGTAGCGAGCTATTTTTGCCTTTTGTCAACGTTACGCTTTATTTTTTTGCTGATTGGCCGTGTCGGGTGGTGGAGGGCATCGACACATTTATAAATAACGCGACCTAACCCAGAAAACCTTCATTATGAACCTCTTATGGATATCGGTCGCTAAAGCCCTATGACTAAGAGGCTTTAAACCTCGTAGCAGTAGGGCGTCTTTGTCTATGTGCTGTACTAGTCGCGAATTGGCACGTTCTGTGACAAACCTTAGCAAGTAGCTGCATCGGGTGGTGGCAGGTGTGAGGACGCGTTGTATATTTACGCGATCGAACCCAAAGCAAACCCTCCGTTGTGGATGATATTGCTCGCGAGCACCTCCTCTACGTGTTGGACTGCGCCATTAGACAGCGGCTACAATAATCTTCTCGGTTCCTTTGGTAAAAGTCTCGTAGGTAAAGACATGAAATGCATTCAATCACGACGTTTCGATTGCAACACAAGCAATCATCATCAGGTGTGGCTGATGATTGCAACACAAGCAATCATCATCAGGTGTGACTGATGATGCAACACAAGCAATCATCATCATCAGGTGTGACTGATGATGCAACACAAGCAATCATCATCATCAGGTGTGACTGATTATTGCAACACAAGCAATCATCATCAGGTGTGGCTGATGATTGCAACACAAGCAATCAACATCAAGTGTGGCTGATGATTGCAACACAAGCAATCATCATCAGGTGTGGCTGATGATTGCAACACAAGCAATCAACATCAGGTGTGGCTGATGATTGCAACACAAGCAATCATCATCAGGTGTGGCTGATGATTGCAACACAAGCAATCATGATCAGGTGTGGCTGATGATTGCAACACAAGCAATCATCATCAGGTGTGACTGATGATTGCAACACAAGCAATCATCATCACGTGTGGCTGATGATTGCAACACAAGCAATCATCATCATCAGGTGTGGCTGATGATTGCAACACAAGCAATCATCATCAGGTGTGACTGATGATGCAACACAAGCAATCATCATCAGGTGTGACTGATGATTGCAACACAAGCAATCATCATCAGGTGTGGCTGATGATTGCAACACAATCAATCATCACCAGGTGTGGCTGATTATTGCAACACAAGCAATCATCATCAGGTGTGGCTGATGATTGCAACACAAGCAATCATCATCATCAGGTGTGGCTGATGATTGCAACACAAGCAATCATCATCAGGTGTGACTGATGATGCAACACAAGCAATCATCATCAGGTGTGACTGATGATTGCAACACAAGCAATCATCATCAGGTGTGGCTGATGATTGCAACACAATCAATCATCACCAGGTGTGGCTGATTATTGCAACACAAGCAATCATCATCAGGTGTGGCTGATGATTGCAACACAAGCAATCATCATCAGGTGTGACTGATTATTGCAACACAAGCAATCATCATCAGGTGTGGCTGATGATTGCAACACAAGCAATCATCATCATCATCATCAGGTGTGGCTGATGATTGCAACACAAGCAATCATCATCAGGTGTGGCTGATGATTGCAACACAAGCAATCATCATCAGGTGTGACTGATGATTGCAACACAAGCAATCATCATCAGGTGTGGCTGATGATTGCAACACCAGCAATCATCATCAGGTGTGGCTGATGATTGCAACACAAGCAATCATCATCAGGTGTGACTGATCATTGCAACACAAGCAATCATCATCAGGTGTGGCTGATGATTGCAACACAAGCAATGATCATCATCAGGTGTGACTGATGATTGTAACACAAGCAATCATCATCAGGTGTGGCTGATGATTGCAACACAAGCAATCATCATCAGGTGTGGCTGATGATTGCAACACAAGCAATCATCATCAGGTGTGACTGATATGTAAACCCCTTTGTCAAGGTGCCTCACTTCTCCCAACCAGCTTAAAAGTCGCTACGAATCTTAACAGCGTTCATTGAAGCTCTGTGGATGTGTAGGCCTTTTAACATCTATTTGTGACCAGTCACAAGCTAATCCCTCAGCTATCTCAATGCTAAATTACTAGTTGCCTCTGTGGATGTGTAGGTTTTGACTTTAACATAGCCATTCCTGTGACCAGTCACAAGCTAATCCCTCAGCTATTTCAATGCTAAATTACTAGTTGCCTCTGTGGATGTGTAGGTTTTGACTTTAACATAGCCATTTCTGTGACCAGTCACAAGCTAATCCCTCAGCTATTTCAATGCTAAATTACTATTTGCCTCTGTGGATGTGTAGGTTTTGACTTTAACATAGCCATTTCTGTGACCAGTCACAAGCTAATCCCTCAGCTATTTCAATGCTAAATTACTATTTGCCTCTGTGGATGTGTAGGTTTTGACTTTAACATAGCCATTCCTGTGACCAGTCACAAGCTAATCCCTTAGCTATTTCAATGCTAAATTACTAGTTGCCTCTGTGGATGTGTAGGTTTTGACTTTAACATAGCCATTCCTGTGACCAGTCACAAGCTAATCCTTCAGCTATTTCAATGCTAAATTACTAGTTGCCTCTGGGGATGTGCAGGTTTTGACTTTAACATAGCCATTCCTGTGACCAGTCACAAGCTAATCCCTCAGTTATTTGATATGTAAACCCCTTTGTCAAGGTGCCTCACTTCTCCCAACCAGCTTAAAAGTCGCTACGAATCTTAACATCGTTCACTGAGGCTCTGTCGTCCCGACAGGTCTGTACCTTTCACCTGAAGAAGGCCGCTTGCGTTGTGGCCGAAACGTCGTGAGAATTTTATCGTGTTATTTTATTATCTTATTCTCATTCTACGTGGTGGTGACTTTACCGAAAGAACCAAGCAGAGTGTTGATCCTTGCAGTCACGAAAACTTCCCATCTAGAATGATCAGCTACAATGTCACCTTCACGTGGTCAAGCCACAGATAACCTTCGTCAGGAGCAGTAGCGGAGTAGCGTATCATCAGCATCATCATCATCGTCGCTACTGTGATGATGTTTCCATCTTCCTATCTGATAGGGGGGTATTGCATCGTTACTAGTTGTACTCCCGGTGTGTCTCTGTGTTCTGGATGACCACAGTCAACACACGGCAATCAGAGAGAGAGTTTTCATTGTCCCATTTGTGCATGATCAGGCACCACTAGCCCATATCACTCCCCCAAGCACGATCACTTCGCTCTCTCCCGTATGGCTGCTGATGTAGATGCAGAGCACACAGCTACAATGTCACATCCAGGTGCGTCAAGCCACAGACATCATAGATCAGGGCGTGTAAGGGAAGAAGCAGAGAGAGAGAGAGAAGTGAGGTGTTCTGTAGTGAGTGGGTGAGTAGGTGGATGGGTGGGTGGGAAAAAATCCACGTGACCACGGGGAGAGAGGCACTGAAAACTCTAAATATACAGATATCAGGATTGGGACCAAACCCACAACCTCCTGTATACCAGGAGAGGTAATTAACATCTCGCTGCAGTGGTGCCCCTAACTCGCTCACTAACTCACTCACTAGCTCACTAGCTCACTAATTCACACACTAACTCAATCACCCACTCACCAACCCGTTCACCCACTCAACAACTCAATCACTCACCTACCTTCGACACTTCACATGGGGCCATGTGAAGTGTCGAAGGTTTGCCGACAGGTCACGAGCTTCCCCCATAGAGGGCGATCTTGACACCGCTGGTACCAAGTCATTGGTAAGTCCACTCAGCTCCACGTTCTCCTGTATCGCATGATCTCCATCTCTTCTCCAGCCCATGCCGTGCCCGTTTAGCCCCCTCTATGCGGCCAAACAGGAGCTTGCTTGACCATGCGGTGGCTGGGCATGCGGGCTACACGACCCAGCCAGCGCAGCCTCGCCTGCCGGAGGAGTTCACCGATGGGAATGTGTCCAGATCTTTCAAGGATTTGTGAGCACAGTTCAGCCTGATTAAACCCAGGATGGATCTTAGGCATGCCAGACTGTTTCCAACTGGTGCAGAAGTTCCATTAGAGCGGTCCACGTTTCACAAACAGAGAAGGGAGGGCATGACTGTGACCGAGAAGATTCGAAGCTTCTTGCAGAGCGACAGACCAGGCGCCTACCACGCTGCATTGTGCAGCCGATGAAAAGATATTGCCGCCCGACTGATTCAGAGTGAGACCTCTACTGTCAAACCGGAGCTGGTCATGAGCACACTGCCCAGGTATGGGAAACTCTCCACTCTCTCCACAACTGCCGCATCACCAATGGAGAGCGAGTGGGTGGAGTGTTTGGTGGCACAAAAATACCCAGGCAGGTATTCTCACCCAATCACACACCTACTCACCCACCCACTCAGTCACTCACCCGCTCACTCACTCAGTCATTCACCCAACCACTCACCAACCCACCCACTCACCCACCCACTCAGTCACTCACTCAGTCACTCACCAACCCACCCACTCACCCACACACCCACTCACCCACCCACTCATTCACTCACCCACTCACTCAGTCATTCACCTAACCACTCACCAACCCACCCACACATCCACCTACTCACCCACCTACTCACCCACCCACTCACCCACTCACCCACCCACTAAGTCACTCACCCACTCAGTCAGTCACCCACCAACCCACCAACCCACCCACACATCCACTCACCCACTCAGGGGCCGTCCATAAATGACGTCACGCACCTAGGGGGGTGGGGGGGGGGTCAGACATTTGTGACGATGTGTGACGAGGGAGGGGGGGGTTGAGAATTGTGACGTCACGTGAAAATGTGCAACTTTAAATAAATATAGAATTGTTATAACAACACTAATTTTGATATTTTTTTTATTATGAACTATTTGATTATTTTAATTTACTAAGATCACCTTTTAGTTATTCCATGAAGGAGCATTTTGCTTCTCCATGGGAGAATGGAGAAGCATACATATTGAACATTTTTTTTAATGATTGTCATTAAACATTTAGATTCTAATGATTCTACCTGGGCTTTTCATTCTGTGTAATGAATGTATGATTGTTATAATTGTACTCTCCATTTTTTATAGTTATAATTACTTTAAATATTTTATAATTATAAGATAATTTCAATATGATATTCTGAACATCTGCAGTTTTAGTTAGACGTTGAATATTTTCAAGTGAATTTTATGCTAAATTTAAGCTTTCCAACGCCTCCTTTTTAACAAATGTTTTCTCCTACAACATCAGAGTGCAGCGCCACATTAAATACGCACTACAATGACTAAAGTTTAAAGTGATTTGAAGTATTTTTTATAAAAAAAATTTTGGGGGGGGCAGAGCTTTGTGACGTCATATTGAGGGGGGTCTGACTTTTTGTGACGCCGTGTGACGAGGGAGGGGGGGTAAAAAATCGTCCAAAATCGTGTGACGTCATTTATGGACGGCCCCTTAGTCACACCCACCCGCTCCACCCACTCACTCACCCACTCACCCACTCACCCACCTACTCACCCACCCACCTACTCACCCACCCAACCACTCACCCACCCAACCACTCACCCACTCACCCACCCACACATCCACTCACCCACTCACCCACTTAGTCACCCACTCAGTCACCCACCCACTCACCCACAGACCCACTCAGTCACTCACTCACCTAGTCACCCACATACTCACCCACCCACTCACTCACCCACTCACCAACCCACTCACCCACTCAGTCACCCACTGACCCACACACCCACTCAGTCAATCACCCACCCACTCACCCACCTATTCACCCACCCAACCACTTACCCAACCAACCACTCACCCACACATCCACTCACCCACTCAATCACCCACTCACCCACCCACACATCCACTCAGTCACTCACCCACCGACTCACCCACCCAACTACTTACCCACCAACCCACACATCCACTCACCCACACATTCACTCACCCACTCACCCACACATCCACTCACCCACTCACACATCTACTCAGTCACTCACCCACCGACTCACCCACCCACACATCCACTCACCCACACATCCACTCACCCACACATCCACTCACCCACTCATCCACTCACCCACTCAGTCACCCACTCACCCATACATCCACTCACCCACCCACAAACACATCCACTCACTCACCCACCCACTCACTCACTCACCCACAAACACATCCACTCACCCACTCACCCACCCACTCACTCACCCACCCACTCACTCACCCACTCACCCACCCACCCACAAACACATCCACTCACCCACTCACTCACCCACTCACCCACCCACTCACCTACTCACTCACTCATCCACTCACCCACCCACAAACACATCCATTCACCCACTCACTCACCCACTCACTCACTCACCCACTCACTCACTCACCCACTCACTCACTCACCCACCCACAAACACGTCCACTCACTCACTCACCCACCCACTCACTCACCCACTCACTCACTCACCCACCCACTCACTCACTCACCCACTCACCCACTCACTCACTCACCCACCCACTCACTCACCCACTCACTCACCCACTCACTCACTCACCCACCCACTCACTCACCCACTCACTCACCCACCCACCCACAAACACATCCACTCACTCACCCACTCACTCACCCACCCACAAACACATCCACCCACTCACTCACTCGCCCACCCACTCACTCACCCATCCACTCACTCACCCACCCACAAACACATCCACTAAATCTCCAGGCAGAGCCCCCTGTCCCCCTAGGTAAGATGGCCTTTCTGGTAACGCATTAACGTGACGTCATTTCCGTTCCCCACATCATAAATACTTTTTTTTTACCATTCGCTGTTAATAAGGTCCCTTCCCCGAAACGTCTCAGGACCAAGTTTTCTTTTCGAGTCCACACACGCAGCCTTTAAATGTCCTACCACTAATTTAAAATCGCCATTCCAGTGGGCGGAAGTCAGAAGTTGTCACCGGAAGCCAGCATCACGTGACCGGCGCGCGCGCGGGAGGGGGTTGCCCCCGGCAGCACAGGGGGGGCGGAGGGGCGGGTGTGACGACGTTGCTATGGCGACTCCGGCGCATGGTGGGGGGGGGGGCCGCCGCGCGGTTTCCATGACAACGCGGGGGTGTTGTGGTGGTGCCGCTGCGCCGTTGCCCTGGAGACGGCAGCAATGGCGCAGGTGGAGGTGGAGGAGGTGAAGGAGGTGGAGAAGGTGGAGGCGGTGGCGGCACGCGAGTACCTGGAGCGTCACCGCCTGGCCGCGCTCATGGAGCTGATGATGGCGCGCGTCATGGCGGAACGGCCTGGTAGCCACGGTTGTTGTTGTTGTTACCCTTGTGATGGTGTGTGGGTGAGTGTGTGGGTGAGTGTGTGGGTGAGTGTGTGGGTGAGTGTGTGAGTGTGTGGGTGAGTGTGTGGGTGGGTGAGTGTGGGTGAGTGTGTGGGTGTGTGGGTGAGTGTGTGGGTGAGGGTGTGGGTGTGTGTGAGTGTGTGGGTGTGTGTGGGTGTGTGGGTGTGTGGATGAGTGTGTGGGTGAGGGTGAGTGTGTGAGTGAGTGTGTGGGTGAGTGTGTGGGTGAGTATGTGGGTGAGTGGGTGGGTGAGTGTGTGGGTGGGTGAGTGAGTGTGTGGGTGAGTGTGAGGGTGGGTGAGTGTGTGGGTGTGTGTGTGGGTGTGTGGGTGAGTGTGTGGGTGAGGGTGAGTGTGTGGGTGAGGGTGAGTGTGTGGGTGAGTGTGTGGGTGTGTGTGAGGGTGAGTGTGTGGGTGAGTGTGTGGGTGAGTGTGTGGGTGAGTGTGTGGGTGGGTGAGTGTGTGGGTGAGTGTGTGGGTGTGTGTGAGGGTGAGTGTGTGGGTGAGTGTGTGTGAGGGTGAGTGTGTGGGTGAGTGTGTGGGTGTGTGTGAGGGTGAGTGTGTGGGTGAGTGTGTGGGTGGGTGAGTGTGTGGGTGAGTGTGTGGGTGTGTGTGAGGGTGAGTGTGTGGGTGAGTGTGTGGGTGAGTGTGTGGGTGGGTGAGTGTGTGGGTGAGGGTGAGTGTGTGGGTGAGGGTGAGTGTGTGGGTGAGTGTGGGTGAGTGTGTGGGTGAGTAGGTGAGTGTGTGGGTGAGTGAGTGTGTGAGTGAGTGTGTGGGGTGAGTGTGTGGGGTGAGTGTGTGGGTAAGTCTGTGGGTGAGTGTGTGGGTGAGTGTGTGGGTGAGTGTGTGGGTGAGTGTGAGGGTGAGTGTGTGGGTGAGTGTGTGGGGTGAGTGTGTGGGTAAGTCTGTGGGTGAGTGTGTGGGTGAGTGTGTGGGTGAGTGTGTGGGTGAGTGTGAGGGTGAGTGTGTGAGTGAGTGTGTGGGTGAGTGTGTGGGTGAGTGTGTGGGGTGGGTGTGTGGGTGAGTGTCTGGGGGAGTGTGTGGGTGTGTGTGTGGGTGAGTGTGTGGGTGTGTGGGTGAGTGTGTGGGTGAGGGTGAGTGTGTGGGTGAGTGTGTGGGTGAGTGAGTTTGTGAGTGTGTGGGTGTGTGTGAGGGTGAGTGTGTGGGTGTGTGTGTGAGGGTGAGTGTGTGGGTGAGTGTGTGGGTGGGTGAGTGTGTGGGTGAGTGTGTGGGTGTGTGTGAGGGTGAGTGTGTGGGTGAGTGTGTGGGTGAGTGTGTGGGTGGGTGAGTGTGTGGGTGAGTGTGTGGGTGTGTGTGAGGGTGAGTGTGTGGGTGAGTGTGTGGGTGAGTGTGTGGGTGAGTATGTGGGTGAGTGGGTGGGTGAGTGTGTGGGTGGGTGAGTGAGTGTGTGGGTGAGTGTGTGGGTGAGTGTGAGGGTGGGTGAGTGTGGGTGGGTGTGTGGGTGAGTGGGTGGGTGAGTGGGTGTGTGGGTGAGTGGGTGAGTGTGTGGGTGGCTGAGTGTGTGGGTGAGTGGGTGAGTGAGTGGGTGGGTGAGTGGGTGGGTGAGTGGGTGAGTGAGTGGGTGAGTGTGTGGGTGTGTGTGAGGGTGAGTGTGTGGGTGAGTGTGTGGGTGTGTGGGTGAGTGTGTGGGTGAGTGTGTGGGTGAGTGTGTGGGTGAGTGTGAGGGTGGGTGAGTGTGTGGGTGAGTGTGTGGGTGAGTGAGTTTGTGAGTGTGTGGGGTGAGTAGGTGAGTGTGTGGGTGAGTGTGTGGGTGAGTGTGTGAGTGAGTGTGTGAGTGAGTGTGTGGGTGAGTTTGTGGAGTGAGTGTGTGGGGTGAGTGTGTGGGTAAGTGTGTGGGTGAGTGTGTGGGTGAGTGTGTGGGTGAGTGTGGGGGTGAGTGTGTGGGTGAGTGAGTTTGTGAGTGTGGGTGAGTGTGTGGGGTGAGTAGGTGAGTGTGTGGGTGAGTGTGTGGGTGAGTGTGTGAGTGAGTGAGTGTGTGAGTGAGTGTGTGGGGTGAGTGTGTGGGGTGAGTGTGGGGGTAAGTCTGTGGGTGAGTGTGTGGGTGAGTGTGTGGGTGAGTGTGTGGGTGAGTGTGAGGGTGAGTGTGTGAGTGAGTGAGTGTGTGAGTGAGTGTGTGGGTGAGTGAGGGTGTCTGGGTGAGTGTGTAGGGTGAGTGTGTGGGTGAGTGTGTGGGTGAGTGAGGGTGTCTGGGTGAGTGTGTGGGTGAGTGTGTGGGGTGAGTGTGTGGGTGAGTGTCTGGGGGAGTGTGTGGGTGAGTGTGTGGGTGAGTGCGTGGGTGAGTGTGGGTGAGTGTGAGGGTGAGTGTGTGAGTGAGTGTGTGGGTGAATGTGTGGGTGAGTGTGTGGGTGAGTGTGTGGGTGACTGTGTGGGTGAGTGTGGGTGAGTGTGTGGGTGAGTGTGTAAGTGAGTGTGTGGGTGAGTGTGTGAGTGAGTGTGTGAGTGAGTGTGAGGGTGAGTGTGTGAGTGAGTGTGTGGGTGAATGTGTGGGTGAGTGAGGGTGTCTGGGTGAGTGTGTAGGGTGAGTGTGTGGGTGAGTGTGTGGGTGAGTGTCTGGGTGAGTGTGTGGGGTGAGTGGGTGAGTGGGTGAGTGTGTGGGGTGAGTGTGTGGGGTGAGTGTGTGGGTGAGGGTGTTGGTGAGGGTGTGGGTGAGTGTGTGGGTGAGTGAGGGTGTCTGGGTGAGTGTGTAGGGTGAGTGTGTGGGTGAGTGTGTGGGTGAGTGTGTGGGTGAGTGTGTAAGTGAGTGTGTGGATGAGTGTGTGGGTGAGTGTGTGGGTGAGTGTGTGGGTGAGTGTGTGTGTGGGTGAGTGTGTGGGGTGAGTGTGTGGGTGAGTGGGTGAGTGTGTGGGTGAGTGTGTGGGTGAGTGTGTGGGTGTGTGTGTGGATGAGTGTGTGGGTGAGTGAGTTTGTGAGTGTGTGGGTGAGTGTGTGGGTGAGTGTGGGTGAGTGAGTTTGTGAGTGTGTGGGTGTGTGGGTGAGTGTGTGGGTGAGTGAGTTTGTGAGTGTGTGGGTGAGTGTGTGGGGTGAGTGTGTGGGTGAGTGTCTGGGGGAGTGTGGGTGAATGTGTGGGTGAGTGTGTGGGTGAGTGTGTGGGTGAGTGTGAGGGTGAGTGTGTGAGTGAGTGTGTGGGTGAGTGTGTGGGTGAGTGTGAGGGTGAGTGTGTGGGTGAGTGTGTGGGTGAGTGTGTGGGTGACTGTGTGGGTGAGTGTGGGTGAGTGTGTGGGTGAGTGTGTGGGTGAGTGTGTGGGTGACTGTGTGGGTGAGTGTGGGTGAGTGTGTGGGTGAGTGTGTAAGTGAGTGTGTGGGTGAGTGTGTGAGTGAGTGTGTGAGTGAGTGTGAGGGTGAGTGTGTGAGTGAGTGTGTGGGTGAATGTGTGGGTGAGTGAGGGTGTCTGGGTGAGTGTGTAGGGTGAGTGTGTGGGTGAGTGTGTGGGTGAGTGTCTGGGTGAGTGTGTGGGGTGAGTGGGTGAGTGGGTGAGTGTGTGGGGTGAGTGTGTGGGTGAGGGTGTTGGTGAGGGTGTGGGTGAGTGTGTGGGTGAGTGAGGGTGTCTGGGTGAGTGTGTAGGGTGAGTGTGTGGGTGAGTGTGGGTGAGTGTGTGGGTGAGTGTGTGGGTGAGTGTGTAAGTGAGTGTGTGGGTGAGTGTGTGGGTGAGTGTGTGGGTGAGTGTGTGTGTGGGTGAGTGTGTGGGGTGAGTGTGTGAGTGTGTGGGTGAGTGTGTGGGTGAGTGTGTGGGTGTGTGTGTGGGTGAGTGTGTGGGTGAGTGAGTTTGTGAGTGTGTGGGTGAGTGTGTGGGTGAGTGTGTGGGTGAGTGAGTTTGTGAGTGTGTGGGTGTGTGGGTGAGTGTGTGGGTGAGTGAGTTTGTGAGTGTGTGGGTGTGTGGGTGAGTGTGTGGGTGAGTGAGCTTGTGAGTGTGTGGGTGAGTGTGTGGGGTGAGTGTGTGGGTGAGTGTCTGGGGGAGTGTGTGGGTGAGTGTGTGGGTGAGTGTGTGGGTGAGTGTGAGGGTGAGTGTGTGGGTGAGTGTGTGGGTGAGTGTGTGGGTGAGTGTGTGGGTGAGTGTGTGTGTGGGTGAGTGTGTGGGGTGAGTGTGTGGGTGAGTGGGTGAGTGTGTGGGTGAGTGTGTGGGTGAGTGTGTGGGTGAGTGTCTGGGTGAGTGTGTGGGTGAGTGTGTGGGTGAGTGTGAGGGTGAGTGTGTGAGTGAGTGTGTGGGTGAGTGTGTGGGTGAGTGTGAGGGTGAGTGTGTGGGTGAATGTGTGGGTGAGTGTGTGGGTGAGTGTGTGGGTGACTGTGTGGGTGAGTGTGGGTGAGTGTGTGGGTGAGTGTGTGGGTGAGTGTGTGAGTGAGTGTGTGAGTGAGTGTGTGAGTGAGTGTGTGGGTGAATGTGTGGGTGAGTGAGGGTGTCTGGGTGAGTGTGTGTGGGTGAGTGTGTGGGTGAGTGTCTGGGTGAGTGTGTGGGGTGAGTGGGTGAGTGTGTGGGGTGAGTGTGTGGGGTGAGTGTGTGGGTGAGGGTGTTGGTGAGGGTGTGGGTGAGTGTGTGGGTGAGTGAGGGTGTCTGGGTGAGTGTGTAGGGTGAGTGTGTGGGTGAGTGTGTGGGTGAGTGTGTGGGTGAGTGTGTGGGTGAGTGTGTGGGGTGAGTGTGTGGGTGAGTGGGTGAGTGTGTGGGTGAGTGTGTGGGTGAGTGTGTGTGTGTGGGTGAGTGTGTGGGTGAGTGAGTTTGTGAGTGTGTGGGTGAGTGAGCTAGGTGGGTAAGTGAGGTGAGTGAGGTGAGTATCAGTGTTTGTGTTGTTGTTGTCACTTTCTGACTACCCCGTGCCCCCTGTGAGTGAAGAGCTTCATAGCTCATCGGATTCTTCTTCCTGCAGTCTAAATTCTGATATTTGTCGCTGTTGTTGCGATTGTTTGTTTATGTTTATTGACAGGTGTTGGTGTTGTTGTTGTGTTGTTGTTGATGTTTGTGGTGTTGTTGTTGTGTTGTTGTTGATGTTTGTTTGTGTTGATATTGTTGTTGATGTTTGTTGTTGATGTTTGTTGTTGATGTTTGTGGTTGGTGTTTGTTGATGTTTATTGTGTTGTTGTTGATATTTGTGGTGTTGTTGTTGTGTTGTTGTTGTGTTGTTGTTGTTTGTTGTTGTGTTGTTGTTGTATTGTTGTTGTATTGTTGTTGTATTGTTGTTGTGTTGTTGTATTGTTGTTGTGTTGTTGTTGTGTTGTGTTGTTGTTGTTGTGTTGTTGTATTGTTGTTGTTGTATTGTTGTTGTGTTGTTGTTGTGTTGTTGTTGTATTGTTGTTGTGTTGTTGTTGTTATATTGTTGTTGTTATATTGTTGTTATATTGTTGTTGTATTGTTGTTGTTGTGTTGTTGTTGTATTGTTGTTGTGTTGTGTTGTTGTATTGTTGTTGTGTTGTTGTTGTATTGTTGTTATATTGTTGTTATATTGTTGTTGTATTGTTGTGGTATTGTTGTTGTATTGTTGTTGTTGTGTTGTTGTTGTATTGTTGTTGTTGTATTGTTGTTGTATTGTTGTTGTGTTGTGTTGTTGTTCTATTGTTGTTGTTGTTGTATTGTTGATGTTTGTTGTATTGTTGTTGATGGTTGTTGTATTGTTGTTGTTGATGTTGTATTGTTGTTGTTGTGTTGTGTTGTTGTTCTATTGTTGTTGTTGTATTGTTGATGTTTGTTGTATTGTTGTTGATGGTTGTTGTATTGTTGTTGTTGATGTTGTATTGTTGTTGTTGTTGTGTTGTATTGTTGTTGATGGTTGTTGTATGGTTGTTGATGTATTGTTGTTGTTGTGTTGTTGTGTTGTTGTTGTGTTGTTGTTCTATTGTTGTTGTTGTATTGTTGATGGTTGTTGTATTGTTGTTGATGGTTGTTGTATTGTTGTTGTTGATGTTGTATTGTTGTTGTGTTGTTGTTCTATTGTTGTTGTTGTATTGTTGATGGTTGTTGTATTATTGTTGATGGTTGTTGTTGTTTTGTTGTTATATTGTTGTTGATGGTGGTGTTGTTGTTGTGTTGTTGTTGATGGTTGTTGTATTGTTATTGTTGATGTTTGTTGATGGTGGTGTTGTTGTTGTTGTTGTGTTGTTGTTGATGGTTGTTGTATTGTTATTGTTGATGTTTGTTGTATTGTTGTTGTTGTGTTGTTGTATTGTTGTTGATGGTTGTTGTATGGTTGTTGATGTATTGTTGATGGTGGTGTTGTTGTTGTTGTGTTGTTGTTGATGGTTGTTGTATTGTTATTGTTGATGTTTGTTGTTGTTGTGTTGTTGTTGTTGTTGTGTTGTTGTATTGTTGTTGATGGTTGTTGTATTGTTGTTGTTGATGGTGGTTGATGTTTGTTGTTGTTGTGTTGTTGTATTGTTGTTGATGGTTGTTGATGTTTGTTGATGGTGGTGTTGTTGTGTTGTTGTCCAGCACGTCCCCGTGACATGATGCTGCACCATCTCCAGCAGCTGCGCTCAGCTCGTGACGCAGCGGGGGGAGCCCCTCCCCTCGCCTCCCCCCCCCCGGCCCCCCCCGGCCCCCCCCCGGCCCCCCCCCAGCTGTTCACCCCCCACGATCTCCGCACGGCGTTTGGCCTCGCTGACCCCGGAGGGCGAGGGAGCATCTCGCTAGCCCACTACACACACGGTACTCACCACCATAGTACCATAGTACTCACCACCACAGTACCATAGTACTCACCACCATAGTACTCACTGTCATAGTACTCACTGTCATAGTACCATAGTACTCACCACCACAGTACTCACTGTCATAGTACCATAGTACTCACTACCATAGTACTCACTGTCATAGTACCATAGTACTCACCACCATAGTACTCACCACCATAGTACCATAGTACTCACCACCATAGTACCATAGTACTCACCACCATAGTACCATAGTACTCACCACCATAGTACCATAGTACTCACCACCACAGTACTCACTGTCATAGTACCATAGTACTCACCACCATAGTACTCACTGTCATAGTACCATAGTACTCACCACCATAGTACTCACTGTCATAGTACCATAGTACTCACCACCATAGTACCATAGTACTCACCACCATAATACCATAGTACTCACTACCATAGTACTCACTGTCATAGTACCATAGTACTCACTACCATAGTACCATAGTACTCACCACCATAATACCATAGTACTCACCACCATAGTACTCACTGTCATAGTACCATAGTACTCACCACCATAGTACCATAGTACTCACCACCATAGTACCATAGTACTCACCACCATAGTACTCACTACCATAGTACTCACCACCATAGTACCATAGTACTCACCACCATAGTACTCACTACCATAGTACTCACTACCATAGTACCATAGTACTCACCACCATAGTACTCACTACCATAGTACTCACTACCATAGTACTCACCACCATAGTACTCACTGTCATAGTACCATAGTACTCACCACCATAGTACTCACCACCACAGTACTCACTATCATAGTACCATAGTACTCACCACCATAGTACCATAGTACTCACCACCATAGTACCATAGTACTCACAACCATAGTACTCACCACCATAGTACTCACCACCACAGTACCATAGTACTCACTGTCATAGTACTCACTGTCATAGTACTCACTACCATAGTACTCACTACCATAGTACTCACTACCATAGTACCATAGTACTCACTACCATAGTACTCACTGTCATAGTACCCACCACCACAGTACCATAGTACTCACCACCATAGTACTCACTGTCATAGTACCATAGTACTCACCACCATAGTACCATAGTACTCACTGTCATAGTACCATAGTACTCACCACCATAGTACTCACTACTCACCAACATAGTACTCACTGTCATAGTACCATAGTACTCACTACCATAGTACTCACTACCATAGTACTCACTACCATAGTACTCACCACCATAGTACCATAGTACTCACTACCATAGTACTCACTACCATAGTACCCACCACCACAGTACCATAGTACTCACCACCATAGTACTCACTACCATAGTACTCACCACCATAGTACCATAGTACTCACCACCATAGTACTCACTACCATAGTACTCACTACTCACTACCATAGTACTCACTACCATAGTACTCACTACTCACTACCATAGTACTCACCACCATAGTACTCACCACCATAGTACTCACCACCATAGTACTCACTACCATAGTACCCACCACCACAGTACCATAGTACTCACCACCATAGTACTCACTACCATAGTACTCACCACCATAGTACCATAGTACTCACCACCATAGTACTCACTACCATAGTACTCACTACTCACTACCATAGTACTCACTACCATAGTACTCACTACTCACTACCATAGTACTCACCACCATAGTACTCACCACCATAGTACTCACCACCATAGTACTCACTACCATAGTACCCACCACCACAGTACCATAGTACTCACCACCATAGTACTCACTACCATAGTACTCACCACCATAGTACCATAGTACTCACCACCATAGTACTCACTACCATAGTACTCACTACTCACTACCATAGTACTCACTACCATAGTACTCACTACTCACTACCATAGTACTCACCACCATAGTACTCACCACCATAGTACTCACCACCATAGTACCATAGTACTCACTACCATAGTACTCACCACCATAGTACTCACTGTCATAGTACCATAGTACTCACTACTCACTACCATCGTACTCACCACTATAGTACTCACCACCACAGTACTCACTGTCATAGTACCATAGTACTCACTGTCATAGTACTCACTACCATAGTACTCACCACCATAGTACTCACTACTCACTACCATAGTACTCACTACCATAGTACTCACTACCATAGTACTCAACACTATAGTACTCACCACCATAGTACCATAGTACTCACCACCATAGTACCATAGTACTCACTGTCATAGTACTCACTGTCATAGTACTCACCACCATAGTACTCACTACCATAGTACCATAGTACTCACCACCATAGTACTCACTACCATAGTACCATAGTACTCACCACCATAGTACTCACTACCATAGTACTCACTACCATAGTACTCACCACCATAGTACTCACTACCATAGTACCATAGTACTCACCACCATAGTACTCACTACCATAGTACTCACCACCATAGTACCATAGTACTCACCACCATAGTACTCACTACCATAGTACTCACTACTCACTACCATAGTACTCACTACCATAGTACTCACTACTCCCTACCATAGTACTCACCACCATAGTACTCACCACCATAGTACTCACCACCATAGTACCATAGTACTCACTACCATAGTACTCACCACCATAGTACTCACTGTCATAGTACCATAGTACTCACTACTCACTACCATCGTACTCACCACTATAGTACTCACCACCACAGTACTCACTGTCATAGTACCATAGTACTCACTGGCATAGTACTCACTACCATAGTACTCACCACCATAGTACTCACTACTCACTACCATAGTACTCACTACCATAGTACTCACTACCATAGTACTCAACACTATAGTACTCACCACCATAGTACCATAGTACTCACCACCATAGTACCATAGTACTCACTGTCATAGTACTCACTGTCATAGTACTCACCACCATAGTACTCACTACCATAGTACCATAGTACTCACCACCATAGTACTCACTACCATAGTACCATAGTACTCACCACCATAGTACTCACTACCATAGTACTCACTACCATAGTACTCACCACCATAGTACTCACTACCATAGTACCATAGTACTCACCACCATAGTACTCACTACCATAGTACCATAGTACTCACTGTCATAGTACTCACTACCGTAGTACTCACTGTCATAGTACTCACTACCATAGTACTCACTACCATAGTACCATAGTACTCACTACCATAGTACTCACTACCATAGTATTCACCACCATAGTACTCACTACCATAGTACCATAGTACTCACTGTCATAGTACTCACTACCGTAGTACTCACTGTCATAGTACTCACTACCATAGTACTCACTATCATAGTACTCACCACCATAGTACTCACTACCATAGTACTCACCACCATAGTACTCACCACCATAGTACTCACCACCATAGTACTCACTACCATAGTACCATAGTACTCACCACCATAGTACTCACTACTCACTACCATAGTACTCACCACCATAGTACTCACTACCATAGTACTCACTACTCACCACCATAGTACTCACCACCATAGTACTCACTACTCACTACCATAGTACTCACTGTCATAGTACTCACTGTCATAGTACTCACCACCATAGTACTCACTACTCACTACCATAGTACTCACTACCATAGTACTCACCACCATAGTACTCACTACCATAGTACTCACTACCATAGTACCATAGTACTCACTACCATAGTACTCACTATCATAGTACTCACTATCATAGTACTCACCACCATAGTACTCACCACCATAGTACTCACTACCATAGTACTCACCACCACAGTACTCACTACTCACCACCATAGTACTCACTGTCATAGTACTCACCACCATAGTACTCACCACCATAGTACTCACTGTCATAGTACTCACTACTCACTACCATAATACTCACCACCATAGTACTCACCACCATAGTACCATAGTACTCACCACTATAGTACTCACTACTCACTACCATAGTACTCACCACCATAGTACTCACCACCATAGTACTCACTACCATAGTACTCACCACCATAGTACTCACCACCATAGTACTCACTATTCACTACCATAGTACTCACTACCATAGTACTCACCACCATAGTACTCACTACCATAGTACCATAGTACTCACTGTCATAGTACTCACCACCATAGTACTTACTACTCACCAGCATAGTACTCACTACCATAGTACTCACTACTCACTACCATAGTACTCACTACCATAGTACTCACTACCATAGTACTCACTATCATAGTACTCACCACCATAGTACTGACTACTCACCACCATAGTACTCACCACCATAGTACCATAGTACTCACTACCATAGTACTCACTGTCATAATACTCACTACTCACTACCATAGTACTCACTACCATAGTACTCACCACCATAGTACTCACCACCATAGTACTCACTACTCACTATCATAGTACTCACTACCATAGTACTCACCACCATAGTACTCACTACCATAGTACTCACTACCATAGTACTCACTACCATAGTACTCACTACCATAGTACTCACTGTCATAGTACTCACTACCATAGTACTCACTACTCACCACCATAGTACTCACTACCATAGTACTCACTACCATAGTACTCACTATCATAGTACGCACTACCATAGTACTCACTACTCACCACCATAGTACTCACTACCATAGTACTCACTACCATAGTACTCACTGTCATAGTACTCACTACTCACTACCATAGTGCTCACTACCATAGTACTCACCACCATAGTACTCACTACCATAGTACTCACTACCATAGTACTCACTACTCACTACCATAGTACTCACTACCATAGTACTCACCACCATAGTACTCACTACTCACTACCATAGTAGTCACTACCATAGTACTCACCACCATAGTACTCACCACCATAGTACTCACCACCATAGTACTCACCACCATACTACTCACTGTCATAGTACTCACCACCATAGTACTCACTACCATAGTACTCACCACCATAGTACTCACCACCATAGTACTCACTACCATAGTACTCACTACCATAGTACCATAGGACTCACTACCATAGTACTCACTGTCATAGTACTCACTGTCATAGTACTCACTGTCATAGTACTCACTACCATAGTACTCACTGTCATAGTACTCACTGTCATAGTACTCACTACCATAGTACTCACTACCATAGTACTCACCACCATAGTACTCACCACCATAGTACTCACTATCATAGTACTCACTACCATAGTACTCACCACCATAGTACTCACTATCATAGTACTCACTACCATAGTACTCACTACCATAGTACTCACTATCATAGTACTCACTATCATAGTACTCACTACCATAATACTCACTACCATAGTACTCACTACCATAGTACTCACCACCATAGTACTCACTACCATAGTACCATAGTACTCACTACCATAGTACTCACTACTCACTGTCATAGTACTCACTACCATAGTACTCACTACCATAGTACTCACTACCATAGGACTCACTACCATAGTACTCACCACCATAGTACTCACCACCATAGTACTCACTGTCATAGTACTCACTACCACAGTACTCACTACCATAGTACTCACTACCATAGTACTCACTGTCATAGTACTCACTACCATAGTACTCACTACCATAGTACTCACTGTCATAGTACTCACTACCATAGTACTCACTACCATAGTACCATAGTACTCACTACCATAGTACTCACTACCATAGTACTCACTGTCATAGTACTCACTGTCATAGTACTCACTACCACAGTACTCAACTACCATAGTACTCACTGTCATAGTACTCACTACCATAGTACTCACTGTCATAGTACTCACTACCATAGTACTCACTACCACAGTACTCACTGTCATAGTACTCACTACCATAGTACTCACTACCACAGTACTCACTATCATAGTACTCACTACCATAGTACTCACTGTCATAGTACTCACTACCATAGTACTCACCACCATAGTACCATAGTACTCACTACCATAGTACTCACCACCATAGTACTCACTGTCATAGTACCATAGTACTCACTACTCACTACCATCGTACTCACCACTATAGTACTCACCACCACAGTACTCACTGTCATAGTACCATAGTACTCACTGGCATAGTACTCACTACCATAGTACTCACCACCATAGTACTCACTACTCACTACCATAGTACTCACTACCATAGTACTCACTACCATAGTACTCAACACTATAGTACTCACCACCATAGTACCATAGTACTCACCACCATAGTACCATAGTACTCACTGTCATAGTACTCACTGTCATAGTACTCACCACCATAGTACTCACTACCATAGTACCATAGTACTCACCACCATAGTACTCACTACCATAGTACCATAGTACTCACCACCATAGTACTCACTACCATAGTACTCACTACCATAGTACTCACCACCATAGTACTCACTACCATAGTACCATAGTACTCACCACCATAGTACTCACTACCATAGTACCATAGTACTCACTGTCATAGTACTCACTACCGTAGTACTCACTGTCATAGTACTCACTACCATAGTACTCACTACCATAGTACCATAGTACTCACTACCATAGTACTCACTACCATAGTATTCACCACCATAGTACTCACTACCATAGTACCATAGTACTCACTGTCATAGTACTCACTACCGTAGTACTCACTGTCATAGTACTCACTACCATAGTACTCACTATCATAGTACTCACCACCATAGTACTCACTACCATAGTACTCACCACCATAGTACTCACCACCATAGTACTCACCACCATAGTACTCACTACCATAGTACCATAGTACTCACCACCATAGTACTCACTACTCACTACCATAGTACTCACCACCATAGTACTCACTACCATAGTACTCACTACTCACCACCATAGTACTCACCACCATAGTACTCACTACTCACTACCATAGTACTCACTGTCATAGTACTCACTGTCATAGTACTCACCACCATAGTACTCACTACTCACTACCATAGTACTCACTACCATAGTACTCACCACCATAGTACTCACTACCATAGTACTCACTACCATAGTACCATAGTACTCACTACCATAGTACTCACTATCATAGTACTCACTATCATAGTACTCACCACCATAGTACTCACCACCATAGTACTCACTACCATAGTACTCACCACCACAGTACTCACTACTCACCACCATAGTACTCACTGTCATAGTACTCACCACCATAGTACTCACCACCATAGTACTCACTGTCATAGTACTCACTACTCACTACCATAATACTCACCACCATAGTACTCACCACCATAGTACCATAGTACTCACCACTATAGTACTCACTACTCACTACCATAGTACTCACCACCATAGTACTCACCACCATAGTACTCACTACCATAGTACTCACCACCATAGTACTCACCACCATAGTACTCACTATTCACTACCATAGTACTCACTACCATAGTACTCACCACCATAGTACTCACTACCATAGTACCATAGTACTCACTGTCATAGTACTCACCACCATAGTACTTACTACTCACCAGCATAGTACTCACTACCATAGTACTCACTACTCACTACCATAGTACTCACTACCATAGTACTCACTACCATAGTACTCACTATCATAGTACTCACCACCATAGTACTGACTACTCACCACCATAGTACTCACCACCATAGTACCATAGTACTCACTACCATAGTACTCACTGTCATAATACTCACTACTCACTACCATAGTACTCACTACCATAGTACTCACCACCATAGTACTCACCACCATAGTACTCACTACTCACTATCATAGTACTCACTACCATAGTACTCACCACCATAGTACTCACTACCATAGTACTCACTACCATAGTACTCACTACCATAGTACTCACTACCATAGTACTCACTGTCATAGTACTCACTACCATAGTACTCACTACTCACCACCATAGTACTCACTACCATAGTACTCACTACCATAGTACTCACTATCATAGTACGCACTACCATAGTACTCACTACTCACCACCATAGTACTCACTACCATAGTACTCACTACCATAGTACTCACTGTCATAGTACTCACTACTCACTACCATAGTGCTCACTACCATAGTACTCACCACCATAGTACTCACTACCATAGTACTCACTACCATAGTACTCACTACTCACTACCATAGTACTCACTACCATAGTACTCACCACCATAGTACTCACTACTCACTACCATAGTAGTCACTACCATAGTACTCACCACCATAGTACTCACCACCATAGTACTCACCACCATAGTACTCACCACCATACTACTCACTGTCATAGTACTCACCACCATAGTACTCACTACCATAGTACTCACCACCATAGTACTCACCACCATAGTACTCACTACCATAGTACTCACTACCATAGTACCATAGGACTCACTACCATAGTACTCACTGTCATAGTACTCACTGTCATAGTACTCACTGTCATAGTACTCACTACCATAGTACTCACTGTCATAGTACTCACTGTCATAGTACTCACTACCATAGTACTCACTACCATAGTACTCACCACCATAGTACTCACCACCATAGTACTCACTATCATAGTACTCACTACCATAGTACTCACCACCATAGTACTCACTATCATAGTACTCACTACCATAGTACTCACTACCATAGTACTCACTATCATAGTACTCACTATCATAGTACTCACTACCATAATACTCACTACCATAGTACTCACTACCATAGTACTCACCACCATAGTACTCACTACCATAGTACCATAGTACTCACTACCATAGTACTCACTACTCACTGTCATAGTACTCACTACCATAGTACTCACTACCATAGTACTCACTACCATAGGACTCACTACCATAGTACTCACCACCATAGTACTCACCACCATAGTACTCACTGTCATAGTACTCACTACCACAGTACTCACTACCATAGTACTCACTACCATAGTACTCACTGTCATAGTACTCACTACCATAGTACTCACTACCATAGTACTCACTGTCATAGTACTCACTACCATAGTACTCACTACCATAGTACCATAGTACTCACTACCATAGTACTCACTACCATAGTACTCACTGTCATAGTACTCACTGTCATAGTACTCACTACCACAGTACTCAACTACCATAGTACTCACTGTCATAGTACTCACTACCATAGTACTCACTGTCATAGTACTCACTACCATAGTACTCACTACCACAGTACTCACTGTCATAGTACTCACTACCATAGTACTCACTACCACAGTACTCACTATCATAGTACTCACTACCATAGTACTCACTGTCATAGTACTCACTACCATAGTACTCACTACCATAGTACTCACTACCATAGTACTCACTGTCATAGTACTCACTACCATAGTACTCACCACCACAGTACTCACTACCATAGTACTCACTACCATAGTACTCACTGTCATAGTACTCACTACCATAGTACTCACTACCACAGTACTCACTACCATAGTACTCACTACCATAGTACTCACTGTCATAGTACTCACTACCATAGTACTCACTGTCATAGTACTCACTGTCATAGTACTCACTACAATAGTACTCACTGTCATAGTACTCACTATCATAGTACTCACTACCATAGTACTCACTACCATAGTACTCACTACCATAGTACTCACCGTCATAGTACTCACTACCATAGTACTCACTACCATAGTACTCACTGTCATAGTACTCACTGTCATAGTACTCACTGTCATAGTACTCACTACCATAGTACTCACTACCATAGTACTCACTGTCATAGTACTCACTATCATAGTACTCACTACCATAGTATTCACTACTCACCACCATAGTACTCACTGTCATAGTACTCACTACCATAGTACTCACTACCATAGTACTCACTACCATAGTACTCACCACCATAGTACTCACTGTCATATTACTCACTATCATAGTACTCACTACCATAGTACTCACTACCATAGTACTCACTACTATAGTACTCACTACCACAGTACTCACCACCATAGTACTCACTGTCATAGTACTCACTGTCATAGTACTCACCACCATAGTACTCACTACCATAGTACTCACCACCATAGTACTCACCACCATAGTACTCACCACCATAGTACTCACTGTCATAGTACTCACTACCATAGTACTCACTACCATAGTACTCACCACCATAGTACTCACTACCATAGTACTCACTACCATAGTACTCACTACCATAGTACCATAGTACTCACTACCATAGTACTCACTACCATAGTACTCACTATCATAGTACCATAGTACTCACTATCATAGTACTCACTACCATAGTACTCACTGTCATAGTACTCACTACCATAGTACTCACTACCATAGTACTCACTACCATAGTACTCACTGTCATAGTACCATAGTACTCACTACCATAGTACTCACTACCATAGTACTCACTATCATAGTACTCAATATGATAGTACTCACTACCGTAGTACTCACTATCATAGTACCATAGTACTCACTACCATAGTACTCACTACCATAGTACTCACTACCACAGTACTCACTACCATAGTACCATAGTACTCACTACCATAGTACTCACCACCATAGTACTCACTACCATAGTACTCACTACCACAGTACTCACTACCATAGTACTCACTACCACAGTACTCACTACCATAGTACTCACTACCACAGTACTCACCACCATAGTACTCACTGTCATAGTACTCACTACCATAGTACTCACTACCATAGTACTCACCACCATAGTACTCACTACCATAGTACTCACTACCAAAGTACTCACCACCATTGTACTCACCACCATAGTACTCACTACCATAGTACTCACTACCATAGTACTCACTACCATAGTACTCACTGTCATAGTACTCACTACCATAGTACTCACTGTCATAGTACTCACCACCATAGTACTCACTACCATAGTACTCACTACCATAGTACTCACCACCATAGTACTCACTACCATAGTTCTCACTACCACAGTACTCACTGTCATAGTACTCACTACCATAGTACTCACCACCATAGTACTCACTACCACAGTACTCACTACCATAGTACTCACTACCGTAGTACTCACTACCATAGTACTCACTGCCATAGTACTCACTACCATAGTACTCACTACCATAGTACTCACTACCATAGTACTCACCACCATAGTACTCACTACCATAGTACTCACTACCATAGTACTCACTTCCATAATACTCATAGTACTTGCCAGGGTATTTTGTACCATCGGACACTCCACCCCCACAACTCCCAGTCGGTGATGGGGCAGTTGTGGAGAGAGTGGAGAGTTTCCCATACCTGGGCAGTGTGCTTATGACTGGCTCCAGTTTAACAGCAGAGGTCTCACTCCGAATCAGTCGAGCGGCAATATCTTTTCATCGGTTGCGTAACGCTGTGTGGAAGCTACCTGGTCTGTCGCTCCGCACTAAGCTTCAGGTCTTCTCGGCCACGGTCATTCCCTCCCTTCTCTACGCTTGCGAAACGTGGACACCCCCCTAATGGAGCATCTTCGCCGGTTAGAAACATTTAGGCTGGCCTGCCTACGATCCATCCTGGGTTTAACCAGGCTGGATTTTGTGAGGAGCTCACAAATCCTTGAAAGATCTGGGAAAGGTCCCATCGGTGAGCTCTTCCGGCGGGGAAGGCTGCGTTGGCTGGGTCATGTAGCCCGCATGCCCAGCCACCGCATGCCTAAACAGCTTTTGTTCGGCCGGATCGAGGGGGCTAAGCGGGCGCGGCACGGGCTAGAGAAGAGATGGAGTGACGTGGTACAGGAGGACGTGGAGCTGAGTGGACTTGCCGATGACCGGTACCAGCGGTGTCAAGATTGGCCTCTGTGGAGGAGGCTCGTGAAGGATGCTACTGGGCAGTTGGAGGCAGTCGCCCTCCAACAACAACGGAGGGCGGAGGAGCGACGCTCACAACAACGAGCGGAGTGCCGGGTGGCTAAAGCACAGCAGGTTGGCACAGTATGGGGCACAGGTGGTGCACCAGCCAGTCATCTCAGTCAGTCGACCCGTGGCACCTGGGTCTGCCCCGTGACCTCCTGCCCGCGGGCGTTCGACACTTCACGTGGCCTCAAGGTGCACATGGCCTGGCACAAGTGTCGTGGTGACATCACCGCCACTTAGTGGCGAATGGCGGTTGTTGTTGTGTGTGTGTACCTAGTCCGGCAAAACAACCCCCTACCTCCTCGCGGTGCCGGACGGGCAACTCTGTCGTGGACAGTGCTGTGGGGGGAGATCCAATTTTGATTGGCTCCTCCCCTCATGGCATATGTGTCCACCACAGGGGCTAAACGGGGGCTCTGGACGGGTGCGAGGGGCTGGTAACCCCTCCACCTTCAATTAATTACCACGAAACCACGAGTTAAACTGAAATATGTAACTAATAAGCTTGTGCCGGAGGCCCCGGGGGGCCAGGCGTCTATGACGTCTCCTGGCCAAACCCCAATTGGCGGAGCCAGGAGATTGAATATCCACCCTCGGGGCTCCTCCAGAAACAACGAAAAGCCACTACGGGTGGTCACGTGGAATGTTCGAACGCTCACTGCGGAGGAGAGGCTGCCACTCCTCTGTCGGGAGCTGGACCGGTACCGCCTGGATCTATGCGGCATTCAGGAGGTCCGGTGAACCGGCTCTGGCTCCTGCCACCATGAGGGGTGAACAGTCCTCTACTCGGGGCAGCAGACTGCCAAACAACAGGGTGTGGCTCTTCTTTTGAACAAAAGAATGAAGGGGGCGTGGGAGCGTGGCAGTGAGGTGTGGGAAGCTGTAAGCCCCAGGCTACTTTGGGCTCGCCTTCCCATCAACCGGAGGCGAGGAATGGTGGTCGTGGTTACTTATGCCCCCACAGAAGATGAACATCCGTGGAGGGATGCAGGCAAAGCTGATGAGTCAGATGCCTTCTTTGACCTCCTGTCACAGGTGCTGGCTAAAGTGGCCCCTCGGGATAGAGTCATCATGTTGGGTGACTTTAATGCCTGAGTTGGTCATGATACTGGCACCTGGTCTAGAGTGATTGGAGGGCATGGGCCAGATCAGCTCAATAACAACGGTAGGAGGCTGCTAGATTTTTGTGCAGCCCATGGGCTTGTAATTACCAACACGCTGTTCCGGCATCGGCGCATCCACACAACATCATGGATGCATGCCGGGTCCAAGCAAGAACATCTGCTGGACTACATAGTGACGGACCAGCGGATGCGAGCCTATGTCCTTGACACCAGGACCTACCGTGGAGCTGATCTGCCCTCTGACCATCGACTAGTCATCTGTAAGATGCGCCTGCCATTCTTCCACTCCGGTGGTGGGTGTACACCCAGGACCCCATTCCGACCTAAAGTGGCCTGGTCTCAGTTATCTGATGAAAGTTGCAAGAGAGAATTTCATCATCGCTTGCGGCTGGGATTGGCATCGTCCCCGACTCCTCCTGATGTCGAGGGTAAATGGGCGAGGTTTAGGACTGTGACTCATGCAGCTGCAATGGCTGCTTTGGGTACGCGGTCCAGACCTCCCCAGAGACCCTGGCTGACAGAGGAGGTGTTCAGGATGCTTGAGAAAAAGCGACAGGCCCACTGTCATCGGCTACAGAATCCCACGTCAGAGAATGAGGCTTACCGCAGCCTTCGCTCGGAGGTTCGGGGAGCCGTGAGGCGCTGCAAGGATGGGTGGTGGTCGCGGGTTGCTGAGGAGATGGAGTCTGCCTCAGTGGCCCGTGATCACAAATCTCTATTTAACTCCATCAAAAAAGTAACCTGCAGCACCACACCTATTACCATCATTAGGGGAAAAAACGGTGATCCAATCTCTGACCCCCAGGAACAGGTTTGCAGATTTGCTGAGCATTTCTGTGAGGTCCTGGGGGAGGGAAAATCCCTCAGCCAGGAAAACATCGTGGCACAAAGTGAGGATGACCCTGCTGAGGCTGCGGTGCATCAAATATTGGAAGAAGTCACCCCCTGTGAGTGGCTGGCTGAGGTGCCATCTGTTGAGGAAGTACTGAAGGCGATCCGGAGTCTGAGACCAGGAAAGGCAGCAGGCAGAGATGATCTCCCAAGCGAAATGCTGAGGGAGGGTGGCGTTTGTGCACAGACTGCCCTATATGACATCATAACAACGGTCTGGGCCACTGGACGGGTTCCGCAGGATTGGAAGGATGCCCTGGTGGTCCCCCTCTTTAAGAAGGGGGACCGCACAGACTGTAACAACTACAGGGGCATCTCACTCCTCAGTGTGCCGGGAAAGGTCCTGGCAAGGATTATTCAGCATCGCCTTGCCAGGCACGCTGAGGAGAGGCTTGCGGAGCCCCAATGCGGTTTCAGGAAAGGGCGGTCCTGCACAGATGCCATATTTTCTGTCCGTCTGCTACAGCAGAGGTGTAGGGAATTCTAACAAGACCTACATCTCTGCTTTATTGACTTGGTCAAGGCCTATGATACCATCAGTAGGCCTGGGCTCTGGGTCCTTCTTCGTGCTTTTGGAGTACCTGACCCTCTGCTCACGATCATTAAGGACCTTCATGATGGTGAGTGGACCCGGGTAAAACTACGTGGCCGGGAGTCAGAGCCATTCCCTGTACAACTTGGGGTGCGACAGGGATGTCCTCTGGCTCCCACATTATTTAACATCTATTTTGACCACGTAGTTCGTGAAGCCTTCAATAGCTGTACCGGGGGAATCTCCATATGGTACAGATATAATGGGAGGCTGATCGATGCCCGTGTGCGGTCAAGGGATGGCTCTCTATTGGTCAACCACGTTATGTATGCTGATGATTTGGTAATAGCTGCTCAGTCAGAGGAGGAGTTGGAGACGCTGTTGCTGAGACTGGAGCGTGCCACTAAAAGGTGGGGCCTTACCATCAGCCCCACCAAAACTAAGCACCTGCCTGGGTATTTTGTACCATCGGACACTCCACCCCCACAACTCCCAATTGGTGATGGGGCAGTTGTGGAGAGAGTGGAGAGTTTCCCATACCTGGGCCGTGTGCTTATGTCCGGCTCCAGTTTAACAGCAGAGGTCTCACTCCGAATCAGTCGAGCGGCAATATCTTTTCATCGGTTGCGTAACGCTGTGTGGAAGCTACCTGGTCTGTCGCTCCGCACTAAGCTTCAGGTCTTCTCGGCCACGGTCATTCCCTCCCTTCTCTACGCTTGCGAAACGTGGACCCCCCTAATGGAACATCTTCGCCGGTTAGAAACATTTAGGCTGGCCTGCCTATAATCCATCCTGGGTTTAACCAGACTGGATTGTGTGAGGAGTTCACAAATCCTTGAAAGATCTGGGCAAGGTCCCATCGGTGAGCTCCTCCGGCGGGCAAGGCTGCGATGGCTGGGTCATGTAGCCCGCTTGCCCAGCCAACGCATGCCGAAACAGCTTTTGTTCGGCCGGATTGAGGGGGCTAAGCGGGCGCGGCACGGGCTAGAGAAGAGATGGAGTGATGTGGTACAGGAGGACGTGGAGCTGAGTGGACTTGCCGATGACTGGTACCAGCGGTGTCAAGATCGACCTCTGTGGAGGAGGCTCGTGAAGGATGCTACTGGGCAGTTGGAGACAGTCGCCCTCCAACAACAACGGAGGGCGGAGGAGCGACGCTCACAACAACGAGCGGAGCGCCGCGTGGCTAAAGCACAGCAGGTTGGCACAGTAGGGGGCACAGGTGGTGCATCAGCCAGTCATCTCAGTCAGTCGACCCGTGGCACCTGGGTCTGCCCCGTGACCTCCTGCCGGCGGGCGTTCGACACTTCACGTGGCCTCAGGGTGCACATAGCCTGGCACAAGCGTCGTGGTGACATCACCGCCACTTAGTGGCGAATGGCGGTTGTTGTTGTGTGTGTACCCGTGTGTTTGTGTACCTGTGTGTGTGTGTGTGTACCTGTGTGTGTGTACCTGTGTGTGTGTGTACCTGTGTGTGTACCTGTGTGTGTGTACCTGTGTGTGTACCTGTGTGTGTGTGGTTCGCAGATTTGCTGAGCATTTCTGTGAGGTCCTGGGGGAGGGAAAATCCCTCAGCCAGGAAAACATCGCGGCACAAAGTGAGGATGACCCTGCTGAGGCTGCGGTGCCTCAAATATTGGATGAAGTCACCCCCTGTGAGTGGCTGGCTGAGGTGCCATCTGCTGAGGAAGTATTGAAGGCGATCCGGAGTCTGAGACCAGGAAAGGCAGCGGGCAGAGATGATCTCCCAAGCGAAATGCTGAGGGAGGGTGGTGTTTGTGCACAGACTGCCCTATATGACATCATAACAACAGTCTGGACCACTGGACGGGTTCCGCAGGATTGGAAGGATGCCCTGGTGGTCCCCCTTTTTAAGAAGGGGGACCGCACAGACTGTAACAACTACAGGGGCATCTCACTCCTCAGTGTGCCGGGAAAGGTCCTGGCAAGGATTATTCAGCATCGCCTTGCCAGGCACGCTGAGGAGAGGCTTGCGGAGCCCCAATGCGGTTTCAGGAAAGGGCGGTCCTGCACAGATGCCATATTTTCTGTCCGTCTGCTACAGCAGAGGTGTAGGGAATTCCAACAAGACCTACATCTCTGCTTTATTGACCTGGTCAAGGCCTATGATACCATCAGTAGGCCTGGGCTCTGGGTCGTTCTTCGTGCTTTTGGAGTACCTGACCCTCTGCTCACGATCATTAAGGACCTTCATGATGGTGAGCGGGCCCGGGTAAAACTACGTGGCCGGGAGTCAGAGCCATTCCCTGTACACCTTGGGGTGCGACAGGGATGTCCTCTGGCTCCCACATTATTTAACATCTATTTTGACCACGTAGTTCGTGAAGCCTTCAATAGCTGTACCGGGGGAATCTCCATATGGTACAGATATAATGGGAGGCTAATCGATGCCCGGGTGCGGTCAAGGGATGGCTCCCTATTGCTCAACCACGTTATGTATGCTGATGACTTGGTAATAGCTGCTCAGTCAGAGGAGGAGTTGGAGACGCTGCTGCTGAGACTGGAGCGTGCCACTAAGAGGTGGGGCCTTACCATCAGCCCCACCAAAACTAAGCACCTGCCTGGGTATTTTGTACCATCGGACACTCCACCCCCACAACTCCCAATCGGTGATGGGGCAGTTGTGGAGAGAGTGGAGAGTTTCCCATACCTGGGTAGTGTGCTTATGACTGGCTCCAGTTTAACAGCAGAGGTCTCACTCCGAATCAGTCGAGCGGCAATATCTTTTCATCGGTTGCGTAACGCTGTGTGGAAGCTACCTGGTCTGTCGCTCCGCACTAAGCTTCAGGTCTTCTCGGCCACGGTCATTCCCTCCCTTCTCTACGCTTGCGAAACGTGGACCCCCCTAATGGAACATCTTCGCCGGTTAGAAACATTTAGGCTGGCCTGCCTACGATCCATCCTGGGTTTAACCAGACTGGATTGTGTGAGGAGCTCACAAATCCTTGAAAGATCTGGGCAGGGTCCCATCGGTGAGCTCCTCCGGCAGGCAAGGCTGCGATGGCTGGGTCATGTAGCCCGCATGCCCAGCCACCGCATGCCGAAACAGCTTTTGTTTGGCCGGATTGAGGGGGCTAAGCGGGCGCGGCACGGGCTAGAGAAGAGATGGAGTGATGTGGTACAGGAGGACGTGGAGCTGAGTGGACTTGCCGATGACTGGTACCAGCGGTGTCAAGATCGGCCTCTGTGGAGGAGGCTGGTGAAGGATGCTACTGGGCAGTTGGAGGCAGTCGCCCTCCAACAACAACGGAGGGCGGAGGAGCGACGCTCACAACAGCGAGCGGAGCGCCGGGTGGCTAAAGCACAGCAGGTTGGCACAGTAGGGGGCACAGGTGGTGCATCAGCCAGTCATCTCAGTCAGTCGACCCGTGGCACCTGGGTCTGCCCCGTGACCTCCTGCCAGCGGGCGTTCGACACTTCACGTGGCCTCAGGGTGCACATAGCCTGGCACAAGCGTCGTGGTGACGTCACCGCCACTTAGTGGCGAATGGCGGTTGTTGTTGTTGTTGTTGTACCTGTGTGTGTGTGTACCTTTGTGTGTACCTGTGTGTGTGTGTACCTGGTAATTGCTGCTCATTCAGAGGAGGAGTTGGAGACGTTGCTGCTGAAACTGGAGCGTGCCACTAAGAGGTGGGGCCTTACCATCAGCCCCACCAAAACTAAGCACCTGCCTGGGTATTTTATACCATCGGACACTCCAACCCCACAACTCCCAATCGGTGATGGGGCAGTTGTGGAGAGAGTGGAGAGTTTCCCATACCTGGGCAGTGTGCTTATGACTGGATCCGGTTTAACAGCAGAGGTCTCACTCCGAATCAATCGAGCGGCAATATCTTTTCATCGGTTGCGTAACACTGTGTGGAAGCTACCTGGTCTGTCGCTCCGCACTAAGCTTCAGGTCTTCTCGGCCACGGTCATTCCCTCCCTTCTCTACGCTTGCGAATCGTGGACCCCCCTAATGGAACATCTTCGCCGCTTAGAAAGATTTAGGCTGGCCTGCCTACGATCCATCCTGGGTTTAACCAGGCCGGATTGTGTGAGGAGCTCACAAATCCTTGAAAGATCTGGGCACGGTCCCATCGGTGAGCTCCTCCGGCAGGCAAGGCTGCGTTGGCTGGGTCATGTAGCCCGCATGCCCAGCCACCGCATGCCGAAACAGCTTTTGTTCGGCCGGATCGAGGTGGCTAAACGGGCGCGGCACGGTCTAGAGAAGAGATGGAGTGATGTGGTACAGGAGGACGTGGAGCTGAGTGGACTTGCCGATGACTGGTACCTGCGGTGTCAAGATCGGCCTCTGTGGAGGAGGCTCGTGAAGGACGCTACTGGGCAGTTGGAGGCAGTCGCCCTCCAACAACAACGGAGGGCGGAGGAGCGACGCTCACAACAACGAGCGGAGCGCCGGGTGGCTAAAGCACAGCAGGTTGGCACAGTAGGGTGCACAGGTGGTGCATCAGCCAGTCATCTCAGTCAGTCGACCCGTGGCACCTGGGTCTGCCCCGTGACCTCCTGCCCGCGGGCTTTTGACACTTCACGTGGCCTCAAGGTGCACATGGCCTGGCACAAGCGTCGTGGTGACGTCACCGCAACTTAGTGGCGAATGGCGGTTGTTGTTGTTGTTGTTGTTGTGTGTACCTGTGTGTGTGTGTACCTGTGTGTGTGTGTACCTGTGTGTGTGTGTGTACCTGTGTGTGTGTGTGTGTACCTGTGTGTGTGTGTGTACTTGTGTGTGTGTGTGTACCTGTGTGTGTGTGTACCTGTGTGTGTGTGTGTACCTGTGTGTGTGTGTACCTGTGTGTGTGTGTGTACCTGTGTGTGTCTGTACCTGTGTTTGTGTGTACCTGTGTGTGTGTGTACCTGTGTGTGTGTGTGTACCTGTGTGTGTGTGTACACACACAACTAAGCTTGTGCCGGAGGCCCCGGGGGGCCAGGCGTCTATGACGTCTCCTGGCCAAACCCCAATTGGCGGAGCCAGGAGATTGAATACCTACCCTCGGGGCTACTCCAGAAACAATGAAAAGCCACTACGGGTGGCCACGTGGAATGTTCGAACGCTCACTGCAGAGGAGAGGCTGCCACTCCTCTGTCGGGAGCTGGACCGGTACCGCCTGGATCTATGCGGCATTCAGGAGGTCCGGTGGACCGGCTCTGGCTCCTGCCACCATGAGGGGTGGACAGTCCTCTACTCGGGGCAGCAGACTGCCAAACAACAGGGTGTGGGTCTTCTTTTGAACAAAAGAATGAAGGGGGCGTGGGAGCGTGGCGGTGAGGTGTGGGAAGCTGTAAGCCCCAGGCTACTTTGGGCTCGCCTTCCCATCAACCGGAGGCGAGGAATGGTGGTCGTGGTTACTTATGCCCCCACCGAAGATGAACATCCGTGGAGGGATGCAGGCAAAGCCGATGAGTCAGATGCCTTCTATGACCTCCTGTCACAGGTGCTGGCTAAAGTGGCCCCTCGGGATAGAGTCATCATGTTGGGTGACTTCAATGCCCGAGTTGGTCATGATACTGGCACCTGGTCTGGAGTGATTGGAGGGCATGGGCCAGATCAGCTCAATAACAACGGTAGGAGGCTGCTAGATTTTTGTGCAGCCCATGGGCTTGTAATTACCAACACGCTGTTCCGGCATCGGCGCATCCACACAACATCATGGATGCATGCCGGGTCCAAGCAAGAACATCTGCTGGACTACATAGTGACGGACCAGCGAATGCGAGCCCATGTCCTTGACACCAGGACCTACCGTGGAGCTGATCTGCCCTCTGACCATCGACTAGTCATCTGTAAGATGCGCCTGCCATTCTTCCACTCCGGTGGTGGGTGTACACCCAGGACCCCATTCCAACCTAAAGTGGCCTGGTCTCAGTTATCTGATGAAAGTTGCAAGCGAGAATTTCATCATCGCTTGCGGCTGGGATTGGCATCGTCCCCGACTCCTCCTGATGTCGAGGGTAAATGGGCGAGGTTTAGGACTGTGACTCATGCAGCTGCAATGGCTGCTTTGGGTACGCGGTCCAGACCTCCCCAGACACCCTGGATGACAGAGGAGTTGTTCAGGATGGTTGAGAAAAAGCGACAGGCCCACTGTCATCGGCTACAGAATCCCACGTCAGAGAATGAGGAGGCTTACCGCAGCCTTCGCTCGGAGGTTCGGAGAGCCGTGAGGCGCTGCAAGGATGGGTGGTGGTCGCGGGTTGCTGAGGAGATGGAGTCTGCCTCAGTGGCCCGTGATCACAAATCTCTATTTAACTCCATCAAAAAAGTAACCTGCAGCACCACACCTATTACCATCATTAGGGGAAAAAACGGTGATCCAATTTCCGACCCCCAGGAACAGGTTCGCAGATTTGCTGAGCATTTCTGTGAGGTTCTGGGGGAGGGAAAATCCCTCAGCCAGGAAAACATCGTGGCACAAAGTGAGGATGACCCTGCTGAGGCTGCGGTGCCTCAAATATTGGATGAGGTCACCCCCTGTGAGTGGCTGGCTGAGGTGCCATCTGCTGAGGAAGTATTGAGGGCGATCGGGAGTCTGAGACCAGGAAAGGCAGCGGGCAGAGATGATCTCCCAAGCGAAATGCTGAGGGAGGGTGGCGTTTGTGCACAGACTGCCCTATATGACATCATAACAACAGTCTGGACCACTGGACGGGTTCCGCAGGATTGGAAGGATGCCCTGGTGGTCCCCCTTTTTAAGAAGGGGGACCGCACAGACTGTAACAACTACAGGGGCATCTCACTCCTCAGTGTGCCGGGAAAGGTCCTGGCAAGGATTATTCAGCATCGCCTTGCCAGGCACGCTGAGGAGAGGCTTGCGGAGCCCCAATGCGGTTTCAGGAAAGGGCGGTCCTGCACAGATGCCATATTTTCTGTCCGTCTGCTACAGCAGAGGTGTAGGGAATTCCAACAAGACCTACATCTCTGCTTTATTGACCTGGTCAAGGCCTATGATACCATCAGTAGGCCTGGGCTCTGGGTCGTTCTTCGTGCTTTTGGAGTACCTGACCCTCTGCTCACGATCATTAAGGACCTTCATGATGGTGAGCGGGCCCGGGTAAAACTACGTGGCCGGGAGTCAGAGCCATTCCCTGTACACCTTGGGGTGCGACAGGGATGTCCTCTGGCTCCCACATTATTTAACATCTATTTTGACCACGTAGTTCGTGAAGCCTTCAATAGCTGTACCGGGGGAATCTCAATATGGTACAGATATAATGGGAGGCTAATCGATGCCCGGGTGCGGTCAAGGGATGGCTCCCTATTGCTCAACCACGTTATGTATGCTGATGATTTGGTAATAGCTGCTCAGTCAGAGGAGGAGTTGGAGACGCTGCTGCTGAGACTGGAGCGTGCCACTAAGAGGTGGGGCCTTACCATCAGCCCCACCAAAACTAAGCACCTGCCTGGGTATTTTGTACCATCGGACACTCCACCCCCACAACTCCCAATCGGTGATGGGGCAGTTGTGGAGAGAGTGGAGAGTTTCCCATACCTGGGCAGTGTGCTTATGACTGGCTCCAGTTTAACAGCAGAGGTCTCACTACGAATCGGTCGAGCGGCAATATCTTTTCATCGGTTGCGTAACGCTGTGTGGAAGCTACCTGGTCTGTCGCTCCGCACTAAGCTTCAGGTCTTCTCGGCCACGGTCATTCCCTCCCTTCTCTACGCTTGCGAAACGTGGACCCCCCTAATGGAACATCTTCGCCGGTTAGAAACATTTAGGCTGGCCTGCCTACGATCCATCCTGGGTTTAACCAGACTGGATTGTGTGAGGAGCTCACAAATCCTTGAAAGATCTGGGCAGGGTCCCATCGGTGAGCTCCTCCGGCAGGCAAGGCTGCGATGGCTGGGTCATGTAGCCCGCATGCCCAGCCACCGCATGCCGAAACAGCTTTTGTTTGGCCGGATTGAGGGGGCTAAGCGGGCGCGGCACGGGCTAGAGAAGAGATGGAGTGATGTGGTACAGGAGGACGTGGAGCTGAGTGGACTTGCTGATGACTGGTACCAGCGGTGTCAAGATCGGCCTCTGTGGAGGAGGCTCGTGAAGGATGCTACTGGGCAGTTGGAGGCAGTCGCCCTCCAACAACAACGGAGGGCGGAGGAGCGACGCTCACAACAGCGAGCGGAGCGCCGGGTGGCTAAAGCACAGCAGGTTGGCACAGTAGGGGGCACAGGTGGTGCATCAGCCAGTCATCTCAGTCAGTCGACCCGTGGCACCTGGGTCTGCCCCGTGACATCCTGCAAGCGGGCATTCGACACCTCACGTGGCCTCAGGGTGCACATAGCCTGGCACAAGCGTCGTGGTGACGTCACCGCCACTTAGTGGCGAATGGCGGTTGTTGTTGTTGTGTGTGTACCTGTGTGTGTGTGTGTACCTGTGTGTGTGTGTGTACCTGTGTGTGTGTGTGTACCTGTGTGTGTGTGTACCTGTGTTTGTGTGTACCTGTGTGTGTGTGTACCTGTGTGTGTGTGTGTACCTGTGTGTGTGTACCTGTGTGTGTGTGTACCTGTGTGTGTGTACCTGTGTGTGTGTGTACCTGTGTGTGTGTGTGTACCTGTGTGTGTGTGTACCTGTGTGTGTGTGTGTACCTGTGTGTGTGTGTACCTGTGTGTGTGTGTGTACCTGTGTGTGTGTGTACCTGTGTGTGTGTGTGTACCTGTGTGTGTGTGTACCTGTGTGTGTGTACCTGTGTGTGTGTGTACCTGTGTGTGTGTGTACCTGTGTGTGTGTACCTGTGTGTGTGTGTGTGTACCTGTGTGTGTGTGTGTGTGTACCTGTGTGTGTGTGTGTACCTGTGTGTGTGTGTACCTGTGTGTGTGTGTACCTGTGTGTGTGTGTACCTGTGTGTGTGTGTACCTGTGTGTGTGTGTGTACCTGTGTGTGTGTGTGTACCTGTGTGTGTGTGTACCTGTGTGTGTGTGTACCTGTGTGTGTGTGTGTACCTGTGTGTGTGTGTGTACCTGTGTGTGTGTGTACCTGTGTGTGTGTACCTGTGTGTGTGTACCTGTGTGTGTGTGTACCTGTGTGTGTGTGTGTGTACCTGTGTGTGTGTGTGTGAGCGGTGGTGTAGCGGTTAGCGCCACGCTGCGCTACGATCCCGGCTCCCCGGGTTCGATTCCCGCTCACGGCCAACACCGGTGACGATTATCTGAACCGGAGTTCCCGGTGCGATGTAGAAACATCGCCACTGGGGAGACAAAGGCGGCCGGGCGTGGTGCTGCTGGCCACCCACCCCCTCGCGTGCGCCGCCACCACCACCACCACCACCGCTCGCTCCCCACAACTTCCGGGGTGACAGGGGCCTAGCTGGGGGTCTCCTCCACTCCTCGCCGTGGTTTTCCCACCTGATGACGAATGCTTGCGTCGCGATGGATCTGTTTGTGAGGAGCTTGGCGAGAGAACCCCAGGGTGTGGATCGCTGCAGCGACGGCAGCCTCAGGTGGGGACTGACCCGAAACGTCTATGGCCCCCCGTGCAGTGCTGGAGACGCTGGGGGCCGTGGGGTTCAACGCCTCTCCCGCCGGGGCCGCCGGGGACGCGGTCACTCTGGACACCCTCACCTCGGAAGGGTACGGAGCCCACACAACAACAACAACAACAACCACAACAACAGCAACAACAACAATCACAACAACAATCACAACAACAACAACAACCACAACAACCACCACAACAACAACCACAACAACAACCACAAAAACAACCACAACAATCACAACAACAACCACAACAACAACAATAACCACAACAACAATCACAAAAACAACCACAACAACAATCACAAAAACAACAACAATCACAACAACAACAACAACCACAACAACAGCAACAACAACAACCACAACAACAGCAACAACAATAACCACAACAACAATCACAAAAACAACAACAACCACAACAACAATCACCACGACAACAATCACAACAACAACCACAACAACAATCACCACAACAACAGCAACAATCACAACAACAACAACAACAACCACAACAACAACCACAACAACAATCACCACAACAACAACAATCACCACAACAACAACAATCACAACAATGACAACAACCACAACAACAATCACTACAACCACAACAACAACAACAATCACAACAGCAACCACAACAACCACAACAACAACCACAACAGCCACAACAACAACGACAACCACAACAACCACAACAGCAACCACAACAACCACAACAACAACAATCACAACAACAACCACAACAACCACAACAACAACCACAACAACAACAATCACAACAACAACCACAACAACCACAACCACAACAACAACCACAACAACAACAATCACAACAATCACAACAACAACCACAACAACCACAACAACCACAACAACCACAACAATCACAACAACAACCACAACAGCCACAACCACAACAACAACCACAACCACAACAACAACCACAACAACAACAACAATCACAACAACCACAACAACAACCGCCGCCTTTCACGTCACCACGGCGCCCGTGCCAGGCTATGTGCACGTTTGAGGCCACGTGAAGTGTCGAACACTACCACACACACACACACAGACAGGGTACACACACACACACACAGACACACACACAGGGGTACACACAGACACAAAAAGATCAAAGATCCCCCATATAGCCTTAACAGACTGTAGGGGCAAGTGCTGTTAGCGAGCACCTATGAAGGCCGGAACGGTACGAGGGGGTGGGTGGCCAGCACCACGCCCGACCACCTTTGTCTCCCTAGTGGCAATGTTTACACACTGCACCAGGTACTGATTTGAGGCTGAGTCGACCTAGGGGAGGCCCGGGACCGGTTCAGATAATCGTCACTGGTGTTTGCCGTGAGCGGGAATCGAACCCGTGTCGCCGGGTTCATAGCGCAGCGTGGCGCTAACCGCTACACTATCGCTACCCACCGTACCGGTCATCGGCAAGTCCACTCAGCTCCACGTCCTCCTGTACCACATCACTCCATCTCTTCTCTAGCCCGTGCCGCGCCCGCTTAGCCCCCTCAATCCGGCCAAACAAAAGCTGTTTCGGCATGCGGTGGCTGGGCATGCGTGCTACATGACCCAGCCATCGCAGCCTTGCCTGCCGGAGGAGCTCACCGATGGGACCCTGCCCAGATCTTTCAAGGATTTGTGAGCTCCTCACACAATCCAGTCTGGTTAAACCCAGGATGGATCGTAGGCAGGCCAGCCTAAATGTTTCTAACCGGCGAAGATGTTCCATTAGGGGGGTCCACGTTTCGCAAGCGTAGAGAAGGGAGGGAATGACCGTGGCCGAGAAGACCTGAAGCTTAGTGCGGAGCGACAGACCAGGTAGCTTCCACACAGCGTTACGCAACCGATGAAAAGATATTGCCGCTCGACTGATTCGGAGTGAGACCTCTGCTGTTAAACTGGAGCCAGTCATAAGCACACTGCCCAGGTATGGGAAACTCTCCACTCTCTCCACAACTGCCCCATCACCGATTGGGAGTTGTGGGGGTGGAGTGTCCGATGGTACAAAATACCCAGGCAGGTGCTTAGTTTTGGTGGGGCTGATGGTAAGGCCCCATCTCTTAGTGGCATGCTCCAGTCTCAGCAGCAGCGTCTCCAACTCCTCCTCTGACTGAGCAGCTATTACCAAGTCATCAGCATACATAACGTGGTTGAGCAATAGGGAGCCATCCCTTGACCGCACCCGGGCATCGATTAGCCTCCCATTATATCTGTACCATATGGAGATTCCCCCGGTACAGCTATTGAAGGCTTCACGAACTACGTGGTCAAAATAGATGTTAAATAATGTGGGAGCCAGAGGACATCCCTGTCGCACCCCAAGGTGTACAGGGAATGGCTCTGACTCCCGGCCACGTAGTTTTACCCGGGCCCGCTCACCATCATGAAGGTCCTTAATGATCGTGAGCAGAGGGTCAGGTACTCCAAAAGCACGAAGAACGACCCAGAGCCCAGGCCTACTGATGGTATCATAGGCCTTGACCAGGTCAATAAAGCAGAGATGTAGGTCTTGTTGGAATTCCCTACACCTCTGCTGTAGCAGACGGACAGAAAATATGGCATCTGTGCAGGACCGACACACACACAGACACACACACAGACACACACACACAGACACACACAGACACACACACACAGACAGGGTACACACAGGCACACACACACAGACACACACACAGACACAGACACACACACAGACACACACAGACACACACAGACACACACACACACAGACACACAGACACACACACACAGACACACACACACAGACACACACAGACACACACACAGACACACACACAGACACACACACACAGACAGGGTACACACACACACACAGGGGTACACACAAAGACACACACAGGGGGTACACACACACAGGTGGTACACACACAGGGGTACACACACACAGACACACACACACAGGGGGTACACACAGACACACACAGGGGTACACGCAGACAGGGGGTAGACACACACAGACAGTGGGTACACACAGACACACAGGGTACACACACACAGGGTACACACACACACAGGGGTACACACACACACAGACACACACACAGACAGGGGTACACACACACACACAGACAGGGGTACACACACACAGGCACACACACAGACAGGGGTACACACACACACAGACAGGGGGTACACACACACACACAGACAGGGGTACACACACACAGACAGGGGTACACACACACAGACAGGGGTACACACACACACACAGACAGGGGTACACACACACACACAGACACGCACACAGACACACACAGACAGGGGTACACACACACAGACAGGGGTACACACACACACAGACAGGGGTACACACACACACAGACACACACACAGACACACACAGACAGGGGTACACACACACAGACACACACACAGACACACACAGACAGGGGTACACACACACACAGACAGGGGTACACACACACACACAGACAGGTGTACACACACACACAGACACACACACAGACACACACAGACAGGGGTACACACACACACAGACAGGGGTACACACACACACACACACAGGGGTACACACACACACAGACACACACACAGACACACACAGACAGGGGTACACACACCCAGACAGGGGTACACACACACAGACAGGGGTACACACACACACAGGGGTACGCACACACACAGACACACACACAGACACACACAGACAGGGGTACACACACACAGAAAGGGGGTACACACACACAGACACACACACAGACGTACACACACACACACAGACACACACACACACAGACACACACACAGACACACACAGACACACACACACAGACACACACACAGACACACACAGGTACACACACACACAGACAGACACACACACAGACGTACACACACACACACAGACACACACAGGTACACACACACACAGACACATACACACACACACAGGGGGTACACACACACACACAGGTACACACACACACAGACGTACACACACAGACACACCCAGGTACACACACACAGACACACACACACAGGTACACACACACACAGACACACACAGGTACACACACACACACAGACACACACACACGCAGACACACACACAGACACACACACAGACACACACACACAGACACACACACACAGACACACACACAGGTACACACACACACACAGGTACACACACACACAGACACACACACACAGACACACACACACAGACACACACACAGACATACACAGACACACACACACACACACAGGTACACACACACACAGACACACACACACAGACGTACACACAGACACACACACACACACACAGGTACACACACACACAGACACACACACAGACACACACACACACACACAGACACACACAGACACACACACAGACACACACACAGGTACACACACACACAGGTACACACACACACAGACACACACACACACACACAGGTACACACACACACACAGACACACAGGGGGTAGACCCCCTGGTTCTGACGAGAGGTTCTCTCCACAGCGTCCGGGGTCTCCGTGCGGCTGCTGCCACCTACAGCGAGTGAACCGCCCCGTCAGGGGGAGCACGCAGAGGGGAGGAGGAGGATGAGGATGGAACAGATGGGGATTAGCCCACACACCCTGCTCAATGAGTGGGTGGGAGAGTGGGTGACTGAGTGAGTGGGTCAGTGAGTGAGTGAGTGGGTGAATGGGTGAGTGGGTGAGTGAGTGGGTGAGTGAGTGGGTGAGTGGGTGAGTGGATGCGTGGGTGAGAGGGTGAGTGAGTGGGTGAGTGAGTGAAGAGGGTCAGTGAGTGAGTGGGTGGATGCGTGGGTGAGAGGGTGAGTGAGTGGGTGAGTGAGTGGGTGAGTGGGTGAGTGGGTGAGTGAGTGAGTGGGTGAGTGAGTGAGAGGGTCAGTGAGTGAGTGGGTGGGTGAATGGGTGAGTGAGTGAGTGGGTGAATGGGTGAGTGAGTGGGTGAGTGAGTGGGTGAGTGAGTGAGTGAGTGGATGCGTGGGTGAGAGGGTGAGTGAGTGGGTGAGTGAGTGAAGAGGGTCAGTGAGTGAGTGGGTGGATGCGTGGGTGAGAGGGTGAGTGAGTGGGTGAGTGAGTGGGTGAGTGGGTGAGTGGGTGAGTGAGTGAGTGGGTGAGTGAGTGAGAGGGTCAGTGAGTGAGTGGGTGGGTGAATGGGTGAGTGAGTGAGTGGGTGAATGGGTGAGTGAGTGGGTGAGTGAGTGGGTGAGTGAGTGAGTGGATGCGTGGGTGAGAGGGTGAGTGAGTGGGTGAGAGGGTGAGTGAGTGGGTGAGTGGATGCGTGGGTGAGAGAGTGAGTGAGTGGGTGAGTGAGTGGGTGGGTGGGTGAGTAGGTGAGTGGGTGAGTGAGTGAGTGGGTGAGTGAGTGAGAGGGTCAGTGAGTGAGTGGGTGGGTGAATGGGTGAGTGAGTGGGTGAATGGGTGAGTGAGTGGGTGAGTGAGTGGATGCGTGGGTGAGAGGGTGAGTGAGTGGGTGAGAGGGTGAGTGAGTGGGTGAGTGGATGCGTGGGTGAGAGGGTGAGTGAGTGGGTGAGTGAGTGGGTGGGTGGGTGAGTAGGTGAGTGGGTCAGTGAGTGAGTGGGTGGGTGAATGGGTGAGTGAGTGAGTGGGTGAATGGGTGAGTGGGTGAGTGAGTGGGTGAGTGAGTGAGTGGATGCGTGGGTGAGAGGGTGAGTGAGTGGGTGAGAGGGTGAGTGAGTGGGTGAGTGAGTGAGTGGATGCGTGGGTGAGAGGGTGAGTGAGAGGGTGAGTGAGTGAGTGAGAGGGTGAGTGAGTGAGTGGGTGTCTCTATGGGTCTCTATGGGTCTCTATGTGTCTCCGTGTGTCTCTATGGGTCTCTATGAGTCTCTATGGGTCTCTATGAGTCTCTATGGGTCTCTATGGGTCTCCGTGTGTCTCTATGGGTCTCTATGAGTCTCTATGGGTCTCTATGGGTCTCTATGCATCTCCGTGTGTCTATGGGTCTCTATGGGTCTCTATGGGTATCCGTGTGTCTATGGGTCTCTATGGGTCTCTATGGGTCTCCGTGTGTCTCTATGGGTCTCTATGGGTCTCCGTCTGTCTCTATGGGTCTCTATGGGTCTCTATGGGTATCTGTCTGTCTCTATGGGTCTCTATGGGTCTCTATGGGTCTCTATGAGTCTCTATGGGTCTCTATGGGTCTCCGTGTCTCTCTATGGGTCTCTATGGGTCTCCGTCTGTCTCTATGGGTCTCTCTGGGTCTCTATGAATAACGCTGGGTCTCTATATTCATTGAAATAAAAACTGTGAATGCGTGTAATTATTGTCTTTGTGATTCTGTTCGGGCACCACTGCAGCTCGTGAGATGTTGACTACCTCGCCTGGTACACAGGAGGTCGTGGGTTCTATCAAGACCCTGACTATGCCTGTAGCCACTGCAGCTCGTGAGATGTTGACTACCTCGCCTGGTACACAGGAGGTCGTGGGTTCTATCAAGACCCTGACTATGCCTGTAGCCACTGCAGCTCGTGAGATGTTGACTACCTCGCCTGGTACACAGGAGGTCGTGGGTTCGATCCCGACCCTGACGACGCCTGTAGCCACTGCAGCTCGTGAGATGTTGACTACCTCGCCTGGTACACAGGAGGTCGTGGGTTCTATCAAGACCCTGACTATGCCTGTAGCCACTGCAGCTCGTGAGATGTTGACTACCTCGCCTGGTACACAGGAGGTCGTGGGTTCTATCAACACCCTGACTATGCCTGTAGCCACTGCAGCTCGTGAGATGTTGACTACCTCGCCTGGTACACAGGAGGTCGTGGGTTCGATCCCGACCCTGACGACGCCTGTAGCCACTGCAGCTCGTGAGATGTTGACTACCTCGCCTGGCCCACAGGAGGTCGTGGGTTCTATCAAGACCCTGACTATGCCTGTAGCCACTGCAGCTCGTGAGATGTTGACTACCTCGCCTGGTACGCAAGAGGTCGTGGGTTCGATCCCGACCCTGACGACGCCTGTAGCCACTGCAGCTCGTGAGATGTTGACTACCTCGCCTGGTACACAGGAGGTCGTGGGTTCTATCAAGACCCTGACTATGCCTGTAGCCACTGCAGCTCGTGAGATGTTGACTACCTCGCCTGGTACACAGGAGGTCGTGGGTTCGATCCCGACCCTGACGACGCCTGTAGCCACTGCAGCTCGTGAGATGTTGACTACCTCGCCTGGTACGCAAGAGGTCGTGGGTTCTATCAAGACCCTGACTATGCCTGTAGCCACTGCAGCTCGTGAGATGTTGACTACCTCGCCTGGTACGCAAGAGGTCGTGGGTTCTATCAAGACCCTGACTATGCCTGTAGCCACTGCAGCTCGTGAGATGTTGACTACCTCGCCCGGTACACAGGAGGTCGTGGGCTCGATCCCGACCCTGACGACGCCTGTAGCCACTGCAGCTCGTGAGATGTTGACTACCTCGCCTGGTGCGCAGGAGGTCGTGGGCTCGATCCCGACCCTGACGACGCCTGTAGCCACTGCAGCTCGTGAGATGTTGACTACCTCGCCTGGTACGCAGGAGGTCGTGGGTTCGATCCCGACCCTGACGACGCCTGTAGCCACTGCAGCTCGTGAGATGTTGACTACCTCGCCTGGTACGCAAGAGGTCGTGGGTTCTATCAAGACCCTGACTATGCCTGTAGCCACTGCAGCTCGTGAGATGTTGACTACCTCGCCTGGTACGCATGAATCCGTGGGTTCGATCCCGACTCTCTCTCTCACCACGTGGTCAAGTGATTTTTTTTTCTCCAGATCTTCCGGGTCTTCACTCCACATTCATAAGTATTTCTCCGCTGCTATGAATGTCCACGTGACGATGATGATGATGATATCAGGCACTTGTTTGAGCTGATACCATCTGTGATGGCCACGTTGCTTCTGACACAAGGAGCCGATATCGTCATCACGTGGAAATGTCTTTACATCATCAGTCAAAGAGTCTCAAAGGCGTGACGTTGACGCCAAATGTGCAAGGGGAACACCGAACGACCCGGAGAAAAATTTCACTCAGTGACCACCACCACCGAGAGAGAGAGAGACAAATATACAGCAGCAGCAGGCATCGTCAGGGTCGGGATGGAACCCACGACCTCCTGTACACCAGGCGAGGTAGTCAACATCTCCTAGCCACCGTGATGATGAGAGAGAGAGAGACGCAGACTCCAACTATACTACAGCAGCAGCAGGCATCGTCAGGGTCAGTATCGAACCCACGACCTCCTGTACACCAGGCGAGGTAGTCAACATCTCATAGCCACCGTGATAATGATGATGAGAGAGAGACGCAGACTCCAACTATACAGCAGCAGCAGCAGCAGGCATCGTCAGGGTCAGGATAGAACCCACGACCTCCTGTACACCAGGCGAGGTAGTCAACACCTCCTAGCCACCGTGATGATGAGAGAGAGACGCAGACTCCAAATATACAGCAGCAGCAGCAGCAGGCATCGTCTGGGTCGGGATGGAACCCACGACCTCCTGTACACCAGGCGAGGTAGTCAACATCTCCTAGCCACCGTGATGATGAGAGAGAGAGACGCAGACTCCAAATATACAGCAGCAGCAGCAGGCATCGTCAGGGTCGGGATGGAACCCACGACCTCCTGTACACCAGGCGAGGTAGTCAACATCTCCTAGCCACCGTGATGATGATGAGAGAGAGACGCAGACTCCAAATATACAGCAGCAGCAGCAGGCATCGTCAGGGTCGGTATTGAACCCACGACCTCCTGTACACCAGGCGAGGTAGTCAACATCTCCTAGCCACCGTGATAATGATGATGAGAGAGAGACGCAGACTCCAAATATACAGCAGCAGCAGCAGGCATCGTCAGGGTCAGTATTGAACCCACGACCTCCTGTACACCAGGCGAGGTAGTCAACATCTCCTAGCCACCGTGATGATGATGATGAGAGAGAGAGACGCAGACTCCAACTATACAGCAGCAGCAGCAGGCATCGTCAGGGTCGGGATGGAACCCACGACCTCCTGTACACCAGGCGAGGTAGTCAACATCTCCTAGCCACCGTGATGATGATGAGAGAGAGACGCAGACTCCAACTATACAGCAGCAGCAGCAGGCATCGTCAGGGTCGGGATGGAACCCACGACCTCCTGTACACCAGGCGAGGTAGTCAACATCTCCTAGCCACCGTGATGATGATGATGAGAGAGAGACGCAGACTCCAACTATACAGCAGCAGCAGCAGGCATCGTCAGGGTCGGGATGGAACCCACGACCTCCTGTACACCAGGCGAGGTAGTCAACATCTCCTAGCCACCGTGATGATGATGATGAGAGAGAGACGCAGACTCCAACTATACAGCAGCAGCAGCAGGCATCGTCAGGGTCGGGATGGAACCCACGACCTCCTGTACACCAGGCGAGGTAGTCAACATCTCCTAGCCACCGTGATGATGATGATGAGAGAGAGACGCAGACTCCAACTATACAGCAGCAGCAGCAGGCATCGTCAGGGTCGGGATGGAACCCACGACCTCCTGTACACCAGGCGAGGTAGTCAACATCTCCTAGCCACCGTGATGATGATGATGAGAGAGAGAGACGCAGACTCCAACTATACAGCAGCAGCAGCAGACATCGTCAGGGTCAGGATGGAACCCACGACCTCCTGTACACCAGGCGAGGTAGTCAACATCTGCTAGCCACCGTGATGATGAGAGAGAGACGCAGACTCCAAATATACAGCAGCAGCAGCAGGCATCGTCAGGGTCAGTATTGAACCCACGACCTCCTGTACACCAGGCGAGGTAGTCAACATCTCCTAGCCACCGTGATGATGATGAGAGAGAGAGACGCAGACTCCAACTATACAGCAGCAGCAGCAGGCATCGTCAGGGTCAGGATAGAACCCACGACCTCCTGTACACCAGGCGAGGTAGTCAACATCTCCTAGCCACCGTGATGATGAGAGAGAGAGACGTAGACTCCAACTATACAGCAGCAGCAGCAGGCATCGTCAGGGTCAGGATAGAACCCACGACCTCCTGTACACCAGGCGAGGTAGTCAACATCTCCTAGCCACCGTGATGATGATGATGAGAGAGAGACGCAGACTCCAAATATACAGCAGCAGCAGGCATCGTCAGGGTCGGGATGGAACCCACGACCTCCTGTACACCAGGCGAGGTAGTCAACATCTCCTAGCCACCGTGATGATGATGATGATGAGAGAGACGCAGACTCCAAATATACAGCAGCAGGCATCGTTAGGGTCGGGATGGAACCCACGACCTCCTGTACACCAGGCGAGGTAGTCAACATCTAGCCACCGTGATGATGAGAGAGAGACGCAGACTCCAACTATACAGCAGCAGCAGCAGGCATCGTCAGGGTCGGGATCGAACCCACGACCTCCTGTACACTAGGCGAGGTAGTCAACATCTCATAGCCACCGTGATGATGATGATGAGAGAGAGACGCAGGTTCCAACTATACAGCAGCAGCAGGCATCGTCAGGGTCAGTATTGAACCCACGACCTCCTGTACACCAGGCGAGGTAGTCAACATCTCCTAGCCACCGTGATGATGATGATGAGAGAGAGACGCAGACTCCAACTATACAGCAGCAGCAGGCATCGTCAGGGTCGGGATGGAACCCACGACCTCCTGTACACCAGGCGAGGTAGTCAACATCTCACCACAGAGAGAGACGCAGACTCTACAAGTGCATCAGCAGGCATCGTCAGGGTCGGGATGGAACCCACGACCTCCTGTACACCAGGCGAGGTAGTCAACATCCGCCTCTCCCATTGCCCAGCGTGTGCCGAGTCTACACGTGGAGGATGTTTGGGGTGTCTGTGGGTGTCTGTGCCCTGGGACACTTCACGTGGCCTCAAGGTGCACATGGCCTGGCACAAGCGTCGTGGTGTTGTTGTTGTTGTGCGCTGGGATTGTGGAAACGGATCGGAGCCACGTTCAGTCGTTCCCGGCGGCGGCGGCGGTGACGGGCAGGGAGAAGAGCAATGGGGTCAAATCTTCAATTTCGATTTAAAGCTTTCGTGACTGCAAGGATTCGTCTTCTTTGGTTCTTTCGGTAAAGTCACCACGTGGAATGGGAATGAAATAATAAAACAAAATAAGACGATAAAATTCTCACGACGTTTCGGCCACAACACAAGTAGCCTACTTGTGTTAGTAGGCTACTTGTGAGTGAGAGCGTGGGTGAGTGAGAGGGTGAGTGAGTGAGTGAGAGGGTGGGTGAGTGAGTGAGTGGGTGAGAGGGTGGGTGAGTGAGTGAGTGGGTGAGAGGGTGGGTGAGTGAGTGAGTGGGTGAGAGGGTGGGTGGGTGTGTGAGTGAGTGAGAGGGTCAGTGAGAGGGTGAGTGGGTGTGTGAGTGGGTGAGTGTGTGAGTGGGTGAGTGAGTGAGAGGGTGAGTGAGAAGGTGGGTGAGTGTGTGAGTGAGTGGGTGAGTGGGTGGGTGAGTGGGTGAGTGGGTGGGTGAGTGAGAGGGTGGGTGAGTGGGTGGGTGAGTGGGTGGGTGGGTGAGTGAGTGGGTGAGTGAGTGGGTGAGTGGGTGGGTGGGTGAGTGAGTGAGTAGGTCAGTGAGTGAGTGGGTGTGTGTGAGTGAGTCGGTGAGTGGGTGGGTGAGTGAGTGTGTGAGTGGGTGTGTGAGTGGGTGAATGAGTGAGTGGGTGCGTGTGTGGGTGAGTGGGTGGGTGGGTGAGTGGGTGAGTGTGTGGGTGAGTGTGTGGGTGAGTGTGTGGGTGAGTGAGTGGGTGAGTGAGAGGGTGAGTGAGTGAGTGGGTGAGTGTGTGGGTGAGTGTGTGGGTGAGTGAGTGGGTGAGTGAGTGAGTGGGTGAGTGTGTGGGTGAGTGGGTGGGTGAGTGGGTGAGTGAGTGTATGAGTGAGTGAGTGGGTGAGTGAGTGGGTGGTGAGTGAGTGGGTGAGTGAGTGAGTGGGTGAGTGAGTGGGTGGGTGGGTGAGTGGGTGAGTGAGTAGGTGGGTGGGTGAGTGGGTGAGTGAGAGGGTGAGTGGGTGTGTGAGTGGGTGAGTGAGTGTGTGAGTGAGTGTGTGAGTGAGTGGGTGAGTGTGTGAGTGAGTGGGTGAGTGAGAGGGTGAGTGAGTGGGTGAGTGAGTGGGTGGGTGAGTGAGTGGGTGAGTGAGTAGGTGGGTGGGTGAGTGGGTGAGTGAGAGGGTGAGTGGGTGAGTGAGGTGAGGTGAGTGGGTGGGTGAGTGAGTGGGTGGGTGGGTGGGTGAGTGAGTGAGTGGGTGAGTGAGTGGGTGGGTGAGTGAGTGGGTGAGTGAGTAGGTGGGTGGGTGAGTGGGTGAGTGAGAGGGTGAGTGAGTAGGTGGGTGAGTGAGTGGGTGAGTGAGTAGGTGGGTGGGTGAGTGGGTGAGTGAGAGGGTGAGTGGGTGAGTGAGAGGGTGAGTGAGTGAGTGGGTGAGTGGGTGGGTGGGTGAGTGAGTGAGTAGGTCAGTGAGTGAGTGGGTGAGTGAGTGTGTGAGTGAGTCGGTGAGTGGGTGGGTGAGTGAGTGTGTGAGTGGGTGTGTGAGTGGGTGAATGAGTGAGTGGGTGAGTGTGTGGGTGAGTGGGTGGGTGGGTGAGTGGGTGAGTGTGTGGGTGAGTGTGTGGGTGAGTGTGTGGGTGAGTGAGTGGGTGAGTGAGAGGGTGAGTGAGTGAGTGGGTGAGTGTGTGGGTGAGTGTGTGGGTGAGTGAGTGGGTGAGTGAGTGAGTGAGTGGGTGAGTGTGTGGGTGAGTGGGTAGGTGAGTGGGTGAGTGAGTGTATGAGTGAGTGAGTGGGTAAGTGAGTGAGTGGGTGGTGAGTGAGTGGGTGGGTGAGTGAGTGAGTGGGTGAGTGAGTGGGTGGGTGAGTGAGTGGGTGAGTGAGTAGGTGGGTGGGTGAGTGGGTGAGTGAGAGGGTGAGTGCGTGTGTGAGTGGGTGAGTGAGTGTGTGAGTGAGTGTGTGAGTGGGTGAGTGAGTGTGTGAGTGAGTGGGTGAGTGAGAGGGTGAGTGAGTTGGTGAGTGAGTGAGTGGGTGAGTGGGTGGGTGAGTGAGTGGGTGAGTGAGTAGGTGGGTGGGTGAGTGGGTGAGTGAGAGGGTGAGTGAGTAGGTGGGTGAGTGAGTGGGTGAGTGAGTAGGTGGGTGGGTGAGTGGGTGAGTGAGAGGGTGAGTGGGTGAGTGAGAGGGTGAGTGAGTGAGTAGGTGGGTGGGTGAGTGGGTGAGTGAGAGGGTGAGTGAGTGAGAGGGTGAGTGAGTGGGTGAGTGGGTGAGTGAGGTGAGTGAGTGGGTGGGTGGGTGACCACCCCGTGCCCCTCCTCCCCCCCTCTACGTGATGAGTAAAGAGCTTCACGGGTCATCGGCCTAAAAATTCTGATTCTGAATGGGATCACGAAATTCGCGAATTACCAATCGCGTTTTAAATTGGGAGGGGGAGGGGCCCGCGCGGGGAGTGGCACCAGCGAGGACCCATCGCACGTGACCGAGAGGCGACGCGGAAGTCCACGTGGTTCCGGGTTAGACTCCTCTCGCTCGCGTCCAGCCTGGCACGGGTCGCACCCAGCCTGGCACGGGTCGCTTCCAGCCTGGCACGGGTCGCACCCAGCCTGGCACGGGAGTGCACCCAGCCTGGCACGGGTCGCGCCCAGCCTGGCACGGGTCGCACCCAGCCTGGCACGGGTCGCGCCCAGCCTGGCACGGGTCACGCCCAGCCTGGCACGGGAGCGCACCCAGCCTGGCACGGGTCGCGCCCAGCCTGGCACGGGTCGCGCCCAGCCTGGCACGGGTCGCACCCAGCCTGGCACGGGTCGCACCCAGCCTGGCACGGGTCGCACCCAGCCTGGCACGGGTCGCTTCCAGCCTGGCACGGGTCGCTTCCAGCCTGGCACGGGAGCGCACCCAGCCTGGCACGGGAGCGCACCCAGCCTGGCACGGGTCGCGCCCAGCCTGGCACGGGTCGCGCCCAGCCTGGCACGGGTCGCGCCCAGCCTGGCACGGGTCGCGCCCAGCCTGGCACGGGTCGCGCCCAGCCTGGCACGGGTCGCGCCCAGCCTGGCACGGGTCGCGCCCAGCCTGGCACGGGTCGCGCCCAGCCTGGCACGGGTCGCACTGCCACTGTTGTTACTCTGTCGCCCTCTCTCCGAGTCTCTGTGCCTCTGTCGGGGTCTTTATCGATCCCTGTCTGTACCTCTATGGGTCTCTGTGCTTCTCTGGTTAAGTATCTTTGGGTGTCTATTAATCTCTATGGGTCTCTGTATATGGTTTTGTGGGTCTCTATGGGTCTCTGAATCTCTGGGTCTCTGTGAGTCTCTGTGTGTCTCTGGGTCTCTATGAGTCTCTGTGTGTCTCTGAATATCTGAGTCTCTGAGTCTCTGTGTGTCTCTGGGTCTCTATGAGTCTCTATGGGTCTCTGTATATGGTTCTGTGGGTCTGTATGGGTCTCTGAATCTCTGGGTCTGTATGAGTCTCTGTCTCTGAGTCTCTGTGTGTCTCTGGGTCTCTATGAGTCTCTATGAGTCTATGGGTCTCTGGGTATCTGTGAGTCTCTGTGTCTCTCTGGGTCTCTATGAGTCTCTGTGTGTCTCTGGGTCTCTATGAGTCTCTATGGGTCTATGTATATGGTTCTGTGGGTCTCTATGGGTCTCTGAATCTCTGGGTCTCTATGAGTCTCTGTGTGTCTCTGGGTCTCTATGAGTCTCTATGAGTCGCTATGGGTCTCTGTATATGGTTCTGTGGGTCTGTATGGGTCTCTGAATCTCTGGGTCTGTATGAGTCTCTGTCTCTGAGTCTTTGTGTGTCTCTGGGTCTCTATGAGTCTCTATGAGTCTCTGGGTATCTGTGAGTCTCTGTGTCTCTATGAGTCTCTATGAGTCTCTGTGTGTCTCTGGGTCTCTATGAGTCTCTGTGTGTCTCTGGGTCTCTATGAGTCTCTTGTGTGTCTCTGGGTCTCTATGAGTCTCTGTGTGTCTCTGGGTCTCTATGAGTCTCTTGTGTGTCTCTGGGTCTCTATGAGTCTCTGTGTGTCTCTGTGTGTCTATGAGTCTCTGTGTGTCTCTGTAACATGCACCTAGCCTGGCACAGCGGTACAACCCATGGCACCTGGGTCTGCCTTGTAACATGGACCTAGCCTGGCACAGCAGCACAACCCATGGCACCTGGGTCTGCCCTGTAACATGCACCTAGCCTGGCACAGCGGTACAACCCATGGCACCTGGGTCTGCCCTCTCACCTGCACCTAGCCTGGCACAGCGGTACAACCCATGGCACCTGGGTCTGCCCTGTAACATGCACCTAGCCTGGCAGAGCGGTACAACCCATGGCACCTGGGTCTGCCCTCTCACCTGCACCTAGCCTGGCACAGCGGTACAACCCATGGCACCTGGGTCTGCCCTGTAACATGCACCTAGCCTGGCACCAGCTCCGTGATGACGTCATCGCCCCTTAGCTGTGAACGTTTTGGTGCAGTGACCCTTCATTTTCACGTGATCTGAAGAAGGCTCATTGATTGAAACGTCTATTTCCATAAAATCTGTACTGCAGGAGGAATCCGATGAGCTATGAAGCTCTTTAATCACAAGTATATTTAATGTATATTGTAATGTAGATATAATGTAAACAAATCACTTAATACATAAGGTCTAAGCCTACATCGTAAGTGAAGGTGTTAACCTACGTCTTGTCATAAGTTAAAGTCTTAAACTGTGTCAGGCTGTGAGATAAGATCTTAAACTGTGTCAGGTTGTAAGATACGATCTTAAACTGTGTCAGGATGTCAGATACGATCTTAATCTGTGTCAGGATGTAAGATACGATCTTAAACTGTGTCAGGATGTGAGATACGATCTTAATCTGTGTCAGGATGTGAGATACGATCTTAAACTGTGTCAGGTTGTGAGATACAATCTTAAACTGTGTCAGAATGTGAGATACGATCTTAAACTGTGTCAGGATGTAAGATACGATCTTAATCTTTGTCAGGATGTGAGATACGATCTTAAACTGTGTCAGGATGTGAGATATGATCTTAAACTGTGTCAGGTTGTGAGATACGATCTTAAACTGTGTCAGGATGTGAGATACGATCTTAAACTGTGTCAGGCTGTGAGATACGATCTTAATCTGTGTCAGGTTGTGAGATACGATCTTAAACTGTGTCAGGTTGTGAGATACGATCTTAATCTGTGTCAGGCTGTGAGATACGATCTTAAACTGTGTCAGGCTGTGAGATACGATCTTAAACTGTGTCAGGATGTGAGATACGATCTTAAACTGTGTCAGGCTGTAAGATACGATCTTAAACTGTGTCAGGTTGTGAGATACGATCTTAAACTGTGTCAGCTTGTGAGATACGATCTTAATCTGTGTCAGGATGTGAGATACGATCTTAAGTTGTGTCAGGATGTGAGATACGATCTTAAACTGTGTCAGGATATGAGATACGATCTTAAACTGTGTCAGGCTGTGAGATATGATCTTAAACTGTGTCAGGTTGTGAGATACGATCTTAATCTGTGTCAGGCTGTGAGATACGATCTTAAACTGTGTCAGGCTGTGAGATACGATCTTAAACTGTGTCAGGATGTGAGATACGATCTTAAACTGTGTCAGGCTGTGAGATACGATCTTAATCTGTGTCAGGCTGTGAGATACGATCTTAAACTGTGTCAGGCTGTGAGATACGATCTTAAACTGTGTCAGGCTGTGAGATATGATCTTAAACTGTGTCAGGTTGTGAGATACGATCTTAAACTGTGTCAGGCTGTGAGATATGATCTTAAGTTATGTCAGGTTGTGAGATACAATCTTAAACTGTGTCAGGATGTGAGATACGATCTTAATCTGTGTCAGGATGTGAGATACGATCTTAATCTGTGTCAGGATGTGAGATAGGATCTTAATCTGTGTCAGGCTGTGAGATACGATCTTAAACTGTGTCAGGCTGTGAGATATGATCTTAAGTTATGTCAGGTTGTGAGATACGATCTTAATCTGTGTCAGGATGTGAGATACGATCTTAAACTGTGTCAGGTTTTGAGATACGATCTTAAACTGTGTCAGGATGTGAGATACGATCTTAAACTGTGTCAGGTTGTAAGATACGATCTTAAACTGTGTCAGGATGTGAGATACGATCTTAATCTGTGTCAGGATGTAAGATACGATCTTAATCTGTGTCAGGATGTGAGATACGATCTTAATCTGTTAGGTTGTGAGATACAATCTTAAACTGTGTCAGGTTGTGAGATACAATCTTAAACTGTGTCAGGATGTGAGATACGATCTTAATCTGTGTCAGGCTGTGAGATACGATCTTAAACTGTGTCAGGCTGTGAGATATGATCTTAAGTTATGTCAGGTTGTGAGATACGATCTTAATCTGTGTCAGGATGTGAGATACGATCTTAAACTGTGTCAGGTTGTGAGATACGATCTTAATCTGTGTCAGGTTGTGAGATACGATCTTAAACTGTGTCAGGTTGTGAGATACGATCTTAATCTGTGTCAGGCTGTGAGATACGATCTTAAACTGTGTCAGGCTGTGAGATACGATCTTAAACTGTGTCAGGATGTGAGATACGATCTTAAACTGTGTCAGGCTGTAAGATACGATCTTAAACTGTGTCAGGTTGTGAGATACGATCTTAAACTGTGTCAGCTTGTGAGATACGATCTTAATCTGTGTCAGGATGTGAGATACGATCTTAAGTTGTGTCAGGATGTGAGATACGATCTTAAACTGTGTCAGGATATGAGATACGATCTTAAACTGTGTCAGGCTGTGAGATATGATCTTAAACTGTGTCAGGTTGTGAGATACGATCTTAATCTGTGTCAGGCTGTGAGATACGATCTTAAACTGTGTCAGGCTGTGAGATACGATCTTAAACTGTGTCAGGATGTGAGATACGATCTTAAACTGTGTCAGGCTGTGAGATACGATCTTAATCTGTGTCAGGCTGTGAGATACGATCTTAAACTGTGTCAGGCTGTGAGATACGATCTTAAACTGTGTCAGGCTGTGAGATATGATCTTAAACTGTGTCAGGTTGTGAGATACGATCTTAAACTGTGTCAGGCTGTGAGATATGATCTTAAGTTATGTCAGGTTGTGAGATACAATCTTAAACTGTGTCAGGATGTGAGATACGATCTTAATCTGTGTCAGGATGTGAGATACGATCTTAATCTGTGTCAGGATGTGAGATAGGATCTTAATCTGTGTCAGGCTGTGAGATACGATCTTAAACTGTGTCAGGCTGTGAGATATGATCTTAAGTTATGTCAGGTTGTGAGATACGATCTTAATCTGTGTCAGGATGTGAGATACGATCTTAAACTGTGTCAGGTTGTGAGATACGATCTTAAACTGTGTCAGGATGTGAGATACGATCTTAAACTGTGTCAGGTTGTAAGATACGATCTTAAACTGTGTCAGGATGTGAGATACGATCTTAATCTGTGTCAGGATGTAAGATACGATCTTAATCTGTGTCAGGATGTGAGATACGATCTTAATCTGTTAGGTTGTGAGATACAATCTTAAACTGTGTCAGGTTGTGAGATACAATCTTAAACTGTGTCAGGATGTGAGATACGATCTTAATCTGTGTCAGGCTGTGAGATACGATCTTAAACTGTGTCAGGCTGTGAGATATGATCTTAAGTTATGTCAGGTTGTGAGATACGATCTTAATCTGTGTCAGGATGTGAGATACGATCTTAAACTGTGTCAGGTTGTGAGATACGATCTTAAACTGTGTCAGGATGTGAGATACGATCTTAAACTGTGTCAGGTTGTAAGATACGATCTTAAACTGTGTCAGGTTGTGAGATACGATCTTAAACTGTGTCAGGATGTGAGATACGATCTTAAACTGTGTCAGGCTGTGAGATACGATCTTAATCTGTGTCAGGTTCAAAGATACTATCTTAAACTGTGTCAGGTTGTGAGATACGATCTTAATCTGTGTCAGGATGTGAGATACGATCTTAAACTGTGTCAGGTTGAAAGATACGATCTTAAACTGTGTCAGGATGTGAGATACGATCTTAATCTGTCAGGATGTGAGATACGATCTTAAACTGTGTCGGGATGTGAGATACGATCTTAAACTGTGTCAGGATGTGAGATACGATCTTAAACTGTGTCAGGATGTGAGATACGATCTTAATCTGTGTCAGGTTGTAAGATACGATCTTAAACTGTGTCAGGATGTAAGATACGATCTTAAACTGTGTCAGGTTGAAAGATACGATCTTAATCTGTGTCAGGATGTGAGATACGATCTTAAACTGTGTCAGGCTTTGAGATACGATCTTAATCTGTGTCAGGTTCAAAGATACTATCTTAATCTGTGTCAGGATGTGAGATACGATTTTAAACTGTGTCAGGTTGTGAGATACGATCTTAATCTGTGTCAGGATGTGAGATACGATCTTAAACTGTGTCAGGATGTGAGATACGATCTTAAACTGTGTCAGGTTGTAAGATACGATCTTAATCTGTGTCAGGATGTGAGATACGATCTTAAACTGTGTCAGGATGTGAGATACGATCTTAAACTCTGTCAGGTTGTGAGATACGATCTTAATCTGTGTCAGGTTGTGAGATACGATCTTAAACTGTGTCAGGTTTTAAGATACGATCTTAATCTGTGTCAGGTTGTGGGATACGATCTTAAACTCTGTCAGGATGTAAGATACGATCTTAAACTGTGTCAGGTTGTAAGATACGATCTTAATCTGTGTCAGGATGTGAGATACGATCTTAAACTGTGTTCAGTTGTGAGATACGATCTTAAACTGTGTTCAGTTGTGAGATACGATCTTAAACTGTGTCAGGATGTGAGATACGATCTTAAACTGTGTCAGGATGTAAGATACGATCTTAAGCTTTGTCAGGTTGTAAGATACGATCTTAAACTGTGTCAGGATGTGAGATACGATCTTAATCTGTGCCAGGTTGTAAGATACGATCTTAAACTGTGTCAGGATGTGAGATACGATCTTAACCTGTGTCAGGCTGTAAGATACGATCTTAAGTTGTGTCAGGATGTAAGATACGATCTTTAGTTGTGTCAGGATGTAAGATAAGATCTTAAACTGTGTCAGGATGTAAGATACGATCTTAAACTGTGTCAGGATGTGAGATACGATCTTAATCTGTGTCAGGTTGTAAGATACGATCTTAAACTGTGTCAGGATGTAAGATACGATCTTAAACTGTGTCAGGTTGAAAGATACGATCTTAATCTGTGTCAGGATGTGAGATACGATCTTAAACTGTGTCAGGTTGTGAGATACGATTTTAAACTGTGTCAGGTTGTGAGATACGATCTTAATCTGTGTCAGGATGTGAGATACGATCTTAAACTGTGTCAGGATGTGAGATACGATCTTAAACTGTGTCAGGTTGTAAGATACGATCTTAATCTGTGTCAGGATGTGAGATACGATCTTAAACTGTGTCAGGATGTGAGATACGATCTTAAACTGTGTCAGGTTGTGAGATACGATCTTAATCTGTGTCAGGTTGTGAGATACGATCTTAAACTGTGTCAGGTTTTAAGATACGATCTTAATCTGTGTCAGGTTGTGGGATACGATCTTAAACTCTGTCAGGATGTAAGATACGATCTTAAACTGTGTCAGGATGTGAGATACGATCTTAATCTGTGTCAGGATGTGAGATAGGATCTTAATCTGTGTCAGGCTGTGAGATACGATCTTAAACTGTGTCAGGCTGTGAGATATGATCTTAAGTTATGTCAGGTTGTGAGATACGATCTTAATCTGTGTCAGGATGTGAGATACGATCTTAAACTGTGTCAGGTTGTGAGATACGATCTTAAACTGTGTCAGGATGTGAGATACGATCTTAAACTGTGTCAGGTTGTAAGATACGATCTTAAACTGTGTCAGGATGTGAGATACGATCTTAATCTGTGTCAGGATGTAAGATACGATCTTAATCTGTGTCAGGATGTGAGATACGATCTTAATCTGTTAGGTTGTGAGATACAATCTTAAACTGTGTCAGGTTGTGAGATACAATCTTAAACTGTGTCAGGATGTGAGATACGATCTTAATCTGTGTCAGGCTGTGAGATACGATCTTAAACTGTGTCAGGCTGTGAGATATGATCTTAAGTTATGTCAGGTTGTGAGATACGATCTTAATCTGTGTCAGGATGTGAGATACGATCTTAAACTGTGTCAGGTTGTGAGATACGATCTTAAACTGTGTCAGGATGTGAGATACGATCTTAAACTGTGTCAGGTTGTAAGATACGATCTTAAACTGTGTCAGGTTGTGAGATACGATCTTAAACTGTGTCAGGATGTGAGATACGATCTTAAACTGTGTCAGGCTGTGAGATACGATCTTAATCTGTGTCAGGTTCAAAGATACTATCTTAAACTGTGTCAGGTTGTGAGATACGATCTTAATCTGTGTCAGGATGTGAGATACGATCTTAAACTGTGTCAGGTTGAAAGATACGATCTTAAACTGTGTCAGGATGTGAGATACGATCTTAATCTGTCAGGATGTGAGATACGATCTTAAACTGTGTCGGGATGTGAGATACGATCTTAAACTGTGTCAGGATGTGAGATACGATCTTAAACTGTGTCAGGATGTGAGATACGATCTTAATCTGTGTCAGGTTGTAAGATAGATCTTAAACTGTGTCAGGATGTAAGATACGATCTTAAACTGTGTCAGGTTGAAAGATACGATCTTAATCTGTGTCAGGATGTGAGATACGATCTTAAACTGTGTCAGGCTTTGAGATACGATCTTAATCTGTGTCAGGTTCAAAGATACTATCTTAATCTGTGTCAGGATGTGAGATACGATTTTAAACTGTGTCAGGTTGTGAGATACGATCTTAATCTGTGTCAGGATGTGAGATACGATCTTAAACTGTGTCAGGATGTGAGATACGATCTTAAACTGTGTCAGGTTGTAAGATACGATCTTAATCTGTGTCAGGATGTGAGATACGATCTTAAACTGTGTCAGGATGTGAGATACGATCTTAAACTCTGTCAGGTTGTGAGATACGATCTTAATCTGTGTCAGGTTGTGAGATACGATCTTAAACTGTGTCAGGTTTTAAGATACGATCTTAATCTGTGTCAGGTTGTGGGATACGATCTTAAACTCTGTCAGGATGTAAGATACGATCTTAAACTGTGTCAGGTTGTAAGATACGATCTTAATCTGTGTCAGGATGTGAGATACGATCTTAAACTGTGTTCAGTTGTGAGATACGATCTTAAACTGTGTTCAGTTGTGAGATACGATCTTAAACTGTGTCAGGATGTGAGATACGATCTTAAACTGTGTCAGGATGTAAGATACGATCTTAAGCTTTGTCAGGTTGTAAGATACGATCTTAAACTGTGTCAGGATGTGAGATACGATCTTAATCTGTGCCAGGTTGTAAGATACGATCTTAAACTGTGTCAGGATGTGAGATACGATCTTAACCTGTGTCAGGCTGTAAGATACGATCTTAAGTTGTGTCAGGATGTAAGATACGATCTTTAGTTGTGTCAGGATGTAAGATAAGATCTTAAACTGTGTCAGGATGTAAGATACGATCTTAAACTGTGTCAGGATGTGAGATACGATCTTAATCTGTGTCAGGTTGTAAGATACGATCTTAAACTGTGTCAGGATGTAAGATACGATCTTAAACTGTGTCAGGTTGAAAGATACGATCTTAATCTGTGTCAGGATGTGAGATACGATCTTAAACTGTGTCAGGTTGTGAGATACGATTTTAAACTGTGTCAGGTTGTGAGATACGATCTTAATCTGTGTCAGGATGTGAGATACGATCTTAAACTGTGTCAGGATGTGAGATACGATCTTAAACTGTGTCAGGTTGTAAGATACGATCTTAATCTGTGTCAGGATGTGAGATACGATCTTAAACTGTGTCAGGATGTGAGATACGATCGTAAACTGTGTCAGGTTGTGAGATACGATCTTAATCTGTGTCAGGTTGTGAGATACGATCTTAAACTGTGTCAGGTTTTAAGATACGATCTTAATCTGTGTCAGGTTGTGGGATACGATCTTAAACTCTGTCAGGATGTAAGATACGATCTTAAACTGTGTCAGGTTGTAAGATACGATCTTAATCTGTGTCAGGATGTGAGATACGATCTTAAACTGTGTTCAGTTGTGAGATACGATCTTAAACTGTGTCAGGATGTGAGATACGATCTTAAACTGTGTCAGGATGTAAGATACGATCTTAAGCTTTGTCAGGTTGTAAGATACGATCTTAAACTGTGTCAGGATGTGAGATACGATCTTAATCTGTGCCAGGTTGTAAGATATGATCTTAAACTGTGTCAGGATGTGAGATACGATCTTAAACTGTGTCAGGCTGTAAGATACGATCTTAAGTTGTGTCAGGATGTAAGATACGATCTTTAGTTGTGTCAGGATGTAAGATAAGATCTTAAACTGTGTCAGGATGTAAGATACAATCTTAAACTGTGTCAGGATGTGAGATACGATCTTAATCCGTGTCAGGATGTGAGATACGATCTTAAACTGTGTCAGGATATGATATACGATCTTAAACTGTGTCAGGCTGTGAGATAAGATCTTAAACTGTGTCAGGTTCAAAGATACGATCTTAAACTGTGTCAGGATGTGAGATACGATCTTAAACTGTGTCAGGATGTGAGATACGATCTTAAACTATGTCAGGCTGTGAGATACGATCTTAATCTGTGTCAGGTTGTAAGATACGATCTTAAACTGTGTCAGGTTGTAAGATACGATCTTAATCTGTGTCAGGATGTGAGATACGATCTTAAACTGTCAGGATGTAAGATACGATCTTAAACTGTGTCAGGCTGTAAGATTCGATCTTAAACTGTGTCAGGATGTGAGATACGATCTTAAACTGTGTCAGGATGTGAGATACGATCTTAAACTGTGTCAGGCTGTGAGATACGATCTTAAACTGTGTCAGGATGTGAGATACAATCTTAAACTGTGTCAGGATGTGAGATACGATCTTAATCTGTGTCAGGTTTTAAGATACGATCTTAAACTGTGTCAGGATGTAAGATACGATCTTAAACTGTGTCAGGTTGTGAGATACGATCTTAATCTGTGTCAGGTTGTGAGATACGATCTTAATCTGTGTCAGGATGTGAGATACGATCTTAAACTGTGTCAGGATGTGAGATACGATCTTAAACTGTGTCAGGATATGAGATACGATCTTAAACTGTGTCAGGTTGTAAGACATGATCTTAAACTGTGTCAGGATGTGAGATACGATCTTAATCTGTGTCAGGTTGTAAGATACGATCTTAAACTGTGTCAGGTTGTAAGATACGATCTTAATCTGTGTCAGGATGTGAGATACGATCTTAAACTGTCAGGATGTAAGATACGATCTTAAACTGTGTCAGGCTGTAAGATACGATCTTAAACTGTGTCAGGATGTGAGATACGATCTTAAACTGTCAGGATGTGAGATACGATCTTAAACTGTGTCAGGATGTAAGATACGATCTTAAGCTTTGTCAGGTTGTAAGATACGATCTTAAACTGTGTCAGGATGTGAGATACGATCTTAATCTGTGCCAGGTTGTAAGATACGATCTTAAACTGTGTCAGGATGTGAGATACGATCTTAACCTGTGTCAGGCTGTAAGATACGATCTTAAGTTGTGTCAGGATGTAAGATACGATCTTTAGTTGTGTCAGGATGTAAGATAAGATCTTAAACTGTGTCAGGATGTAAGATACGATCTTAAACTGTGTCAGGATGTGAGATACGATCTTAATCTGTGTCAGGTTGTAAGATACGATCTTAAACTGTGTCAGGATGTAAGATACGATCTTAAACTGTGTCAGGTTGAAAGATACGATCTTAATCTGTGTCAGGATGTGAGATACGATCTTTAACTGTGTCAGGTTGTGAGATATGATTTTAAACTGTGTCAGGTTGTGAGATACGATCTTAATCTGTGTCAGGATGTGAGATACGATCTTAAACTGTGTCAGGATGTGAGATACGATCTTAAACTGTGTCAGGTTGTAAGATACGATCTTAATCTGTGTCAGGATGTGAGATACGATCTTAAACTGTGTCAGGATGTGAGATACGATCTTAAACTGTGTCAGGTTGTGAGATACGATCTTAATCTGTGTCAGGTTGTGAGATACGATCTTAAACTGTGTCAGGTTTTAAGATACGATCTTAATCTCTGTCAGGTTGTGGGATACGATCTTAAACTCTGTCAGGATGTAAGATACGATCTTAAACTGTGTCAGGTTGTAAGATACGATCTTAATCTGTGTCAGGATGTGAGATACGATCTTAAACTGTGTTCAGTTGTGAGATACGATCTTAAACTGTGTCAGGATGTGAGATACGATCTTAAACTGTGTCAGGATGTAAGATACGATCTTAAGCTTTGTCAGGTTGTAAGATACGATCTTAAACTGTGTCAGGATGTGAGATACGATCTTAATCTGTGCCAGGTTGTAAGATACGATCTTAAACTGTGTCAGGATGTGAGATACGATCTTAAACTGTGTCAGGCTGTAAGATACGATCTTAAGTTGTGTCAGGATGTAAGATACGATCTTTAGTTGTGTCAGGATGTAAGATAAGATCTTAAACTGTGTCAGGATGTAAGATACAATCTTAAACTGTGTCAGGATGTGAGATACGATCTTAATCCGTGTCAGGATGTGAGATACGATCTTAAACTGTGTCAGGATATGATATACGATCTTAAACTGTGTCAGGCTGTGAGATAAGATCTTAAACTGTGTCAGGTTCAAAGATACGATCTTAAACTGTGTCAGGATGTGAGATACGATCTTAAACTGTGTCAGGATGTGAGATACGATCTTAAACTATGTCAGGCTGTGAGATACGATCTTAATCTGTGTCAGGTTGTAAGATACGATCTTAAACTGTGTCAGGTTGTAAGATACGATCTTAATCTGTGTCAGGATGTGAGATACGATCTTAAACTGTCAGGATGTAAGATACGATCTTAAACTGTGTCAGGCTGTAAGATACGATCTTAAACTGTGTCAGGATGTGAGATACGATCTTAAACTGTGTCAGGATGTGAGATACGATCTTAAACTGTGTCAGGCTGTGAGATACGATCTTAAACTATGTCAGGATGTGAGATACAATCTTAAACTGTGTCAGGATGTGAGATACGATCTTAATCTGTGTCAGGTTTTAAGATACGATCTTAAACTGTGTCAGGATGTAAGATACGATCTTAAACTGTGTCAGGTTGTGAGATACGATCTTAATCTGTGTCAGGTTGTGAGATACGATCTTAATCTGTGTCAGGATGTGAGATACGATCTTAAACTGTGTCAGGATGTGAGATACGATCTTAAACTGTGTCAGGATATGAGATACGATCTTAAACTGTGTCAGGTTGTAAGACATGATCTTAAACTGTGTCAGGATGTGAGATACGATCTTAATCTGTCAGGTTGTAAGATACGATCTTAAACTGTGTCAGGTTGTAAGATACGATCTTAATCTGTGTCAGGATGTGAGATACGATCTTAAACTGTCAGGATGTAAGATACGATCTTAAACTGTGTCAGGCTGTAAGATACGATCTTAAACTGTGTCAGGATGTGAGATACGATCTTAAACTGTGTCAGGATGTGAGATACGATCTTAAACTGTGTCAGGCTGTGAGATACGATGTTAAACTGTGTCAGGATGTGAGATACAATCTTAAACTGTGTCAGGATGTGAGATACGATCTTAATCTGTGTCAGGTTTTAAGATACGATCTTAAACTGTGTCAGGATGTAAGATACGATCTTAAACTGTGTCAGGTTGTGAGATACGATCTTAATCTGTGTCAGGTTGTGAGATACGATCTTAATCTGTGTCAGGATGTGAGATACGATCTTAAACTGTGTTAGGATATGAGATACGATCTTAAACTGTGTCAGGTTGTAAGACACGATCTTAAACTGTGTCAGGATGTGAGATACGATCTTAAACTGTGTCAGGTTGTGAGATACGATCTTAATCTGTGTCAGGTTGTAAGATACGATCTTAAACTGTGTCAGGCTGTGAGATACGATTTTAAACTGTGTCAGGTTGTGAGATACGATCTTAATCTGTGTCAGGATGTGAGATACGATCTTAAACTGTGTCAGGATGTGAGATACGATCTTAAACTGTGTCAGGATGTGAGATACGATCTTAAACTGTGGCAGGACGTGAGATACGATCTTAAACTGTGTCAGGCTGTGAGATACGATCTTAAACTGTGTAAGGTTGTGAGATACGATCTTAAACTGTGTCAGGTTGTAAGATACGATCTTAATCTGTGTCAGGATGTGAGATACGATCTTAAGTTGTGTCAGGATGTAAGATAAGATCTTAAACTGTGTCAGGATGTAAGATATGATCTTAAACTGTGTCAGGATGTGAGATACGATCTTAAACTGTGTCAGGCTGTAATATAGATCTTAAGTTGTGTCAGGATGTAAGATACGATCTTAAGTTGTGTCAGGATGTAAGATAAGATCTTAAACTGTGTCAGGATGTAAGCTATGATCTTAATCTGTGTCAGGATGTAAGATACGATCTTAAACTGTGTCAGGTTGTGAGATACGATCTTAATCTGTGTCAGGTTGTAAGATACGATCTTAAACTGTGTCAGGCTGTGAGATACGATTTTAAACTGTGTCAGGTTGTGAGATACGATCTTAATCTGTGTCAGGATGTGAGATACGATCTTAAACTGTGTCAGGCTGTGAGATACGATCTTAAACTGTGTCAGGTTGTGAGATACGATCTTAAACTGTGTCAGGCTGTGAGATACGATCTTAAACTGTGTCAGGTTGTGAGAAATGACGGCGACGTGGGTCACGTGAGTGTCCCTCGTGTGCGTGTAGGCGGCAGCAGGTGTACAGGGTGCAGCTGACGACCCTCCCCCCCCCAGTGGAAGGGTCCTGCGGTGTGTGGCCCATGGAGGAGGCCGGCGAGGCGAGGAGGAGACGCGGGCGGGCCGGCGGCCACCACCAGCAGCAGCAGCAGGAGCAGCAGCACCAGCAGCAGCTGCAGCAGGAGAAGCAGCAGGAGCAGCAGCAGCAGGAGCAGCAGCGGGGTGTGGTGGCTCCCGGCTCCTCCTCCTCCTCCTCAACAACCACAATGGCACCACCACCACCACCACCGCCGGCGACGACGTGAGTAGCAAGCGATGCCTACACATCTCTGTGTGGTGAGTCTATGGGTCTCTGTGTGGTGAGTCTATGGGTCTCTGTGTGGTGAGTCTATGGGTCTCTGTGTGAGTGAGTCTATGGGTCTCTGTGTGGTGAGTCTATGGGTTTCTGTGTGGTGAGTCTATGGGTCTCTGTGTGGTGAGTCTATGGGTCTCTGTGTGGTGAGTCTATGGGTTTCTGTGTGGTGAGTCTATGGGTTTCTGTGTGGTGAGTCTATGGGTCTCTGTGTGGTGAGTCTATGGGTTTCTGTGTGGTGAGTCTATGGGTTTCTGTGTGGTGAGTCTATGGGTCTCTGTGTGGTGAGTCTATGGGTCTCTGTGTGGTGAGTCTATGGGTCTCTGTGTGAGTCTATAGGTCTCTGTGTGAGTGAGTCTATGGGTCTCTGTGTGAGTGAGTCTATGGGTCTCTGTGTGGTGAGTCTATGGGTTTCTGTGTGGTGAGTCTATGGGTTTCTGTGTGGTGAGTCTATGGGTCTCTGTGTGGTGAGTCTATGGGTCTCTGTGTGGTGAGTCTATGGGTTTCTGTGTGGTGAGTCTATGGGTTTCTGTGTGGTGAGTCTATGGGTCTCTGTGTGGTGAGTCTATGGGTTTCTGTGTGGTGAGTCTATGGGTTTCTGTGTGGTGAGTCTATGGGTCTCTGTGTGGTGAGTCTATGGGTCTCTGTGTGGTGAGTCTATGGGTCTCTGTGTGAGTCTATAGGTCTCTGTGTGAGTGAGTCTATGGGTCTCTGTGTGAGTGAGTCTATGGGTCTCTGTGTGGTGAGTCTATAGGTCTCTGTGTGAGTGAGTCTATGGGTCTCTGTGTGAGTGAGTCTATGGGTCTCTGTGTGGTGAGTCTATGGGTTTCTGTGTGGGGAGTCTATGGGTTTCTGTGTGGTGAGTCTATGGGTCTCTGTGTGGTGAGTCTATGGGTCTCTGTGTGGTGAGTCTATGGGTTTCTGTGTGGTGAGTCTATGGGTTTCTGTGTGGTGAGTCTATGGGTCTCTGTGTGGTGAGTCTATGGGTTTCTGTGTGGTGAGTCTATGGGTTTCTGTGTGGTGAGTCTATGGGTCTCTGTGTGGTGAGTCTATGGGTCTCTGTGTGGTGAGTCTATGGGTCTCTGTGTGAGTCTATAGGTCTCTGTGTGAGTGAGTCTATGGGTCTCTGTGTGAGTGAGTCTATGGGTCTCTGTGTGGTGAGTCTATGGGTTTCTGTGTGGTGAGTCTATGGGTTTCTGTGTGGTGAGTCTATGGGTCTCTGTGTGGTGAGTCTATGGGTCTCTGTGTGGTGAGTCTATGGGTCTCTGTGTGGTGAGTCTATGGGTCTCTGTGTGGTGAGTCTATGGGTCTCTGTGTGAGTCTATAGGTCTCTATGTGAGTGAGTCTATGGGTCTCTGTGTGAGTGAGTCTATAGGTCTCTGTGTGAGTGAGTCTATGGGTCTCTGTGTGAGTGAGTCTATAGGTCTCTGTGTGAGTGAGTCTATGGGTCTCTGTGTGGTGAGTCTATGGGTTTCTGTGTGGTGAGTCTATGGGTCTCTGTGTGGTGAGTCTATGGGTCTCTGTGTGAGTGAGTCTATGGGTCTCTGTGTGGTGAGTCTATGGGTTTCTGTGTGGTGAGTCTATGGGTCTCTGTGTGGAGAGTCTATGGGTCTCTGTGTGAGTGAGTCTATGGGTTTCTGTGTGGTGAGTCTATGGGTCTCTCTGTGGTGAGTCTATGGGTCTCTGTGTGGTGAGTCTATGGGTCTCTGTGTGAGTCTATAGGTCTCTGTGTGAGTGAGTCTATGGGTCTCTGTGTGAGTGAGTCTATGGGTCTCTGTGTGGTGAGTCTATGGGTTTCTGTGTGGTGAGTCTATGGGTCTCTGTGTGGTGAGTCTATGGGTCTCTGTGTGGTGAGTCTATGGGTCTCTGTGTGAGTCTATAGGTCTCTGTGTGAGTGAGTCTATGGGTCTCTGTGTGAGTGAGTCTATGGGTCTCTGTGTGGTGAGTCTATGGGTTTCTGTGTGGTGAGTCTATGGGTCTCTGTGTGAGTGAGTCTATGGGTCTCTGTGTAAGTGAGTCTATGGGTCTCTGTGTGGTGAATCTATGGGTCTCTGTGTGGTGAGTCTATGGGTCTCTTTGTGAGTGAGTCTACGGGTCTCTGTGTGGTGAGTCTATGGGTCTCTGTGTGAGTGAGTCTATGGGTCTCTGTGTGGTGAGTCTATGGGTCTCTGTGTGAGTCTATGGGTCTCTGTGTGAGTGAGTCTATGGGTCTCTGTGTGGTGAGTCTATGGGTCTCTGTGTGGTGAGTCTATGGGTCTCTGTGTGAGTGAGTCTATGGGTCTCTGTGTGTGTGAGTCTATGGGTCTCTGTGTGTGTGAGTCTATGGGTCTATGTGTGAGTCTATGGGCCTCTGTGTGAGTGAGTCTATGGGTCTCTGTGTGTGTGGGTCTATGGGTCTCTGTGTGTGTGAGTCTATGGGTCTCTGTGTGAGTCTATGGGCGTCTGTGTGAGTGAGTCTATGGGTCTCTGTGTGGTGAGTCTATGGGTCTCTGTGTGAGTCTATGGGTCTCTGTGTGAGTGAATCTATGGGTCTCTGTGTGGTGAGTCTATGGGTCTCTGTGTGAGTCTGTGGGTCTCTATGTGAGTGAGTCTATGGGTCTCTGTGTGTGTGAGTCTATGGGTCTCTGTGTGTGTGAGTCTATGGGTCTCTGTGTGAGTCTATGGGCCTCTGTGTGAGTGAGTCTATGGGTCTCTGTGTGAGTGAATCTATGGGTCTCTGTGTGAGTGAGTCTATGGGTCTCTGTGTGGTGAGTCTATGGGTCTCTGTGTGCGTGAGTCTATGGGTCTCTGTGTGGTGAGTCTATGGGTCTCTGTGTGGTGAGTCTATGGGTCTCTGTGTGAGTGAGTCTGTGGGTCTCTGTGTGAGTGAGTCTATGGGTCTCTGTGTGGTGAGTCTATGGGTCTCTGTGTGGTGAGTCTATGGGTCTCTGTGTGCGTGAGTCTATGGGTCTCTGTGTGAGTGAGTCTATGGGTCTCTGTGTGGTGAGTCTATGGGTCTCTGTGTGAGTCTATGGGTCTCTGTGTGAGTGAATCTATGGGTCTCTGTGTGAGTGAGTCTATGGGTCTCTGTGTGGTGAGTCTATGGGTCTCTGTGTGAGTCTATGGGTCTCTGTGTGAGTGAATCTATGGGTCTCTGTGTGAGTGAGTCTATGGGTCTCTGTGTGGTGAGTCTATGGGTCTCTGTGTGAGTGAGTCTATGGGTCTCTGTGTGGTGAGTCTATGGGTCTCTGTGTGAGTCTATGGGTCTCTGTGTGAGTGAGTCTATGGGTCTCTGTTTGGTGAGTCTATGGTTCTCTGTGTGAGTGAGTCTATGGGTCTTTGTGTGGTGAGTCTATGGGTCTCTGTGTGAGTCTATGGGTCTCTGTGTGAGTGAGGCTATGGGTCTCTGTGTGCGTGAGTCTGTGGGTCTCTGTGTGGTGAGTCTATGGGTCTCTGTGTGAGTCTATGAGTCTCTGTGTGAGTGAGTCTATGGGTCTCTGTGTGCGTGAGTCTGTGGGTCTCTGTGTGAGTGAGTCTATGGGTCTCTGTGTGAGTCTATGGGTCTCTGTGTGAGTGAGTCTATGGGTCTCTGTGTGCGTGAGTCTGTGGGTCTCTGTGTGGTGAGTCTATGGGTCTCTGTGTGAGTCTATGGGTCTCTGTGTGAGTGAGTCTATGGGTCTCTGTGTGAGTCTATGGGTCTCCGTGTGAGTGAGTCTATGGGTCTCTGTGTGGTGAGTCTATGGGTCTCTGTGTGGTGAGTCTATGGGTCTCTGTGTGGTGAGTCTATGGGTCTCTGTGTGAGTGAGTCTATGGGTCTCTGTGTAAGTGAGTCTATGGGTCTCTGTGTGGTGAATCTATGGGTCTCTGTGTGGTGAGTCTATTGGTCTCTGTGTGGTGAGTCTATGGGTCTCTGTGTGAGTCTATGGGTCTCTGTGTGAGTGAGTCTATGGGTCTCTGTGTGGTGAGTCTATGGGTCTCTGTGTGGTGAGTCTATGGGTCTCTGTGTGAGTGAGTCTATGGGTCTCTGTGTGTGTGAGTCTATGGGTCTCTGTGTGTGTGAGTCTATGGGTCTATGTGTGAGTCTATGGGCCTCTGTGTGAGTGAGTCTATGGGTCTCTGTGTGTGTGAGTCTATGGGTCTCTGTGTGTGTGAGTCTATGGGTCTCTGTGTGAGTCTATGGGCGTCTGTGTGAGTGAGTCTATGGGTCTCTGTGTGGTGAGTCTATGGGTCTCTGTGTGAGTCTATGGGTCTCTGTGTGAGTGAATCTATGGGTCTGTGTGTGGTGAGTCTATGGGTCTCTGTGTGAGTCTGTGGGTCTCTGTGTGAGTGAGTCTATGGGTCTCTGTGTGTGTGAGTCTATGGGTCTCTGTGTGTGTGAGTCTATGGGTCTCTGTGTGAGTCTATGGGCCTCTGTGTGAGTGAGTCTATGGGTCTCTGTGTGGTGAGTCTATGGGTCTCTGTTTGAGTCTATGGGTCTCTGTGTGAGTGAGTCTATGGGTCTCTGTGTGGTGAGTCTATGGGTCTCTGTGTGGTGAGTCTATGGGTCTCTGTGTGAGTGAGTCTATGGGTCTCTGTGTAGTGAGTCTATGGGTCTCTGTGTGAGTCTATGGGTCTCTGTGTGAGTGAATCTATGGGTCTCTGTGTGAGTGAGTCTATGGGTCTCTGTGTGCGTGAGTCTATGGGTCTCTGTGTGGTGAGTCTATGGGTCTCTGTGTGGTGAGTCTATGGGTCTATGTGTGAGTCTATGGGCCTCTGTGTGAGTGAGTCTATGGGTCTCTGTGTGAGTGAGTCTATGGGTCTCTGTGTGAGTGAGTCTATGGGTCTCTGTGTGAGTCTATGGGTCTCTGTGTGAGTGAGTCTATGGGTCTCTGTGTGCGTGAGTCTGTGGGTCTCTGTGTGGTGAGTCTATGGGTCTCTGTGTGAGTCTATGGGTCTCTGTGTGAGTGAGTCTATGGGTCTCTGTGTGAGTCTATGGGTCTCCGTGTGAGTGAGTCTATGGGTCTCTGTGTGGTGAGTCTATGGGTCTCTGTGTGGTGAGTCTATGGGTCTCTGTGTGGTGAGTCTATGGGTCTCTGTGTGAGTGAGTCTATGGGTCTCTGTGTAAGTGAGTCTATGGGTCTCTGTGTGGTGAATCTATGGGTCTCTGTGTGGTGAGTCTATTGGTCTCTGTGTGGTGAGTCTATGGGTCTCTGTGTGAGTCTATGGGTCTCTGTGTGAGTGAGTCTATGGGTCTCTGTGTGGTGAGTCTATGGGTCTCTGTGTGGTGAGTCTATGGGTCTCTGTGTGAGTGAGTCTATGGGTCTCTGTGTGTGTGAGTCTATGGGTCTCTGTGTGTGTGAGTCTATGGGTCTATGTGTGAGTCTATGGGCCTCTGTGTGAGTGAGTCTATGGGTCTCTGTGTGTGTGAGTCTATGGGTCTCTGTGTGTGTGAGTCTATGGGTCTCTGTGTGAGTCTATGGGCGTCTGTATGAGTGAGTCTATGGGTCTCTGTGTGGTGAGTCTATGGGTCTCTGTGTGAGTCTATGGGTCTCTGTGTGAGTGAATCTATGGGTCTCTGTGTGGTGAGTCTATGGGTCTCTGTGTGAGTCTGTGGGTCTCTGTGTGAGTGAGTCTATGGGTCTCTGTGTGTGTGAGTCTATGGGTCTCTGTGTGTGTGAGTCTATGGGTCTCTGTGTGAGTCTATGGGCCTCTGTGTGAGTGAGTCTATGGGTCTCTGTGTGGTGAGTCTATGGGTCTCTGTTTGAGTCTATGGGTCTCTGTGTGAGTGAATCTATGGGTCTCTGTGTGAGTGAGTCTATGGGTCTCTGTGTGGTGAGTCTATGGGTCTCTGTGTGAGTGAGTCTATGGGTCTCTGTGTGGTGAGTCTATGGGTCTCTGTGTGAGTCTATGGGTCTCTGTGTGAGTGAATCTATGGGTCTCTGTGTGAGTGAGTCTATGGGTCTCTGTGTGCGTGAGTCTATGGGTCTCTGTGTGGTGAGTCTATGGGTCTCTGTGTGGTGAGTCTATGGGTCTCTGTGTGAGTGAGTCTGTGGGTCTCTGTGTGAGTGAGTCTATGGGTCTCTGTGTGGTGAGTCTATGGGTCTCTGTGTGGTGAGTCTATGGGTCTCTGTGTGCGTGAGTCTATGGGTCTCTGTGTGAGTGAGTCTATGGGTCTCTGTGTGGTGAGTCTATGGGTCTCTGTGTGAGTCTATGGGTCTCTGTGTGAGTGAATCTATGGGTCTCTGTGTGAGTGAGTCTATGGGTCTCTGTGTGGTGAGTCTATGGGTCTCTGTGTGAGTCTATGGGTCTCTGTGTGAGTGAATCTATGGGTCTCTGTGTGAGTGAGTCTATGGGTCTCTGTGTGGTGAGTCTATGGGTCTCTGTGTGAGTGAGTCTATGGGTCTCTGTGTGGTGAGTCTATGGGTCTCTGTGTGAGTCTATGGGTCTCTGTGTGAGTGAGTCTATGGGTCTCTGTGTGGTGAGTCTATGGGTCTCTGTGTGAGTGAGTCTATGGGTCTTTGTGTGGTGAGTCTATGGGTCTCTGTGTGAGTGAGTCTATGGGTCTCTGTGTGGTGAGTCTATGGGTCTCTGTGTGAGTCTATGGGTCTCTGTGTGAGTGAGTCTATGGGTCTCTGTGTGGTGAGTCTATGGGTCTCTGTTTGAGTCTATGGGTCTCTGTGTGAGTGAATCTATGGGTCTCTGTGTGAGTGAGTCTATGGGTCTCTGTGTGGTGAGTCTATGGGTCTCTGTGTGAGTGAGTCTATGGGTCTCTGTGTGGTGAGTCTATGGGTCTCTGTGTGAGTCTATGGGTCTCTGTGTGAGTGAATCTATGGGTCTCTGTGTGAGTGAGTCTATGGGTCTCTGTGTGCATGAGTCTGTGGGTCTCTGTGTGGTGAGTCTATGGGTCTCTGTGTGGTGAGTCTATGGGTCTCTGTGTGAGTGAGTCTGTGGGTCTCTGTGTGAGTGAGTCTATGGGTCTCTGTGTGGTGAGTCTATGGGTCTCTGTGTGGTGAGTCTATGGGTCTCTGTGTGCGTGAGTCTATGGGTCTCTGTGTGAGTGAGTCTATGGGTCTCTGTGTGGTGAGTCTATGGGTCTCTGTGTGAGTCTATGGGTCTCTGTGTGAGTGAATCTATGGGTCTCTGTGTGAGTGAGTCTATGGGTCTCTGTGTGGTGAGTCTATGGGTCTCTGTGTGAGTCTATGGGTCTCTGTGTGAGTGAATCTATGGGTCTCTGTGTGAGTGAGTCTATGGGTCTCTGTGTGGTGAGTCTATGGGTCTCTGTGTGAGTGAGTCTATGGGTCTCTGTGTGGTGAGTCTATGGGTCTCTGTGTGAGTCTATGGGTCTCTGTGTGAGTGAGTCTATGGGTCTCTGTCTGTTGAGTCTATGGGTCTCTGTGTGAGTGAGTCTATGGGTCTCTGTGTGCGTGAGTCTGTGGGTCTCTGTGTGGTGAGTCTATGGGTCTCTGTGTGAGTCTATGGGTCTCTGTGTGAGTGAGTCTATGGGTCTCTGTGTGAGTCTATGGGTCTCTGTGTGAGTGAGTCTATGGGTCTCTGTGTGAGTGAGTCTATGGGTCTCTGTGTGAGTCTATGGGTCTCTGTGTGAGTGTGTCTATGGGTCTCTGTGTGCGTGAGTCTGTGGGTCTCTGTGTGGTGAGTCTATGGGTCTCTGTGTGAGTCTATGGGTCTCTGTGTGAGTGAGTCTATGGGTCTCTGTGTGAGTCTATGGGTCTCTGTGTGAGTGAGTCTATGGGTCTCTGTGTGGTGAGTCTATGGGTCTCTGTGTGGTGAGTCTATGGGTCTCTGTGTGGTGAGTCTATGGGTCTCTGTGTGAGTGAGTCTATGGGTCTCTGTGTAAGTGAGTCTATGGGTCTCTGTGTGGTGAATCTATGGGTCTCTGTGTGGTGAGTCTATGGGTCTCTGTGTGACTGAGTCTATGGGTCTCTGTGTGGTGAGTCTATGGGTCTCTGTGTGAGTGAGTCTATTGGTCTCTGTGTGGTGAGTCTATGGGTCTCTGTGTGCGTGAGTCTGTGGGTCTCTGTGTGGTGAGTCTATGGGTCTCTGTGTGAGTCTATAGGTCTCTGTGTGAGTGAGTCTATGGGTCTCTGTGTGAGTCTATGGGTCTCTGTGTGAGTGAGTCTATGGGTCTCTGTGTGAGTGAGTCTATGGGTCTCTGTGTGAGTCTATGGGTCTCTGTGTGAGTGAGTCTATGGGTCTCTGTGTGCGTGAGTCTGTGGGTCTCTGTGTGGTGAGTCTATGGGTCTCTGTGTGAGTCTATGGGTCTCTGTGTGAGTGAGTCTATGGGTCTCTGTGTGAGTCTATGGGTCTCTGTGTGAGTGAGTCTATTGGTCTCTGTGTGCGTGAGTCTGTGGGTCTCTGTGTGAGTCTATGGGTCTCTGTGTGAGTGAGTCTATGGGTCTCTGTGTGGTGAGTCTATGGGTCTCTGTGTGAGTCTATGGGTCTCTGTGTGAGTGAGTCTATGGGTCTCTGTGTGCGTGAGTCTGTGGGTCTCTGTGTGGTGAGTCTATGGGTCTCTGTGAGTCTATGGGTCTCTGTGTGAGTGAGTCTATGGGTCTCTGTGTGGTGAATCTATGGGTCTCTGTGTGAGTCTATGGGTCTCTGTGTGAGTGAGTCTATGGGTCTCTGTGTGCGTCTATGGGTCTCTGTGTGGTGAGTCTATGGGTCTCTGTGTGAGTCTATGGGTCTCTGTGTGAGTCTATGGGTCTCTGTGTGCGTGAGTCTGTGGGTCTCTGTGTGGTGAGTCTATGGGTCTCTGTGTGAGTCTATGGGCCTCTGTGTGAGTGAGTCTATGGGTCTCTGTGTGAGTCTATGGGCCTCTGTGTGAGTGAGTCTATGGGTCTCTGTGTGGTGAGTCTATGGGTCTCTGTGTGAGTCTATGGGTCTCTGTGTGAGTGACTCTATGGGTCTCTGTGTGGTGAGTCTATGGGTCTCTGTGTGAGTCTGTGGGTCTCTGTGTGAGTGAGTCTATGGGTCTCTGTGTGTGTGAGTCTATGGGTCTCTGTGTGTGTGAGTCTATGGGTCTCTGTGTTAGTCTATGGGCCTCTGTGTGAGTGAGTCTATGGGTCTCTGTGTGGTGAGTCTATGGGTCTCTGTGTGAGTCTATGGGTCTCTGTGTGAGTGAATCTATGGGTCTCTGTGTGAGTGAGTCTATGGGTCTCTGTGTGGTGAGTCTATGGGTCTCTGTGTGCGTGAGTCTATGGGTCTCTGTGTGGTGAGTCTATGGGTCTCTGTGTGGTGAGTTTATGGGTCTCTGTGTGAGTGAGTCTGTGGGTCTCTGTGTGAGTGAGTCTATGGGTCTCTGTGTGGTGAGTCTATGGGTCTCTGTGTGGTGAGTCTATGGGTCTCTGTGTGCGTGAGTCTATGGGTCTCTGTGTGAGTGAGTCTATGGGTCTCTGTTTGGTGAGTCTATGGGTCTCTGTGTGAGTCTATGGGTCTCTGTGTGAGTGAGTCTATGGGTCTCTGTGTGGTGAGTCTATGGGTCTCTGTGTGAGTCTATGGGTCTCTGTGTGAGTGAGTCTATGGGTCTCTGTGTGCGTGAGTCTGTGGGTCTCTGTGTGGTGAGTCTATGGGTCTCTGTGTGAGTCTATGGGTCTCTGTGTGGTGAGTCTATGGGTCTCTGTGTGAGTCTATGGGTCTCTGTGTGAGTGAGTCTATGGGTCTCTGTGTGAGTCTATGGGTCTCTGTGTGAGTGAGTCTATGGATCTCTGTGTGAGTGAGTCTATGGGTCTCTGTGTGAGTCTATGGGTCTCTGTGTGAGTGAGTCTATGGGTCTCTGTGTGCGTGAGTCTGTGGGTCTCTGTGTGGTGAGTCTATGGGTCTCTGTGTGAGTCTATGGGTCTCTGTGTGAGTGAGTCTATGGGTCTCTGTGTGAGTCTATGGGTCTCTGTGTGAGTGAGTCTATGGGCCTCTGTGTGAGTCTATGGGTCTCTGTGTGAGTGAGTCTATGGGTCTCTGTGTGAGTCTATGGGTCTCTGTGTGAGTGAGTCTATGGGTCTCTGTGTGCGTGAGTCTGTGGGTCTCTGTGTGGTGAGTCTATGGGTCTCTGTGTGAGTCTATGGGTCTCTGTGTGAGTGAGTCTATGGGTCTCTGTGTGCGTGAGTCTGTGGGTCTCTGTGTGGTGATTCTATGGGTCTCTGTGTGCGTCTATGGGTCTCTGTGTGGTGAGACTATGGGTCTCTGTGTGAGTCTATGGGTCTCTGTGTGAGTGAGTCTATGGGTCTCTGTGTGCGTGGGTCTGTGGGTCTCTGTGTGGTGAGTCTATGGGTCTCTGTGTGAGTGAGTCTATGGGTCTCTGTGTGAGTCTACGGGTCTCTGTGTGAGTCTATGGGTCTCTGTGTGGTGAGTCTATGGGTCTCTGTGTGAGTGAGTCTATGGGTCTCTGTGTGAGTCTATGGGCCTCTGTGTGAGTGAGTCTATGGGCCTCTGTGTGAGTCTATGGGCCTCTGTGTGAGTGAGTCTATGGGTCTCTGTGTGGTGAGTCTATGGGTCTCTGTGTGAGTCTATGGGTCTCTGTGTGAGTGACTCTATGGGTCTCTGTGTGGTGAGTCTATGGGTCTCTGTGTGAGTCTGTGGGTCTCTGTGTGAGTGAGTCTATGGGTCTCTGTGTGTGTGAGTCTATGGGTCTCTGTGTGTGTGAGTCTATGGGTCTCTGTGTGAGTCTATGGGCCTCTGTGTGAGTGAGTCTATGGGTCTCTGTGTGGTGAGTCTATGGGTCTCTGTGTGAGTCTATGGGTCTCTGTGTGAGTGAATCTATGGGTCTCTGTGTGAGTGAGTCTATGGGTCTCTGTGTGGTGAGTCTATGGGTCTCTGTGTGCGTGAGTCTATGGGTCTCTGTGTGGTGAGTCTATGGGTCTCTGTGTGGTGAGTCTATGGGTCTCTGTGTGAGTGAGTCTGTGGGTCTCTGTGTGAGTGAGTCTATGGGTCTCTGTGTGGTGAGTCTATGGGTCTCTGTGTGGTGAGTCTATGGGTCTCTGTGTGAGTCTATGGGTCTCTGTGTGAGTGAGTCTATGGGTCTCTGTGTGGTGAGTCTATGGGTCTCTGTGTGAGTCTATGGGTCTCTGTGTGAGTGAGTCTATGGGTCTCTGTGTGCGTGAGTCTGTGGGTCTCTGTGTGGTGAGTCTATGGGTCTCTGTGTGAGTCTATGGGTCTCTGTGTGGTGAGTCTATGGGTCTCTGTGTGAGTCTATGGGTCTCTGTGTGAGTGAGTCTATGGGTCTCTGTGTGAGTCTATGGGTCTCTGTGTGAGTGAGTCTATGGATCTCTGTGTGAGTGAGTCTATGGGTCTCTGTGTGAGTCTATGGGTCTCTGTGTGAGTGAGTCTATGGGTCTCTGTGTGCGTGAGTCTGTGGGTCTCTGTGTGGTGAGTCTATGGGTCTCTGTGTGAGTCTATGGGTCTCTGTGTGAGTGAGTCTATGGGTCTCTGTGTGAGTCTATGGGTCTCTGTGTGAGTGAGTCTATGGGCCTCTGTGTGAGTCTATGGGTCTCTGTGTGAGTGAGTCTATGGGTCTCTGTGTGAGTCTATGGGTCTCTGTGTGAGTGAGTCTATGGGTCTCTGTGTGCGTGAGTCTGTGGGTCTCTGTGTGGTGAGTCTATGGGTCTCTGTGTGAGTCTATGGGTCTCTGTGTGAGTGAGTCTATGGGTCTCTGTGTGGTGAGTCTATGGGTCTCTGTGTGAGTCTATGGGTCTCTGTGTGAGTGAGTCTATGGGTCTCTGTGTGCGTGAGTCTGTGGGTCTCTGTGTGGTGAGTCTATGGGTCTCTGTGAGTCTATGGGTCTCTGTGTGAGTCTATGGGTCTCTGTGTGAGTGAGTCTATGGGTCTCTGTGTGAGTCTATGGGTCTCTGTGTGAGTGAGTCTATGGGTCTCTGTGTGAGTCTATGGGTCTCTGTGTGGTGAGTCTATGGGTCTCTGTGTGAGTGAGTCTGTGGGTCTCTGTGTGGTGAGTCTATGGGTCTCTGTGTGGTGAGTCTATGGGTCTCTGTGTGAGTGAGTCTATGGGTCTCTGTGTGGTGAGTCTATGGGTCTCTGTGTGGTGAGTCTATGGGTCTCTGTGTGAGTGAGTCTGTGGGTCTCTGTGTGAGTGAGTCTATGGGTCTCTGTGTGGTGAGTCTATGGGTCTCTGTGTGGTGAGTCTATGGGTCTCTGTGTGCGTGAGTCTATGGGTCTCTGTGTGAGTGAGTCTATGGGTCTCTGTTTGGTGAGTCTATGGGTCTCTGTGTGAGTCTATGGGTCTCTGTGTGAGTGAGTCTATGGGTCTCTGTGTGGTGAGTCTATGGGTCTCTGTGTGAGTCTATGGGTCTCTGTGTGAGTGAGTCTATGGGTCTCTGTGTGCGTGAGTCTGTGGGTCTCTGTGTGGTGAGTCTATGGGTCTCTGTGTGAGTCTATGGGTCTCTGTGTGGTGAGTCTATGGGTCTCTGTGTGAGTCTATGGGTCTCTGTGTGAGTGAGTCTATGGGTCTCTGTGTGAGTCTATGGGTCTCTGTGTGAGTGAGTCTATGGATCTCTGTGTGAGTGAGTCTATGGGTCTCTGTGTGAGTCTATGGGTCTCTGTGTGAGTGAGTCTATGGGTCTCTGTGTGCGTGAGTCTGTGGGTCTCTGTGTGGTGAGTCTATGGGTCTCTGTGTGAGTCTATGGGTCTCTGTGTGAGTGAGTCTATGGGTCTCTGTGTGAGTCTATGGGTCTCTGTGTGAGTGAGTCTATGGGCCTCTGTGTGAGTCTATGGGTCTCTGTGTGAGTGAGTCTATGGGTCTCTGTGTGAGTCTATGGGTCTCTGTGTGAGTGAGTCTATGGGTCTCTGTGTGCGTGAGTCTGTGGGTCTCTGTGTGGTGAGTCTATGGGTCTCTGTGTGAGTCTATGGGTCTCTGTGTGAGTGAGTCTATGGGTCTCTGTGTGGTGAGTCTATGGGTCTCTGTGTGAGTCTATGGGTCTCTGTGTGAGTGAGTCTATGGGTCTCTGTGTGCGTGAGTCTGTGGGTCTCTGTGTGGTGAGTCTATGGGTCTCTGTGAGTCTATGGGTCTCTGTGTGAGTCTATGGGTCTCTGTGTGAGTGAGTCTATGGGTCTCTGTGTGAGTCTATGGGTCTCTGTGTGAGTGAGTCTATGGGTCTCTGTGTGAGTCTATGGGTCTCTGTGTGAGTGAGTCTATGGGTCTCTGTGTGCGTGAGTCTGTGGGTCTCTGTGTGGTGAGTCTATGGGTCTCTGTGTGAGTCTATGGGTCTCTGTGTGGTGAGTCTATGGGTCTCTGTGTGAGTCTATGGGTCTCTGTGTGAGTGAGTCTATGGGTCTCTGTGTGAGTCTATGGGTCTCTGTGTGAGTGAGTCTATGGATCTCTGTGTGAGTGAGTCTATGTGTCTCTGTGTGAGTCTATGGGTCTCTGTGTGAGTGAGTCTATGGGTCTCTGTGTGTGTGAGTCTGTGGGTCTCTGTGTGGTGAGTCTATGGGTCTCTGTGTGAGTCTATGGGTCTCTGTGTGAGTGAGTCTATGGGTCTCTGTGTGAGTCTATGGGTCTCTGTGTGAGTGAGTCTATGGGCCTCTGTGTGAGTCTATGGGTCTCTGTGTGAGTGAGTCTATGGGTCTCTGTGTGAGTCTATGGGTCTCTGTGTGAGTCTATGGGTCTCTGTGTGAGTGAATCTATGGGTCTCTGTGTGAGTGAGTCTATGGGTCTCTGTGTGAGTCTATGGGCCTCTGTGTGAGTGAGTCTATGGGTCTCTGTGTGAGTCTATGGGCCTCTGTGTGAGTGAGTCTATGGGTCTCTGTGTGGTGAGTCTATGGGTCTCTGTGTGAGTCTATGGGTCTCTGTGTGAGTGACTCTATGGGTCTCTGTGTGGTGAGTCTATGGGTCTCTGTGTGAGTCTGTGGGTCTCTGTGTGAGTGAGTCTATGGGTCTCTGTGTGTGTGAGTCTATGGGTCTCTGTGTGTGTGAGTCTATGGGTCTCTGTGTGAGTCTATGGGCCTCTGTGTGAGTGAGTCTATGGGTCTCTGTGTGGTGAGTCTATGGGTCTCTGTGTGAGTCTATGGGTCTCTGTGTGAGTGAATCTATGGGTCTCTGTGTGAGTGAGTCTATGGGTCTCTGTGTGGTGAGTCTATGGGTCTCTGTGTGCGTGAGTCTATGGGTCTCTGTGTGGTGAGTCTATGGGTCTCTGTGTGGTGAGTCTATGGGTCTCTGTGTGAGTGAGTCTGTGGGTCTCTGTGTGAGTCTATGGGTCTCTGTGTGGTGAGTCTATGGGTCTCTGTGTGGTGAGTCTATGGGTCTCTGTGTGCGTGAATCTATGGGTCTCTGTGTGAGTGAGTCTATGGGTCTCTGTTTGGTGAGTCTATGGGTCTCTGTGTGAGTCTATGGGTCTCTGTGTGAGTGAGTCTATGGGTCTCTGTGTGGTGAGTCTATGGGTCTCTGTGTGAGTCTATGGGTCTCTGTGTGAGTGAGTCTATGGGTCTCTGTGTGCGTGAGTCTGTGGGTCTCTGTGTGGTGAGTCTATGGGTCTCTGTGTGAGTCTATGGGTCTCTGTGTGGTGAGTCTATGGGTCTCTGTGTGAGTCTATGGGTCTCTGTGTGAGTGAGTCTATGGGTCTCTGTGTGAGTCTATGGGTCTCTGTGTGAGTGAGTCTATGGATCTCTGTGTGAGTGAGTCTATGGGTCTCGGTGTGAGTCTATGGGTCTCTGTGTGAGTGAGTCTATGGGTCTCTGTGTGCGTGAGTCTGTGGGTCTCTGTGTGGTGAGTCTATGGGTCTCTGTGTGAGTCTATGGGTCTCTGTGTGAGTGAGTCTATGGGTCTCTGTGTGAGTCTATGGGTCTCTGTGTGAGTGAGTCTATGGGCCTCTGTGTGAGTCTATGGGTCTCTGTGTGAGTGAGTCTATGGGTCTCTGTGTGAGTCTATGGGTCTCTGTGTGAGTGAGTCTATGGGTCTCTGTGTGCGTGAGTCTGTGGGTCTCTGTGTGGTGAGTCTATGGGTCTCTGTGTGAGTCTATGGGTCTCTGTGTGAGTGAGTCTATGGGTCTCTGTGTGGTGAGTCTATGGGTCTCTGTGTGAGTCTATGGGTCTCTGTGTGAGTGAGTCTATGGGTCTCTGTATGCGTGAGTCTGTGGGTCTCTGTGTGGTGAGTCTATGGGTCTCTGTGAGTCTATGGGTCTCTGTGTGAGTCTATGGGTCTCTGTGTGAGTGAGTCTATGGGTCTCTGTGTGAGTCTATGGGTCTCTGTGTGAGTGAGTCTATGGGTCTCTGTGTGAGTCTATGGGTCTCTGTGTGGTGAGTCTATGGGTCTCTGTGTGAGTGAGTCTGTGGGTCTCTGTGTGGTGAGTCTATGGGTCTCTGTGTGGTGAGTCTATGGGTCTCTGTGTGAGTGAGTCTATGGGTCTCTGTGTGGTGAGTCTATGGGTCTCTGTGTGGTGAGTCTATGGGTCTCTGTGTGAGTGAGTCTGTGGGTCTCTGTGTGAGTGAGTCTATGGGTCTCTGTGTGGTGAGTCTATGGGTCTCTGTGTGGTGAGTCTATGGGTCTCTGTGTGCGTGAGTCTATGGGTCTCTGTGTGAGTGAGTCTATGGGTCTCTGTTTGGTGAGTCTATGGGTCTCTGTGTGAGTCTATGGGTCTCTGTGTGAGTGAGTCTATGGGTCTCTGTGTGGTGAGTCTATGGGTCTCTGTGTGAGTCTATGGGTCTCTGTGTGAGTGAGTCTATGGGTCTCTGTGTGCGTGAGTCTGTGGGTCTCTGTGTGGTGAGTCTATGGGTCTCTGTGTGAGTCTATGGGTCTCTGTGTGGTGAGTCTATGGGTCTCTGTGTGAGTCTATGGGTCTCTGTGTGAGTGAGTCTATGGGTCTCTGTGTGAGTCTATGGGTCTCTGTGTGAGTGAGTCTATGGATCTCTGTGTGAGTGAGTCTATGGGTCTCTGTGTGAGTCTATGGGTCTCTGTGTGAGTGAGTCTATGGGTCTCTGTGTGCGTGAGTCTGTGGGTCTCTGTGTGGTGAGTCTATGGGTCTCTGTGTGAGTCTATGGGTCTCTGTGTGAGTGAGTCTATGGGTCTCTGTGTGAGTCTATGGGTCTCTGTGTGAGTGAGTCTATGGGCCTCTGTGTGAGTCTATGGGTCTCTGTGTGAGTGAGTCTATGGGTCTCTGTGTGAGTCTATGGGTCTCTGTGTGAGTGAGTCTATGGGTCTCTGTGTGCGTGAGTCTGTGGGTCTCTGTGTGGTGAGTCTATGGGTCTCTGTGTGAGTCTATGGGTCTCTGTGTGAGTGAGTCTATGGGTCTCTGTGTGGTGAGTCTATGGGGCTCTGTGTGAGTCTATGGGTCTCTGTGTGAGTGAGTCTATGGGTCTCTGTGTGCGTGAGTCTGTGGGTCTCTGTGTGGTGAGTCTATGGGTCTCTGTGAGTCTATGGGTCTCTGTGTGAGTCTATGGGTCTCTGTGTGAGTGAGTCTATGGGTCTCTGTGTGAGTCTATGGGTCTCTGTGTGAGTGAGTCTATGGGTCTCTGTGTGAGTCTATGGGTCTCTGTGTGAGTGAGTCTATGGGTCTCTGTGTGCGTGAGTCTGTGGGTCTCTGTGTGGTGAGTCTATGGGTCTCTGTGTGAGTCTATGGGTCTCTGTGTGGTGAGTCTATGGGTCTCTGTGTGAGTCTATGGGTCTCTGTGTGAGTGAGTCTATGGGTCTCTGTGTGAGTCTATGGGTCTCTGTGTGAGTGAGTCTATGGGTCTCTGTGTGCGTGAGTCTGTGGGTCTCTGTGTGGTGAGTCTATGGGTCTCTGTGTGAGTCTATGGGTCTCTGTGTGAGTGAGTCTATGGGTCTCTGTGTGAGTCTATGGGTCTCTGTGTGAGTGAGTCTATGGGCCTCTGTGTGAGTCTATGGGTCTCTGTGTGAGTGAGTCTATGGGTCTCTGTGTGAGTCTATGGGTCTCTGTGTGAGTGAGTCTATGGGTCTCTGTGTGCGTGAGTCTGTGGGTCTCTGTGTGGTGAGTCTATGGGTCTCTGTGTGAGTCTATGGGTCTCTGTGTGAGTGAGTCTATGGGTCTCTGTGTGGTGAGTCTATGGGTCTCTGTGTGAGTCTATGGGTCTCTGTGTGAGTGAGTCTATGGGTCTCTGTGTGCGTGAGTCTGTGGGTCTCTGTGTGGTGAGTCTATGGGTCTCTGTGAGTCTATGGGTCTCTGTGTGAGTCTATGGGTCTCTGTGTGAGTGAGTCTATGGGTCTCTGTGTGAGTCTATGGGTCTCTGTGTGAGTGAGTCTATGGGTCTCTGTGTGAGTCTATGGGTCTCTGTGTGAGTGAGTCTATGGGTCTCTGTGTGCGTGAGTCTGTGGGTCTCTGTGTGGTGAGTCTATGGGTCTCTGTGTGAGTCTATGGGTCTCTGTGTGAGTGAGTCTATGGGTCTCTGTGTGGTGAGTCTATGGGTCTCTGTGTGAGTCTATGGGTCTCTGTGTGAGTGAGTCTATGGGTCTCTGTGTGCGTGAGTCTGTGGGTCTCTGTGTGGTGAGTCTATGGGTCTCTGTGAGTCTATGGGTCTCTGTGTGAGTGAGTCTATGGGTCTCTGTGTGGTGAGTCTATGGGTCTCTGTGTGAGTCTATGGGTCTCTGTGTGAGTGAGTCTATGGGTCTCTGTGTGCGTGAGTCTGTGGGTCTCTGTGTGGTGAGTCTATGGGTCTCTGTGTGAGTCTATGGGTCTCTGTGTGAGTGAGTCTATGGGCCTCTGTGTGGTGAGTCTATGGGTCTCTGTGTGAGTCTATGGGTCTCTGTGTGAGTGAGTCTATGGGTCTCTGTGTGCGTGAGTCTGTGGGTCTCTGTGTGGTGAGTCTATGGGTCTCTGTGTGAGTCTATGGGTCTCTGTGTGGTGAGTCTATGGGTCTCTGTGTGAGTCTATGGGTCTCTGTGTGAGTGAGTCTATGGGTCTCTGTGTGCGTGAGTCTGTGGGTCTCTGTGTGGTGAGTCTATGGGTCTCTGTGTGAGTGAGTCTGTGGGTCTCTGTGTGGTGAGTCTATGGGTCTCTGTGTGAGTGAGTCTTTGGGTCTCTGTGTGCGTGAGTCTATGGGTCTCTGTGTGAGTGAGTCTATGGGTTTCTGTGTGCGTGAGTCTGTGGGTCTCTGTGTGGTGAGTCTATGGGTCTCTGTGAGTCTATGGGTCTCTGTGTGAGTGAGTCTATGGGTCTCTGTGTGGTGAGTCTATGGGTCTCTGTGTGAGTCTATGGGTCTCTGTGTGAGTGAGTCTATGGGTCTCTGTGTGCGTGAGTCTGTGGGTCTCTGTGTGGTGAGTCTATGGGTCTCTGTGTGAGTCTATGGGTCTCTGTGTGAGTGAGTCTATGGGCCTCTGTGTGGTGAGTCTATGGGTCTCTGTGTGAGTCTATGGGTCTCTGTGTGAGTGAGTCTATGGGTTTCTGTGTGCGTGAGTCTGTGGGTCTCTGTGTGGTGAGTCTATGGGTCTCTGTGTGAGTCTATGGGTCTCTGTGTGGTGAGTCTATGGGTCTCTGTGTGAGTCTATGGGTCTCTGTGTGAGTGAGTCTATGGGTCTCTGTGTGCGTGAGTCTGTGGGTCTCTGTGTGGTGAGTCTATGGGTCTCTGTGTGAGTGAGTCTGTGGGTCTCTGTGTGGTGAGTCTATGGGTCTCTGTGTGAGTGAGTCTATGGGTCTCTGTGTGCGTGAGTCTATGGGTCTCTGTGTGAGTGAGTCTATGGGTTTCTGTGTGCGTGAGTCTGTGGGTCTCTGTGTGGTGAGTCTATGGGTCTCTGTGTGAGTGAGTCTATGGGTCTCTGTGTGAGTCTATGGGTCTCTGTGTGAGTGAGTCTATGGGTCTCTGTGTGCGTGAGTCTGTGGGTCTCTGTGTGGTGAGTCTATGGGTCTCTGTGTGAGTGAGTCTATGGGTCTCTGTGTGAGTGAGTCTATGGGTCTCTGTGTGGTGAGTCTATGGGTCTCTGTGTGAGTCTATGGGTCTCTGTGTGAGTGAGTCTATGGGTCTCTGTGTGAGTCTATGGGTCTCTGTGTGAGTGAGTCTATGGGTCTCTGTGTGCGTGAGTCTATGGGTCTCTGTGTGAGTGAGTCTATGGGTTTCTGTGTGCGTGAGTCTGTGGGTCTCTGTGTGGTGAGTCTATGGGTCTCTGTGTGAGTGAGTCTATGGGTCTCTGTGTGAGTGAGTCTATGGGTCTCTGTGTGGTGAGTCTATGGGTCTCTGTGTGAGTCTATGGGTCTCTGTGTGAGTGAGTCTATGGGTCTCTGTGTGCGTGAGTCTGTGGGTCTCTGTGTGGTGAGTCTATGGGTCTCTGTGAGTCTATGGGTCTCTGTGTGAGTGAGTCTATGGGTCTCTGTGTGGTGAGTCTATGGGTCTCTGTGTGAGTCTATGGGTCTCTGTGTGAGTGAGTCTATGGGTCTCTGTGTGCGTGAGTCTGTGGGTCTCTGTGTGGTGAGTCTATGGGTCTCTGTGTGAGTCTATGGGTCTCTGTGTGAGTGAGTCTATGGGTCTCTGTGTGGTGAGTCTATGGGTCTCTGTGTGAGTCTATGGGTCTCTGTGTGAGTGAGTCTAAGGGTCTCTGTGTGCGTGAGTCTGTGCGTCTCTGTGTGGTGAGTCTATGGGTCTCTGTGTGAGTCTATGGGTCTCTGTGTGGTGAGTCTATGGGTCTCTGTGTGAGTCTATGGGTCTCTGTGTGAGTGAGTCTATGGGTCTCTGTGTGCGTGAGTCTGTGGGTCTCTGTGTGGTGAGTCTATGGGTCTCTGTGTGAGTGAGTCTGTGGGTCTCTGTGTGGTGAGTCTATGGGTCTCTGTGTGAGTGAGTCTATGGGTCTCTGTGTGAGTCTATGGGTCTCTGTGTGAGTGAGTCTATGGGTCTCTGTGTGTGTGAGTCTGTGGGTCTCTGTGTGGTGAGTCTATGGGTCTCTGTGTGAGTGAGTCTATGGGTCTCTGTGTGAGTCTACGGGTCTCTGTGTGAGTCTATGGGTCTCTGTGTGGTGAGTCTATGGGTCTCTGTGTGAGTGAGTCTATGGGTCTCTGTGTGAGTGAGTCTATGGGTCTATGTGTGAGTGAGTCTATGGGTCTCTGTGTGGTGAGTCTATGGGTCTCTGTGTGAGTCTATGGGTCTCTGTGTGAGTGAGTCCATGGTTCTCTGTGTGGTGAGTCTATGGGTCTCTGTGTGCGTGAGTCTGTGGGTCTCTGTGTGCGTGAGTCTATGGGTCTCTGTGTGGTGAGTCTATGGGTCTCTGTGTGAGTCTATGGGTCTCTGTGTGAGTGAGTCCATGGGTCTCTGTGTGGTGAGTCTATGGGTCTCTGTGTGCGTGAGTCTATGGGTCTCTATGTGCGTGAGTCTATGGGTCTCTGTGTGCGTGAGTCTATGGGTCTCTGTGTGAGTGAGTCTATGGGTCTCTGTGTGAGTGAGTCTATGGGTCTCTGTGTGAGTGAATCTATGGGTCTCTGTGTGAGTGAGTCCATGGGTCTCTGTGTGGTGAGTCTATGGGTCTCTGTGTGCGTGAGTCTATGGGTCTCTGTGTGCGTGAGTCTATGGGTCTCTGTGTGAGTCTATGGGTCTCTGTGTGAGTGAGTCTATGGGTCTCTGTGTGCGTGAGTCTGTGGGTCTCTGTGTGGTGAGTCTATGGGTCTCTGTGTGAGTCTATGGGTCTCTGTGTGGTGAGTCTATGGGTCTCTGTGTGAGTCTATGGGTCTCTGTGTGAGTGAGTCTATGGGTCTCTGTGTGAGTCTATGGGTCTCTGTGTGAGTGAGTCTATGGATCTCTGTGTGAGTGAGTCTATGGGTCTCTGTGTGAGTCTATGGGTCTCTGTGTGAGTGAGTCTATGGGTCTCTGTGTGCGTGAGTCTGTGGGTCTCTGTGTGGTGAGTCTATGGGTCTCTGTGTGAGTCTATGGCTCTCTGTGTGAGTGAGTCTATGGGTCTCTGTGTGAGTCTATGGGTCTCTGTGTGAGTGAGTCTATGGGCCTCTGTGTGAGTCTATGGGTCTCTGTGTGAGTGAGTCTATGGGTCTCTGTGTGAGTCTATGGGTCTCTGTGTGAGTGAGTCTATGGGTCTCTGTGTGCGTGAGTCTGTGGGTCTCTGTGTGGTGAGTCTATGGGTCTCTGTGTGAGTCTATGGGTCTCTGTGTGAGTGAGTCTATGGGTCTCTGTGTGAGTCTATGGGTCTCTGTGTGAGTGAGTCTATGGGCCTCTGTGTGAGTGAGTCTATGGGCCTCTGTGTGGTGAGTCTATGGGTTTCTGTGTGAGTCTATGGGTCTCTGTGTGAGTCTGTGGGTCTCTGTGTGAGTGAATCTATGGGTCTCTGTGTGAGTGAGTCTATGGGTCTCTCTGTGAGTGAGTCTATGGGTCTCTGTGTGGTGAGTCTATGGGTTTCTGTGTGAGTCTATGGGTCTCTGTGTGAGTCTGTGGGTCTCTGTGTGAGTGAATCTATGGGTCTCTGTGTGAGTGAGTCTATGGGTCTCTCTGTGAGTGAGTCTATGGGTCTCTGTGTGGTGAGTCTATGGGTCTCTGTGTGAGTCTATGGGTCTCTGTGTGGTGAGTCTATGGGTCTCTGTGTGGTGAGTCTATGGGTCTCTGTGTGAGTCTATGGGTCTCTGTGTGAGTGAGTCTATGGGTCTCTGTGTGAGTGAGTCTATGGGTCTCTGTGTGAGTGAGTCTATGGGTCTCTGTGTGGTGAGTCTATGGGTCTCTGTGTGGTGGGTCTATGGGTCTCTGTGTGAGTCTATGGGTCTCTGTGTGAGTCTCTGGGTCTCTGTGTGAGTCTATGGGTCTCTGTGTGAGTCTCTGGGTCTCTGTGTGAGTCTATGGGTCTCTGTGTGATTCTGATTCTGATGACTCCACAGCCCCAAGTCCAAGTTTGAGTTCTGGCTCTGGTTTGCGCTCGTTCTGGAGAACTGGGCACTCGACTTTGGGAGACCGATCGCCATGGTAACGTTGCCCAACCACAGACAAATACATCACGGGTGGTGGTTGTGGTGGTTGTGGTTGTGGTGGTGGTTGTGTTGGTTATGGTTCGTGGTTGTTGTAGTAGTGGTGTTGGTTGTTGTAGTAGTGGTGGTGGTTGTGGTTGTTGTAGTAGTTGTGTCTGTGATGGTTGTGGTGGTGATGGTAGTGGTGGTTGTTGTGGTGGTTGTGGTTATGGTAGTGGTGGTTGTTGTGGTGGTGATGGTTGTGGTGGTTGTTGTGGTGGTTGTGGTTGTTGTAGTAGTTGTGTCTGTGATGGTTGTGGTGGTGATGGTAGTGGTGGTTGTTGTGGTGGTTGTGGTTATGGTAGTGGTGGTTGTTGTGGTGGTGATGGTTGTGGTGGTTGTTGTGGTGGTGGTTGTTGTAGTAGTTGTGTCTGTGATGGTTGTGGTGGTGATGGTTATGGTAGTGGTGGTTGTTGTGGTGGTTGTGGTTATGGTAGTGGTGGTTGTTGTGGTGGTGATGGTTATGGTAGTGGTGGTTGTTGTGGTGGTGATGGTTATGGTAGTGGTGGTTGTTGTGGTGGTTGTGGTTATGGTAGTGGTGGTTGTTGTGGTGGTGATGGTTATGGTAGTGGTGGTTGTTGTTGTGGTTGTGGTTATGGTAGTGGTAGTTGTTGTGGTGGTGATGGTTATGGTAGTGGTGGTTGTTGTGGTTGTGGTTATGGTAGTGGAGGTTGTTGTTGAGGTTGTGGTTATGGTAGTGGTGGTTGTTGTTGTGGTTGTGGTTATGGTAGTGGTGGTTGTTGTGGTTGTGGTTATGGTAGTGGTGGTTGTGGTGATGATTATGGTAGTGGTGGTGGTGATGGTTATGGTAGAGGTGGTGGTTGTTGTGGTTGTGGTTATGGTAGTGGTGGTTGTTGTGGTGGTGATGGTTATGGTAGTGGTGGTTGTTGTTGTGGTTATGGTAGTGGTAGTTGTTGTGGTGGTGATGGTTATGGTAGTGGTGGTTGTTGTGGTTGTGGTTATGGTAGTGGAGGTTGTTGTTGAGGTTGTGGTTATGGTAGTGGTGGTTGTTGTTGTGGTTATGGTAGTGGTGGTTGTTGTTGTGGTTATGGTAGTGGTGGTTGTTGTGGTGATGATGGTTATGGTAGTGGTGGTGGTTGTTGTGGTGATGGTTATGGTAGTGGTGGTTGTTGTTGTGGTTATGGTAGTGGTGGTTGTTGTGGTGGTGATGGTTATGGTAGTGGTGGTTGTTGTGGTTGTGGTTATGGTAGTGGTGGTTGTTGTTGTGGTGGTTGTTATGGTAGTGGTGGTTGTTGTGGTTGTGGTTATGGTAGTGGTGGTTGTTGTGGTTGTCGTTATGGTAGTGGTGGTTGTTGTGGTGATGATGGTTATGGTAGTGGTGGTGGTTGTTGTGGTGATGGTTATGGTAGTGGTGGTGGTTGTTGTGGTTATGGTAGTGGTGGTTGTTGTGGTGGTGGTGATGGTTATGGTAGTGGTGGTTGTTGTTGTGGTTATGGTAGTGGTGGTTGTTGTGGTTATGGTAGTGGTGGTTGTTGTTGTGGTGGTTATGGTAGTGGTGGTTGTTGTGGTTGTGGTTATGGTAGTGGTGGTTGTTGTGGTTGTGGTTATGGTAGTGGTGGTTGTTGTGGTGATGATGGTTATGGTAGTGGTGGTGGTTGTTGTGGTGATGGTAGTGGTGGTTGTTGTTGTGGTTGTGGTTATGGTAGTGGTGGATGTTGTTGTGGTTATGGTAGTGGTGGTTGTTGTGGTGTTGATGGTTATGGTAGTGGTGATTGTTGTGGTGATGGTTATGGTAGTGGTAGTTTTTGTGGTGGTGATGGTTATGGTAGTGGTGGTTGTGGTTATGGTAGTGGTTGTTGTTGTGGTTATGGTAGTGGTGGTTGTTGTTGTGGTTATGGTAGTGGTGGTTGTTGTTGTGGTTATGGTAGTGGTAGTTGTTGTGGTGGTGATGGTTATGGTAGTGGTGGTTGTTGTGGTTGTGGTTATGGTAGTGGAGGTTGTTGTTGAGGTTGTGGTTATGGTAGTGGTGGTTGTTGTGGTGGTGATGGTTATGGTAGTGGTGGTGATGGTTATGGTAGTGGTGGTGGTTGTTGTGGTGATGGTTATGGTAGTGGTGGTGGTTGTTGTGGTTATGGTAGTGGTGGTTGTTGTGGTGGTTGTGGTTATGGTAGTGGTGGTTGTTGTGGTGGTGATGGTTATGGTAGTGGTGGTTGTTGTTGTGGTTGTGGTTATGGTAGTGGTAGTTGTTGTGGTGGTGATGGTTATGGTAGTGGTGGTTGTTGTGGTTGTGGTTATGGTAGTGGAGGTTGTTGTTGAGGTTGTGGTTATGGTAGTGGTGGTTGTTGTTGTGGTTGTGGTTATGGTAGTGGTGGTTGTTGTGGTTGTGGTTATGGTAGTGGTGGTTGTGGTGATGATTATGGTAGTGGTGGTGGTGATGGTTATGGTAGAGGTGGTGGTTGTTGTGGTTGTGGTTATGGTAGTGGTGGTTGTTGTGGTGGTGATGGTTATGGTAGTGGTGGTTGTTGTTGTGGTTATGGTAGTGGTAGTTGTTGTGGTGGTGATGGTTATGGTAGTGGTGGTTGTTGTGGTTGTGGTTATGGTAGTGGAGGTTGTTGTTGAGGTTGTGGTTATGGTAGTGGTGGTTGTTGTTGTGGTTATGGTAGTGGTGGTTGTTGTTGTGGTTATGGTAGTGGTGGTTGTTGTGGTGATGATGGTTATGGTAGTGGTGGTGGTTGTTGTGGTGATGGTTATGGTAGTGGTGGTTGTTGTTGTGGTTATGGTAGTGGTGGTTGTTGTGGTGGTGATGGTTATGGTAGTGGTGGTTGTTGTGGTTGTGGTTATGGTAGTGGTGGTTGTTGTTGTGGTGGTTGTTATGGTAGTGGTGGTTGTTGTGGTTGTGGTTATGGTAGTGGTGGTTGTTGTGGTTGTCGTTATGGTAGTGGTGGTTGTTGTGGTGATGATGGTTATGGTAGTGGTGGTGGTTGTTGTGGTGATGGTTATGGTAGTGGTGGTGGTTGTTGTGGTTATGGTAGTGGTGGTTGTTGTGGTGGTGGTGATGGTTATGGTAGTGGTGGTTGTTGTTGTGGTTATGGTAGTGGTGGTTGTTGTGGTTATGGTAGTGGTGGTTGTTGTTGTGGTGGTTGTTATGGTAGTGGTGGTTGTTGTGGTTGTGGTTATGGTAGTGGTGGTTGTTGTGGTTGTGGTTATGGTAGTGGTGGTTGTTGTGGTGATGATGGTTATGGTAGTGGTGGTGGTTGTTGTGGTGATGGTAGTGGTGGTTGTTGTTGTGGTTGTGGTTATGGTAGTGGTGGATGTTGTTGTGGTTATGGTAGTGGTGGTTGTTGTGGTGTTGATGGTTATGGTAGTGGTGATTGTTGTGGTGATGGTTATGGTAGTGGTAGTTTTTGTGGTGGTGATGGTTATGGTAGTGGTGGTTGTGGTTATGGTAGTGGTTGTTGTTGTGGTTATGGTAGTGGTGGTTGTTGTTGTGGTTATGGTAGTGGTGGTTGTTGTTGTGGTTATGGTAGTGGTAGTTGTTGTGGTGGTGATGGTTATGGTAGTGGTGGTTGTTGTGGTTGTGGTTATGGTAGTGGAGGTTGTTGTTGAGGTTGTGGTTATGGTAGTGGTGGTTGTTGTGGTGGTGATGGTTATGGTAGTGGTGGTGATGGTTATGGTAGTGGTGGTGGTTGTTGTAGTCCGGCAAAACAACCCCCTACCTCCTCGCGGTGCCGGACGGGCAACTCTGTCGTGGACAGTGCTGTGGGGGGAGTTCCAATTTTGATTGGCTCCTCCCCTCATGGCATATGTGTCCACCACAGGGGCTAAACGGGGGCTCTGGACGGGTGCGAGGGGCTGGTAACCCCTCCACCTTCAATTAATTACCACAAAACCACGAATTAAAGTGAAATATGTAACAACTAAGCTTGTGCCGGAGGCCCCGGGGGGCCAGGCGTCTATGACGTCTCCTGGCCAAACCCCAATTGGCGGAGCCAGGAGATTGAATACCTACCCTCGGGGCTACTCCAGAAACAACGAAAAGCCACTACGGGTGGCCACGTGGAATGTTCGAACGCTCACTGCAGAGGAGAGGCTGCCACTCCTCTGTCGGGAGCTGGACCGGTACCGCCTGGATCTATGCGGCATTCAGGAGGTCCGGTGGACCGGCTCTGGCTCCTGCCACCATGAGGGGTGGACAGTCCTCTACTCGGGGCAGCAGACTGCCAAACAACAGGGTGTGGGTCTTCTTTTGAACAAAAGAATGAAGGGGGCGTGGGAGCGTGGCGGTGAGGTGTGGGAAGCTGTAAGCCCCAGGCTACTTTGGGCTCGCCTTCCCATCAACCGGAGGCGAGGAATGGTGGTCGTGGTTACTTATGCCCCCACCGAAGATGAACATCCGTGGAGGGATGCAGGCAAAGCCGATGAGTCAGATGCCTTCTATGACCTCCTGTCACAGGTGCTGGCTAAAGTGGCCCCTCGGGATAGAGTCATCATGTTGGGTGACTTCAATGCCCGAGTTGGTCATGATACTGGCACCTGGTCTGGAGTGATTGGAGGGCATGGGCCAGATCAGCTCAATAACAATGGTAGGAGGCTGCTAGATTTTTGTGCAGCCCATGGGCTTGTAATTACCAACACGCTGTTCCGGCATCGGCGCATCCACACAACATCATGGATGCATGCCGGGTCCAAGCAAGAACATCTGCTGGACTACATAGTGACGGACCAGCGAATGCGAGCCCATGTCCTTGACACCAGGACCTACCGTGGAGCTGATCTGCCCTCTGACCATCGACTAGTCATCTGTAAGATGCGCCTGCCATTCTTCCACTCCGGTGGTGGGTGTACACCCAGGACCCCATTCCAACCTAAAGTGGCCTGGTCTCAGTTATCTGATGAAAGTTGCAAGCGAGAATTTCATCATCGCTTGCGGCTGGGATTGGCATCGTCCCCGACTCCTCCTGATGTCGAGGGTAAATGGGCGAGGTTTAGGACTGTGACTCATGCAGCTGCAATGGCTGCTTTGGGTACGCGGTCCAGACCTCCCCAGACACCCTGGATGACAGAGGAGTTGTTCAGGATGGTTGAGAAAAAGCGACAGGCCCACTGTCATCGGCTACAGAATCCCACGTCAGAGAATGAGGAGGCTTACCGCAGCCTTCGCTCGGAGGTTCGGAGAGCCGTGAGGCGCTGCAAGGATGGGTGGTGGTCGCGGGTTGCTGAGGAGATGGAGTCTGCCTCAGTGGCCCGTGATCACAAATCGCTATTTAACTCCATCAAAAAAGTAACCTGCAGCGCCACACCTATTACCATCATTAGGGGAAAAAACGGTGATCCAATTTCCGACCCCCAGGAACAGGTTCGCAGATTTGCTGAGCATTTCTGTGAGGTCCTGGGGGAGGGAAAATCCCACAGCCAGGAAAACATCGTGGCACAAAGTGAGGATGACCCTGCTGAGGCTGCGGTGCCTCAAATATTGGATGAAGTCACCCCCTGTGAGTGGCTGGCTGAGGTGCCATCTGCTGAGGAAGTATTGAAGGCGATCCGGAGTCTGAGACCAGGAAAGGCAGCGGGCAGAGATGATCTCCCAAGCGAAATGCTGAGGGAGGGTGGCGTTTGTGCACAGACTGCCCTATATGACATCATAACAACAGTCTGGACCACTGGACGGGTTCCGCAGGATTGGAAGGATGCCCTGGTGGTCCCCCTTTTTAAGAAGGGGGACCGCACAGACTGTAACAACTACAGGGGCATCTCACTCCTCAGTGTGCCGGGAAAGGTCCTGGCAAGGATTATTCAGCATCGCCTTGCCAGGCACGCTGAGGAGAGGCTTGCGGAGCCCCAATGCGGTTTCAGGAAAGGGCGGTCCTGCACAGATGCCATATTTTCTGTCCGTCTGCTACAGCAGAGGTGTAGGGAATTCCAACAAGACCTACATCTCTGCTTTATTGACCTGGTCAAGGCCTATGATACCATCAGTAGGCCTGGGCTCTGGGTCGTTCTTCGTGCTTTTGGAGTACCTGACCCTCTGCTCACGATCATTAAGGACCTTCATGATGGTGAGCGGGCCCGGGTAAAACTACGTGGCCGGGAGTCAGAGCCATTCCCTGTACACCTTGGGGTGCGACAGGGATGTCCTCTGGCTCCCACATTATTTAACATCTATTTTGACCACGTAGTTCGTGAAGCCTTCAATAGCTGTACCGGGGGAATCTCCATATGGTACAGATATAATGGGAGGCTAATCGATGCCCGGGTGCGGTCAAGGGATGGCTCCCTATTGCTCAACCACGTTATGTATGCTGATGACTTGGTAATAGCTGCTCAGTCAGAGGAGGAGTTGCAGACGCTGCTGCTGAGACTGGAGCGTGCCACTAAGAGGTGGGGCCTTACCATCAGCCCCACCAAAACTAAGCACCTGCCTGGGTATTTTGTACCATCGGACACTCCACCCCCACAACTCCCAATCGGTGATGGGGCAGTTGTGGAGAGAGTGGAGAGTTTCCCATACCTGGGCAGTGTGCTTATGACTGGCTCCAGTTTAACAGCAGAGGTCTCACTCCGAATCAGTCGAGCGGCAATATCTTTTCATCGGTTGCGTAACGCTGTGTGGAAGCTACCTGGTCTGTCGCTCCGCACTAAGCTTCAGGTCTTCTCGGCCACGGTCATTCCCTCCCTTCTCTACGCTTGCGAAACGTGGACCCCCCTAATGGAACATCTTCGCCGGTTAGAAACATTTAGGCTGACCTGCCTACGATCCATCCTGGGTTTAACCAGACTGGATTGTGTGAGGAGCTCACAAATCCTTGAAAGATCTGGGCAGGGTCCCATCGGTGAGCTCCTCCGGCAGGCAAGGCTGCGATGGCTGGGTCATGTAGCCCGCATGCCCAGCCACCGCATGCCGAAACAGCTTTTGTTTGGCCGGATTGAGGGGGCTAAGCGGGCGCGGCACGGGCTAGAGAAGAGATGGAGTGATGTGGTACAGGAGGACGTGGAGCTGAGTGGACTTGCCGATGACTGGTACCAGCGGTGTCAAGATCGGCCTCTGTGGAGGAGGCTCGTGAAGGATGCTACTGGGCAGTTGGAGGCAGTCGCCCTCCAACAACAACGGAGGGCGGAGGAGCGACGCTCACAACAGCGAGCGGAGCGCCGGGTGGCTAAAGCACAGCAGGTTGGCACAGTAGGGGGCACAGGTGGTGCATCAGCCAGTCATCTCAGTCAGTCGACCCGTGGCACCTGGGTCTGCCCCGTGACCTCCTGCCAGCGGGCGTTCGACACTTCACGTGGCCTCAGGGTGCACATAGCCTGGCACAAGCGTCGTGGTGACGTCACCGCCACTTAGTGGCGAATGGCGGTTGTTGTTGTTGTTGTTGGTGGTTGTTGTGGTTGTGGTTATGGTAGTGGTGGTTGTTGTGGTGATGATGGTTATGGTAGTGGTGGTGGTTGTTGTGGTGATGGTAGTGGTGGTTGTTGTTGTGGTTATGGTAGTGGTGGATGTTGTTGTGGTTATGGTAGTGGTGGTTGTTGTGGTGTTGATGGTTATGGTAGTGGTGATTGTTGTGGTGATGGTTATGGTAGTGGTAGTTTTTGTGGTGGTGATGGTTATGGTAGTGGTGGTTGTGGTTATGGTAGTGGTTGTTGTTGTGGTTATGGTAGTGGTGGTTGTTGTTGTGGTTATGGTAGTGGTGGTTGTTGTTGTGGTTATGGTAGTGGTAGTTGTTGTGGTGGTGATGGTTATGGTGGTTGTTGTGGTTGTGGTTATGGTAGTGGAGGTTGTTGTTGAGGTTGTGGTTATGGTAGTGGTGGTTGTTGTGGTGGTGATGGTTATGGTAGTGGTGGTGGTGATGGTTATGGTAGAGGTGGTGGTTGTTGTGGTTGTGGTTATGGTAGTGGTGGTTGTTGTGGTGGTGATGGTTATGGTAGTGGTGGTTGTTGTTGTGGTTATGGTAGTGGTGGTTGTTGTTGTGGTGGTGATGGTTATGGTAGTGGTGGTTGTTGTGGTGGTTGTGGTTATGGTAGTGGTGGTTGTTGTGGTGGTGATGGTTATGGTAGTGGTGGTTGTTGTTGTGGTTGTGGTTATGGTAGTGGTAGTTGTTGTGGTGGTGATGGTCATGGTAGTGGTGGTTGTGGTGGTTGTGGTTATGGTAGTGGAGGTTGTTGTTGAGGTTGTGGTTATGGTAGTGGTGGTTGTTGTTGTGGTTATGGTAGTGGTGGTTGTTGTTGTGGTTATGGTAGTGGTGGTTGTTGTGGTGATGATGGTTATGGTAGTGGTGGTGGTTGTTGTGGTGATGGTTATGGTAGTGGTGGTGGTTGTTGTGGTTGTGGTTATGGTAGTGGTGGTTGTTGTGGTGGTGATGGTTATGGTAGTGGTGGTGGTTGTTGTGGTTATGGTAGTGGTGGTTGTTGTGGTGGTGATGGTTATGGTAGTGGTGGTTGTTGTGGTTATGGTAGTGGTGGTTGTTGTTGTGGTGGTTGTTATGGTAATGGTGGTTGTTGTGGTTGTGGTTATGGTAGTGGTGGTTGTTGTGGTTGTGGTTATGGTAGTGGTGGTTGTTGTGGTGATGATGGTTATGGTAGTGGTGGTGGTTGTTGTGGTGATGGTTATGGTAGTGGTGGTGGTTGTTGTGGTTATGGTAGTGGTGGTTGTTGTGGTGGTGATAGTTATGGTAGTGGTGGTTGTTGTTGTGGTTATGGTAGTGGTGGTTGTTGTGGTTATGGTAGTGGTGGTTGTTGTTGTGGTGGTTGTTATGGTAGTGGTGGTTGTTGTGGTTGTGGTTATGGTAGTGGTGGTTGTTGTGTTTGTGGTTATGGTAGTGGTGGTTGTTGTGGTGATGATGGTTATGGTAGTGGTGGTGGTTGTTGTGGTGATGGTTATGGTAGTGGTGGTGGTTGTTGTGGTTGTGATTATGGTAGTGGTG
>NC_133745.1:19993114-20000614 GCF_048934315.1 Petromyzon marinus | reverse complement strand
CAGCTCACTCACTCACTCACCAGCTCACTCACTCACCAGCTCGCTCACTCACCAGCTCACTCACCAGCTCGCTCACTCACCAGCTCGCTCACCAGCTCACTCACCAACTCGCTCACCAGCTCACTCACTCACCAGCTCACTCACTCACCAGCTCACTCACTCACCAGCTCACTCACCAGCTCACTCACACGCACGCTCACTCACCAGCTCACTCACTCACTCACCAGCTCACTCACTCACCAGCTCACTCACCAGGTTGCTCACTCACCAGCTCACTCACCAGGTCGCTCACTCACCAGCTCGCTCACCAGCTCACTCACCAGCTCACTCACTCGCTCACCATGTCGCTCACCAACTCGCTCACCAGCTCACTCACTCACCAGCTCACTCTCCAGCTCACTCACCAGCTCACTCACTCACCAGCATGCTCGCTCACCAGCTCACTCACCAGCTCACTCACCAGGTTACTCACCAGCTCACTCACTCACCAGCTCACTCACCAGCTCACTCACCAGCTCACTCACTCACCAGCTCGCTCACTCACCAGCTCACTCACCAGCTCACTCACCAGGTTACTCACCAGCTCACTCACTCACCAGCTCACTCACTCACCAGCTCACTCACTCACCAGCTCACTCACCAGCTCACTCACTCACCAGCTCACTCACCATGTTACTCACCAGCTCACTCACTAGCTCGCTCACTCACCAGCTCACTCACCAACTCACTTACTCACCAGCTCACTCACGCACTCACCAGCTCACTCACTCACCAGCTCACTCACTCACCAGCTCACTCACCAACTCACTTACTCACCAGCTCACTCACTCACTCACCAGCTCACTCACCAGCTCACTCACTCACCCACACGCTCACTCACCAGCTCACTCACTCACCAGCTCAATCACTCACCAGCTCACTCACTCACTCATCCACACGCTCACTCACCAGCTTACTCACTCACCAGCTCACTCACCAGCTCACTCACCAGCTCACTCACCAGCTCGCTCACCAGCTCACTCACCAGCTCAGTCACTCACCAGCTCACTCACTCACCAGGTTACTCACCAGCTCACTCACCAGCTCGCTCACAAGCTCACTCACTCACCAGATCACTCACTCACCAGCTCGCTCACCAGCTCACTCACTCACCAGCTCACTCACCAGCTCACTCATCAGCTCGCTCACTCACCAGCTCACTCACCAGCTCAGTCACTCACCAGGTTACTCACTCACCAGCTCACTCACTCACCAGCTCACTAACCAGCTCACTCACTCACCAGCTCACTCACCAGCTCGCTCACTCACCAGCTCACTCACCAGCTCAGTCACTCACCAGCTCGCTCATCAGCTCACTCACCAGCTCACTCACTCACCAGCTCACACACCAGCTCACTCACTCACCAGCTCACTCACTAGGTTACTCACACACCAGCTCACTCACCAGGTTACTCACTCACCAGCTCACTCACCAGCTCAATCACTCACCAGCTCACTCACTCACTCATCCACACGCTCACTCACCAGCTTACTCACTCACCAGCTCACTCGCTCACCAGCTCACTCACCAGCTCACTCACCAGCTCACTCACCAGCTCGCTCACCAGCTCACTCACCAGCTCAGTCACTCACCAGCTCACTCACTCACCAGGTTACTCACCAGCTCACTCACCAGCTCGCTCACAAGATCACTCACTCACCAGATCACTCACTCACCAGCTCGCTCACCAGCTCACTCACTCACCAGCTCACTCACCAGCTCACTCACCAGCTCGCTCACTCACCAGCTCACTCACCAGCTCAGTCACTCACCAGGTTACTCACTCACCAGCTCACTCACTCACCAGCTCACTCACCAGCTCACTCACTCACCAGCTCACTCACCAGCTCGCTCACTCACCAGCTCAGTCACTCACCAGCTCGCTCACCAGCTCACTCACCAGCTCACTCACTCACCAGCTCACACACCAGCTCACTCACTCACCAGCTCACTCACTAGGTTACTCACACACCAGCTCACTCACCAGGTTACTCACTCACCAGCTCACTCACCAGCTCGCTCACTCACCAGCTCACTCACTCACCCACTCACCAGCTCACTCACCAGCTCACTCGCTCACCAGCTCACTCACTCACCAGCTCACTCCCCAGCCTACTCACCAGCTCACTCACTCACCAGCTCACTCACTCACCAGCTCACTCACCAGCTCACTCACTCACCCACACGCTCACTCACCAGCTCACTCACTCACCAGCTCAATCACTCACCAGCTCACTCACTCACTCATCCACACGCTCACTCACCAGCTTACTCACTCACCAGCTCACTCGCTCACCAGCTCACTCACCCACACGCTCACTCACCAGCTCACTCACTCACCCACACGCTCATTCGCTCAACCACTCACTCACTCATTCACCCATCCACTCGCTCTCTCACCCACTCACCCACTCACTCACTCACTCACCCACTCACCCACTCACTTACTCCACCCATCCATCCACTCGCTCACCCACTCACTCACTCACCCACTCACTCACTCACTCACCCACTCACCCACTCACTCACCCACTCACTCACTCCACCCATCCATCCACTCGCTCACTCACCCACTCGCTCAGTCACCCAATCGCCCATCAACCACCAACCCACCCACTCACCCGCTCATCCGCTCACCCGCTCACCCGCCCACCCGCTCACCCACACGCTCACCCGCTCACCCACACGCTCACCCACACGCTCACCCACACGCTCACCCACACGCTCACCCACCCAGCCACTCTCTGCCTCTCTCTCAGGTGGAGTCGTTTGAGTTGCTCTACTTCTATGATGAGCATCTTGGACACTACATGTGGTGAGTGTCTCACGCTGTCTGTGTGGAGCGCCGGGTGGCTAAAGCACAGCAGGTTGGCACAGTAGGGGGCACAGGTGGTGCATCAGCCACTCATCTCAGTCAGTCGACCCGTGGCACCTGGGTCTGCCCCGTGACCTCCTGCCAGCGGGCGTTCGACACTTCACGTGGCCTCAGGGTGCACATGGCCTGGCACAAGCGTCGTGGTGACATCACTGCCACTTAGTGGCGAATGGCGGTTGTTGTTGTTGTTGTTCTGTGTGTCTCTGTGTGTCTCTGTGTGTCTCTGTGTGTGTCTGTGTGTGTCTCACGCTGTCTGTATGTCTCTGTGTCCTTCTGTGTGTGTCTCTGTGTCTCTGTGTGTCCCTCTGTGTGTCTCTTTGTGTCCTTCTGTGTGTGTCTCTGTGTGTCTCTGTGTGCCCTTCTGTGTGTGTCTCTGTGTGTCTCTGTGTGTGTCTCTGTGTGTCTCTGTGTGTCCCTCTGTGTGTGTCTCTGTGTGTGTCTCTGTGTGTCTCTGTGTCCCTCTGTGTGTCTCTGTGTGTCCTTCTGTGTGTGTCTCTGTGTGTCTCTGTGTGTCCTTCTGTGTGTGTCTCTGTGTGTCTCTGTGTGTGTCTCTGTGTGTCTCTGTGTGTCTCTGTGTGTCTCTGTGTGTCCCTCTGTGTGTCCTTCTCGCGGTGCCGGACGGGCAACTCTGTCGTGGACAGTGCTGTAGGGGGAGGTCCAATTGTGATTGGCTCCTCTCCTCATGGCGTCTGTGACCACCACAGGGGCTAAACGGGGGCTCTGGATGAGTGCGAGGGGCTGGTAACCCCTCCACCTTCAATTAATTACCACTAAACCGCGAATTAAGTATATAACTAATAAGCTTGTGCCGGAGGCCCCGGGGGGCCAGGCGTCTATGACGTCTCCTGGCCAAACCCCAATTGGCGGAGCCAGGAGATTGAATATCTACCCTCGGGGCTCCTCCAGAAACAACGAAAAACCACTACAGGTGGCCACGTGGAATGTTCGAACGCTCACTGCAGAGGAGAGGCTGCCACTGCTCTGTCAGGAGCTGGACCGGTACCGCCTGGATCTATGTGGCATTCAGGAGGTCTGGTGGACCGGCTCTGGCTCCTGCCACCATGAGAGGTGGACAGTCCTCTACTCGGGGCAGCAGACTGCCAAACAACAGGGTATGGCTCTTCTTTTGAACAAAAGAATGAAGGGGGCGTGGGAGCGTGGTGGTGAGGTGTGGGAAGCTGTAAGCCCCAGGCTACTTTGGGCTCGCCTTCCCATCAACCGGAGGTGAGGAATGGTGGTCGTGGTTACTTATGCCCCCACCGAAGATGAACATCCATGGAGGGATGCAGGCAAATCCGATGAGTCAGATGCCTTCTATGACCTCCTGTCACAGGTGCTGGCTAAAGTGGCCCCTCGGGATAGAGTCCTCATGTTGGGTGACTTCAATGCCCGAGTTGGTCATGATACTGGCACCTGGTCTGGAGTGATTGGAGGGCATGGGCCAGATCAGCTCAATAACAACGGTAGGAGGCTGCTAGGTTTTTGTGCAGCCCATGGGCTTGTAATTACCAACACGCTGTTCCGGCATCGGCGCATCCACACAACATCATGGATGCATGCCGGGTCCAAGCAAGAACATCTGCTGGACTACATGGTGACGGACCAGCGGATGCGAGCCCATGTCCTTGACACCAGGACCTACCGTGGAGCTGATCTGCCCTCTGACCATCGACTAGTCATCTGTAAGATGCGCCTGCCATTCTTCCACTCCGGTGGTCTCAGTTATCTGATGAAAGTTGCAAGCGAGAATTTCATCATCGCTTGCGGCTGGGATTGGCATCGTCCCCGACTCCTCCTGATGTCGAGGGTAAATGGGCGAGGTTTAGGACTGTGACTCATGCAGCTGCAATGGCTGCTTTGGGTACACAGTCCAGACCTCCCCAGAGACCCTGGCTGACAGAGGAGGTGTTCAGGATGGTTGAGAAAAAGCGACAGGCCCACTGTCATCGGCTACAGAATCCCACGTCAGAGAATGAGGAGGCTTACCGCAGCCTTCGCTCGGAGGTTCGGAGAGCCGTGAGGCGCTGCAAGGATGGGTGGTGGTCGCGGGTTGCTGAGGAGATGGAGTCTGCCTCAGTGGCCCGTGATCACAAATCTCTATTTAACTCCATCAAAAAAGTAATCTGCAGCACCACACCTATTACCATCATTAGGGGAAAAAACGGTGACCCAATCTCCGACCCCCAGGAGCAGGTTTGCAGATTTGCTGAGCATTTCTGTGAGGTCCTGGGGGAGGGGAAATCCCTCAGCCAGGAAAACATCGTGGAACAAAGTGAGGATGACCCTGCTGAGGCTGCGGTGCCTCAAATATTAGAAGAAGTCACCCCCTGTGAGTGGCTGGCTGAGGTGCCATCTGTTGAGGAAGTACTGAAGGCGATCCGGAGTCTGAGACCAGGAAAGGCAGCGGGCAGAGATGATCTCCCAAGCGAAATGCTGAGGGAGGGCAGCGTTTGTGCACAGACTGCCCTACATGACATTATAACAACAGTCTGGACCACTGGACGGGTTCCGCAGGATTGGAAGGATGCCCTGGTGGTCCCCCTTTTTAAAAAAGGGGGACCGCACAGACTGTAACAACTACGGGGGCATCTCACTCCTCAGTGTGCCAGGAAAGGTCCTGGCAAGGATTATTCAACATCGCCTTGCCAGGCACGCTGAGGAGAGGCTTGCGGAGCGCCAATGCGGTTTCAGAAAAGGGCGGTCCTGCACAAATGCCCTATATTCTGTCCGTCTGCTACAGCAGAGGTGTAGGGAATTCCAACAAGACCTACATCTCTGCTTTATTGACCTGGTCAAGGCCTATGATACCATCAGTTGGCCTGGGCTCTGGGTTGTTCTTCGTGCTTTTGGAGTACCTGACCCTCTGCTCACGATCATTAAGGACCTTCATGATGGTGAGCGGGCCCAGGTAAAACTACGTGTCCGGGAGTCAGAGCCATTCCCTGTACACCTTGGGGTGCGACAGGGATGTCCTCTGGCTCCCACATTATTTAACATCTATTTTGACCACGTAGTTCGTGAAGCCTTCAATAGCTGTACCGGGGGAATCTCCATATGGTACAGATATAATGGGAGGCTGATCGATGCCCGGGTGCAGTCAAGGGATAGCTCCCTATTGCTCAACCACGTTATGTATGCTGATGATTTGGTAATAGCTGCTCATTCAGAGGAGGAGTTGGAGACGCTGCTGCTGAGACTGGAGCATGCCACTAAGAGGTGGGGCCTTACCATCAGCCCCAACAAAATTAAGCACGTGCCTGGGTATTTTGAACCATCGGACACTCCACCCCCACAACTCCCAATCGGTGATGGGGCAGTTGTGGAGAGAGTTGAGAGTTTCCCATACCTGGGCAGTGTGCTTATGACTGGCTCCAGCTTAACAGCAGAGGTCTCACTCCGAATCAGTCGAGCGGCAATATCTTTTCATCGGTTGCGTAACGCTGTGTGGAAGCTACCTGGTCTGCCGCTCCGCACTAAGCTTCAGGTCTTCTCGGCCACGGTCATTCCCTCCCTTCTCTACGCTTGCGAAACGTGGACCCCCCTAATGGAACATCTTCGCCGGTTAGAAACATTTAGGCTGGCCTGCCTACGATCCATCCTGGGTTTAACCAGACTGGATTGTGTGAGGAGCTCACAAATTCTTGAAAGATCTGGGCAAGGTCCCATCGGTGAGCTCCTCCGGCGGGGAAGGCCGCGATGGCTGGGTCATGTAGCCCGCGTGCCCAGCCACCGCATGCCGAAACAGCTTTTGTTCGGCCGGATTGAGGGGGCTAAGCGGGCGCGGCACGGGCTAGAGAAGAGATGGAGTGATGTGGTACAGGAGGACGTGGAGCTGAGTGGACTTGCCAATGACTGGTACCAGCGGTGTCAAGATCGGCCTCTGTGGAGGAGGCTCGTGAAGGACGCTACTGGGCAGTTGGAGGCAGTCGCCCTCCAACAACAATGGAGGGCGGAGGAGCGACGCTCACAACAACGAGCGGAGCGCCGGGTGGCTAAAGCACAGCAGGTTGGCACAGTAGGGGGCACAGGTGGTGCATCAGCCAGTCATCTCAGTCAGTCGACCCGTGGCACCTGGGTCTGCCCCGTGAACTCCTGCCAGCGGGCGTTCGACACTTCACGTGGCCTCAGGGTGCACATAGCCTGGCACAAGCCAGGCTATGTGTCACCGCCACTTAGTGGCGAATGGCGGTTGTTGTTGGTGTTGTCTCTGTGTGTCTCTGTGGGTCTCTGTGTGTCTCTGTGTGTCTCTGTGTCCCTCTGTGTGTGTCTCTGTGTCTCTGTGTCTGTGTGTCTCTGTGTGTCCCTCTGTGCGTGTCTCTGTGTGTCTCTGTGTGTGTGTCTCTGTGGGTCTCTGTGTGTCTCTGTGTGTCCCTCTGTGTGTGTCTCTGTGTGTGTCTCTGTGTGTCTCTATGTGTCTCTGTGTGTGTCTCTGTGTGTCTCTGTGTGTTTCTCTGTGTGTCTGTGTGTGTCTCTGTGTGTCTCTGTGTGTGTCTCTGTGTGTCTCTGTGTGTTTCTGCGTGTCTCTCTGTGTGTCTCTGTGTGTCCTTCTGTGTGTCTCTTTGTGTCCTTCTGTGTGTGTCTCTGT
>NC_133745.1:19865614-19980614 GCF_048934315.1 Petromyzon marinus | reverse complement strand
GGTTATTGAGACGGTGAATTGAGACGGTCGTTCTGGATTGATTCGGGCGTGGTCTCCACCTTCCCAAGTGCTAAGTGAATATGTTAGTGTGTCACCAATGGACTTTAGGTTTGTTCCCTGAGTAGCCATTGCTACGTCGTCTGCATAGACACATCTGCGGGGTGATGATCCCTGGGGTAAGCCGCCGTTGACATTTTATGTACGGCTGGCGTAAACCGGAAAGGTGTATCCAGAAGTTTCGGTGGCCGAGCATCGAGTTAAGCATATTTATTGCTGAGCGGCGCTTGATGATGCACGCTGCCTTGACCAGTAGCCCATGCCTCCGGACGGCGTCGTAAGCGGATGAGAGGTCTACCGTGGCCGATACCGGTTGTTTGCGTTCGCTGGAATCCAGATTCGATGTCGCTGGTGAGGGAAAGGACTTCTGGTAGGTCGGAACCTGGCTTGTTCGACGGGCAGGTGTGGCTCAACTGTGGGTGCACCGTCGACAGCAGCGAGATAGGCCTGTAGCTTGAGGCCTGACCTTCTGGCGTTGCAAGTTCTCAGCAGGGCGATGATTTTGGCTCCCCTCTAGGCTCTTTGGCGTTGTGCCCGACAGGTTCCAAGTTCTTGAGGAATCCGTGATTGATGATGTACATTGCCCCGCAGATTTGTTTTGGCTTTGGTGGCCAGAGGAGCGTCCATGGGAGGCCGTGGAGGTTGTTGGTAGCCTCCTGAGAGCTTCCGCGAGACCTTTGCGAACATCTTCTCTGTGCTGTTGCTTGTTCCCTGCGGCTTCAGTGCAGGCGAGGAGGCGATTCGGTTGGCGACTTGCGGCTGGAGTGTGCAAAGTGAATCTCCTCGAATGATGATGATGATGATGATGCCGATGCCGCTGTAATCGCCAGCGAAACGTCGTCCACGGAAATTGTGAGACTGTATGTGGCACCGTACACCGCGTACATTTCATTCACGCGACGCATTGGCAAGTCACGTATTTCTATTCCAACACCGTCGAAAATATCAATCTTACTTTACTATTGAGCACACTTCCTGTGTAACGATGCGGGGGGCAGCGTCCTTCATTGCAAGGCCCCCGCAAAATCACTGGGGACCCCTGGTGGCCTTCAGTTGCGGCCCCTGACAATAGATAAAGAGTGAGAGCAGCATCAGCAGCATCATCAGCATCACCATCGTGCTGCTGTCAACGCCACAGTGGTTTCAAATGTGTAGTGGCCCACACACATTGCTGGATGTCTTATCGGCCAAAAGTGACAACAGCCCCCCCCGACGTCTGAAAATGAGTGAAGAACATCTATGCGGGGTAGCTTAAAATAAAACGAGGTTAAACAATGTTCATGTTACCTGGTCTAAGACCTCACTGAGATCATTTGTCAGATAAGTGACCTGGCCATCACAGATTACAGCAGCTCAACCACGTGGCGGATATCATCATCATCACCACGTGGACATTGCAGATGTCAAAACACTTTCTAAACGCGTCAGTAACGTTGATTCTAAACGTGGAGGGAAAAACCGGCGGACCCGCAGACAAATCCACGCAGCGATCACCACGGGGAGAGAGAGATGCAGACTCCAAATATACAGCAGCAGCAGCAGACACCGTCAGGGTCGGGATCGAACCCACGACCTCCTGCGTACCAGGCGAGGTAGTCAACATCTCACGAGCTACAGTGGCTACAGGCGTCGTCAGGGTCGGGATTGAACCCACGACCTGCGTACCGGGCGAGGTAGTCAACATCTCACGAGCTACAGTGACTACAGGCGTCGTCAGGGTCGGGATAGAACCCACGACCTCCTGTGCACCAGGCGAGGTAGTCAACATCTCCCTAGCCACCGTGGCGAGGTGGTGGGTGTCGCATTGTGAACCGTGAACCCCCCCCCCCCCCCCCCGAGTTTTCCCCCATCCACTAACCACTAACCACTAGCCACTAGCCACTAACCACTAACCAATAACCACTAGCCACTAGCCACTAACCACTAACCACTAGCCACTAACCACTAACCAATAACCACTAGCCACTAACCAATAACCACTGCCAGTAGCCACTAACCACTAGCCACTAACCACTAACCACTAGCCACTAACCACTAGCCACTAACCACTAGCCACTAACCACTAGCCACTAACCACTAACCACTAGCCCCTAGCCACTAGCCACTAACCACTAGCCACTAGCCACTAACCACTAACCACTAGCCACTAACCACTAGCCACTAACCACTAACCAATAACCAATAACCACTAGCCACTAGCCACTAACCACTAACCACTAACCACTGCCACTAGCCACTAGCCACTAACCACTAACCACTAGCCACTAACCACTAGCCACTAACCACTAGCCACTAACCACTAGCCACTAACCACTAACCACTAGCCACTAGCCACTAACCACTAACCACTAGCCACTAACCACTAGCCACTAACCACTAGCCACTAACCACTAGTCACTAACCACTAACAACTAGTCACTAACCACTAGCCACTAACCACTAACCACTAGCCACTAACCACTAACCACTAGCCACTAACCACTAACCACTAGCCACTAGCCACTAATCACTAGCCACTAGCCACTAATCACTAACCACTAACCACTAGCCACTAACCACTAGCCACTAGCCACTAACCACTAACCACTAGCCACTAACCACTAACCACTAGCCACTAGCCACTAACCACTAGTCACTAACCACTAACAACTAGTCACTAACCACTAGCCACTAACCACTAACCACTAGCCACTAACCACTAACCACTAGCCACTAACCACTAGCCACTAACCACTAGCCACTAACCAATAACCACTAGCCACTAGCCACTAACCACTAGCCACTAACCACTAACCACTAGCCACTAACCACTAACCAATAACCACTAACCACTAACCAATAACCACTAACCACCCCTTTCGACTTTGCTGTTCGCGGTTCTGTCCCCCAGAGCGTAGTAACCCAGAGCCAGCACCACCACCACGGTGCCAGCGGGATTCCTAGTCTCCCTCTGTACATATGGAGCGCATATACTTTGTTATATATGTAATGCATATATTTAGTTTTATATATATATATAAATGCATATATTTAGTTTAATATATATAAATGCATATATTTAGTTTTATATATGCATATATTTAGTTTTATATATAAATGCATATATTTAGTTTAATATATATGCATATATTTAGTTTTATATACATGCATATATTTAGTTTTATATATGCATATATTTAGTTTTATATATATATAAATGCATGTATTTAGTTTTATATACATGCATATATTTAGTTGTATATATACATGTAAATGCATATATATTTCGTAAACAGATGTGTACGTATGTCTTGCAGCAGCGGTTCCAAAACTTTTTTGCACCAGGGGCCGGTTTCATGGAAGACCGCCAAGGGGTTCGCCATTTGGTCTTTCCCCCTCTTCAAAGAAGTTCTCCAGCGACGATTGTTTGTTACTCATTGTGGCTACTAGGGGTGTCAGCTTGTGGGGTTACTCATTGTGACTACTAGGGATGTCAGCTTGTGGGCTTACTCATTGTGGCTACTAGGGGTTAGAGCTTGTGGGCTTACTCATTGTGACTACTAGGGGTTAGAGCTTGTGGGGTTACTCATTGTGGCTACTAGGGATGTCAGCTTGTGGGCTTACTCATTGTGACTACTAGGGGTTAGCTTGTGGGCTTACTCATTGTGACTACTAGGGGTTAGAGCTTGTGGGGTTACTCATTGTGACTACTAGGGGTTAGAGCTTGTGGGCTTACTCATTGTGGCTACTAGGGGTTAGAGCTTGTGGGCTTACTCATTGTGACTACTAGGGGTTAGAGTTTGTGGGCTTACTCATTGTGACTACTAGGGATGTCAGCTTGTGGGCTTACTCATTGTGGCTACTAGGGGTTAGAGCTTGTGGGCTTACTCATTGTGGCTACTAGGGATGTCAGCTTGTGGGCTTACTCATTGTGACTACTAGGGGTTAGAGCTTGTGGGCTTACTCATTGTGGCTACTGTGGATGTCAGCTTGTGGGCTTACTCATTGTGGCTACTAGGGGTTAGAGCTTGTGGGCTTACTCATTGTGACTACTAGGGTTAGCTTGTGGGCTTACTCATTGTGGCTACTAGGGGTTAGAGCTTGTGGGCTTACTCATTGTGGCTACTAGGGGTTAACTTGTGGGGTTACTCACTGTGACTACTAGGGGTTAGAGCGTGTGGGCTTACTCATTGTGACTACTAGGGGTTAGAGCTTGTGGGCTTACTCATTGTGGCTACTAGGGGTTAGAGCTTGTGGGCTTACTCATTGTGACTGCTAGGGGTTAGCTTATGGGCTTACTCATTGTGGCTACTAGGGATGTCAGCTTGTGGGCTTACTCATTGTGACTACTAGGGGTTAACTTGTGGGCTTACTCATTGTGGCTACTAGGGGTTAGAGCTTGTGGGCTTACTCCTTGTGGCTACTAGGGGTTAGAGCTTGTGGGCTTACTCATTGTGACTACTAGGGATGTCAGCTTGTGGGCTTACTCATTGTGGCTACTAGGGATGTCAGCTTGTGGGCTTACTCATTGTGACTACTAGGGGTTAGAGCTTGTGGGCTTACTCATTGTGACTCCTAGGGATGTCAGCTTGTGGGCTTACTCATTGTGGCTACTAGGGGTTAGAGCTTGTGGGCTTACTCATTGTGACTACTAGGGGTTAGAGTTTGTGGGCTTACTCATTGTGACTACTAGGGATGTCAGCTTGTGGGCTTACTCATTGTGGCTACTAGGGGTTAGAGCTTGTGGGCTTACTCATTGTGGCTACTAGGGATGTCAGCTTGTGGGCTTACTCATTGTGACTACTAGGGGTTAGAGCTTGTGGGCTTACTCATTGTGGCTACTGTGGATGTCAGCTTGTGGGCTTACTCATTGTGGCTACTAGGGGTTAGAGCTTGTGGGCTTACTCATTGTGACTACTAGGGTTAGCTTGTGGGCTTACTCATTGTGGCTACTAGGGGTTAGAGCTTGTGGGCTTACTCATTGTGGCTACTAGGGGTTAACTTGTGGGGTTACTCACTGTGACTACTAGGGGTTAGAGCTTGTGGGCTTACTCATTGTGACTACTAGGGGTTAGAGCTTGTGGGCTTACTCATTGTGGCTACTAGGGGTTAGAGCTTGTGGGCTTACTCATTGTGACTGCTAGGGGTTAGCTTATGGGCTTACTCATTGTGGCTACTAGGGATGTCAGCTTGTGGGCTTACTCATTGTGACTACTAGGGGTTAACTTGTGGGCTTACTCATTGTGGCTACTAGGGGTTAGAGCTTGTGGGCTTACTCCTTGTGGCTACTAGGGGTTAGAGCTTGTGGGCTTACTCATTGTGACTACTAGGGATGTCAGCTTGTGGGCTTACTCATTGTGGCTACTAGGGATGTCAGCTTGTGGGCTTACTCATTGTGACTACTAGGGGTTAGAGCTTGTGGGCTTACTCATTGTGACTCCTAGGGATGTCAGCTTGTGGGCTTACTCATTGTGGCTACTAGGGGTTAGAGCTTGTGGGCTTACTCATTGTGACTACTAGGGATGTCAGCTTGTGGGCTTACTCATTGTGGCTACTAGGGGTTAGCTTGTGGGCTTACTCATTGTGACTACTAGGGGTTAGCTTGTGGGCTTACTCATTGTGGCTACTAGGGATGTCAGCTTGTGGGCTTACTCATTGTGACTACTAGGGGTTAACTTGTGGGCTTACTCATTGTGGCTACTAGGGGTTAGAGCTTGTGGGCTTACTCATTGTGACTACTAGGGATGTCAGCTTGTGGGCTTACTCATTGTGGCTACTAGGGATGTCAGCTTGTGGGCTTACTCATTGTGACTACTAGGGGTTAGCTTGTGGGCTTTTACTCATTGTGACTACTAGGGGTTAGAGCTTGTGGGCTTACTCATTGTGACTACTAGGGGTTAGCTTGTGGGCTTACTCATTGTGGCTACTAGGGGTTAGCTTGTGGGCTTACTCATTGTGGCTACTAGGGGTTAGAGCTTGTGGGCTTACTCATTGTGACTACTATGGATGTCAGCTTGTGGGCTTACTCATTGTGACTACTAGGGGTTAGAGCTTGTGGTCTTACTCATTGTGACTACTGTGGATGTCAGCTTGTGGGCTTATTCATTGTGGCTACTAGGGGTAGCTTGTGGGCTTACTCATTGTGACTACTAGGGATGTCAGCTTGTGGGCTTACTCATTGTGGCTACTAGGGGTTAGCTTGTGGGCTTACTCATTGTGAGTACTAGGGGTTAGCTTGTGGGCTTTTACTCATTGTGACTACTAGGGGTTAGAGCTTGTGGGCTTACTCATTGTGGCTACTAGGGGTTAGAGCTTGTGGGCTTACTCATTGTGGCTACTAGGGGATAGAGCTTGTGGGCTTACTCATTGTGACTACTAGGGTTGTCAGCTTGTGGGCTTACTCATTGTGGCTACTAGGGGTTAGAGCTTGTGGGCTTACTCATTGTGGCTACTAGGGATGTCAGCTTGTGGGCTTACTCATTGTGACTACTAGGGGTTAGAGCTTGTGGTCTTACTCATTGTGACTACTAGGGATGTCAGCTTGTGGGCTTACTCATTGTGACTACTAGGGTTAGCTTGTGGGCTTACTCATTGTGGCTACTGGGGGTTAGAGCTTGTGGGCTTACTCATTGTGGCTACTGGGGGTTAGCTTGTTGGCTTACTCATTGTGGCTACTAGGGGTTAGCTTGTGGGCTTACTCATTGTGGCTACTAGGGGTTAGAGCTTGTGGGTTTACTCATTGTGACAACTAGGGGTTAGCTTGTGGGCTTACTCATTGTGGCTACTAGGGGTGTCAGCTTGTGGGTTTACTCATTGTGGCTACTAGGGATGTCAGCTTGTGGGCTTACTCATTGTGGCTACTCGGATTGTCAGCTTGTGGGCTTATTCATTGTGGCTACTGTTGATGTCAGCTTGTGGGCTTACTCATTGTGGCTACTAGGGGTTAGCTTGTGGGCTTACTCATTGTGGCTACTAGGGATGTCAGCTTGTGGGCTTACTCATTGTGGCTACTGTTGATGTCAGCTTGTGGGCTTACTCATTGTGGCTACTACAGGTTACAGCTTGTGGGCTTACTCATTGTGGCTACTAGGGGTTAGCTTGTGGGCTTACTCATTGTGGCTACTAGGGATGTCAGCTTGTGGGCTTACTCATTGTGGCTACTAGGGGTTAGCTTGTGGGCTTACTCATTGTGACTACTAGGGGTTAGAGCTTGTGGGATTACTCATTGTGGCTACTAGGGATGTTAGCTTGTGGGCTTACTCATTGTGACTACTAGGGGTTAGAGCTTGTGGGCTTACTCATTGTGACTACTAGGGGTTAGCTTGTTGGCTTACTCATTGTGGCTACTAGGGATGTCAGCTTGTGGGCTTACTCATTGTGGCTACTGGGGGTTAGCTTGTTGGCTTACTCATTGTGGCTACTAGGGATGTCAGCTTGTGGGCTTACTCATTGTGACTACTAGGGTTAGCTTGTGGGCTTACTCATTGTGGCTACTAGGGATGTCAGCTTGTGGGCTTACTCATTGTGGCTACTCGGGATGTCAGCTTGTGGGCTTACTCCTTGTGACTACTAGGGGTTAGAGCTTGTGGGCTTACTCATTGTGACTACTAGGGTTAGAGCTTGTGGGCTTACTCATTGTGGCTACTGTTGATGTCAGCTTGTGAGCTTACTCATTGTGGCTACTAGGGATGTCAGCTTGTGAGATTACTCATTGTGACTACTAGGGGTTAGAGCTTGTGGGCTTACTCATTGTGACTACTAGGGGTTAGAGCTTGTGGGCTTACTCATTGTGGCTACTGTGGATGTCGGTTTGTGGGCTTACTCATTGTGGCTACTAGGGGTTAGAGCTTGTGGGCTTACTCATTGTGACTACTAGGGTTAGCTTGTGGGCTTACTCATTGTGGCTACTAGGGGTTAGAGCTTGTGGGCTTACTCATGTTGGCTACTGGGTGTTAGCTTGTGGGCTTACTCATTGTGGCTACTAGGGATGTCAGCTTGTGGGCTTACTCATTGTGGCTACTAGGGGTTAGAGCTTGTGGGCTTACTCATTGTGACTACTATGGATGTCAGCTTGTGGGCTTACTCATTGTGACTACTAGGGTTAGCTTGTGGGCTTACTCATTGTGACTACTAGGGATGTCAGCTTGTGGGCTTACTCATTGTGGCTACTGTGGATGTCAGCTTGTGGGCTTACTCATTATGGCTACTGGGGATGTCAGCTTGTGGGCTTACTCATTGTGGCTACTAGGGATGTCAGCTTGTGGTGCTTACCAACACCACGTGACTGAGAGTGCGCAGTGCACGAAATAGGCGCGGAACTAAAGTGGTGAATTATAAAATAATGTAAAGACAATGCACTTTGATAGTGCATTGTCTTTGAGCTGTGTGACGCCTTCTGGCGTCATGTGGTCGAGCACCAATTGGATCGAGGCTCACAAGAAAGGCGTCCCTTGGTGTGGACCAATCAGTTTCAAGGACAATTAATATATATTGTCATAGTATGTTTTTAATTTGCATTTTGACTGCAGTTATTGTGGTTAATGCAGACATGAATCTTTGTAAATAGGTTTCAGTTTTGTTGTCAGAAAAAAGGGGAAAACCCTATTATTACATTTTGGTACTGGAATAGGTCTAATGATGTAACTGTCACACACTGTACTGGGATCTAGTGACACTAACACTGTCACACACTGTACTGGGATCTAGTGACACTAACACTGTCACACACTGTACTGGGATCTAGTGACACTAACACTGTCACACACTGTACTGGGATCTAGTGACACTAACACTGTCACACACTGTACTGGGATCTAGTGACACTAACACTGTCACACACTGTACTGGGATCTAGTGACACTAACACTGTCACACACTGTACTGGGATCTTAGTGACACTAACACTGTCACACACTGTACTGGGATCTCGTGACACTAACACTGTCACACACTGTACTGGGATCTAGTGACACTAACACTGTCACACACTGTACTGGGATCTAGTGACACTAACACTGTCACACACTGTACTGGGATCTAGTGACACTAACACTGTCACACACTGTACTGGGATCTTAGTGACACTAACACTGTCACACACTGTACTGGGATCTAGTGACACTAACACTGTCACACACTGTACTGGGATCTAGTGACACTAACACTATCACACTGTACTGGGATCTAGTGACACTAACACTATCACACACTGTACTGGGATCTAGTGACACTAACACTATCACACTGTACTGGGATCTAGTGACACTAACACTGTCACACACTGTACTGGGATCTAGTAAGACTAACAGTCACACTGTACTGGGATCTAGTGACACTAACACTGTCACACACTGTACTGGGATCTAGTGACACTAACACTGTCACACACTGTACTGGGATCTAGTGACACTAACACTGTCACACACTGTACTGGGATCTAGTGAGACTAACACTGTCACACACTGTACTGGGATCTAGTGACACTAACACTGTCACACACTGTACTGGGATCTAGTGACACTAACACTGTCACACACTGTACTGGGATCTAGTGACACTAACACTGTCACACACTGTACTGGGATCTAGTGACACTAACACTATCACACACTGTACTGGGATCTAGTAAGACTAACAGTCACACACTATACTGGGATCTAGTGACACTAACACTGTCACACACTGTACTGGGATCTAGTGACACTAACACTGTCACACACTGTACTGGGATCTAGTGACACTAACACTGTCACACACTGTACTGGGATCTAGTGACACTAACACTGTCACACACTGTACTGGGATCTAGTGACACTAACACTGTCACACACTGTACTGGGATCTAGTGACACTAACACTGTCACACACTGTACTGGGATCTAGTGACACTAACACTGTCACACACTGTACTGGGATCTAGTGACACTAACACTGTCACACACTGTACTGGAATCTAGTGACACTAACACTGTCACACACTGTACTGGGATCTAGTGACACTAACACTGTCACACACTGTACTGGGATCTAGTGACACTAACACTATCACACACTGTACTGGGATCTAGTGACACTAACACTATCACACACTGTACTGGGATCTAGTGACACTAACACAATCACACACTGTACTGGGATCTAGTGACACTAACACTATCACACACTGTACTGGGATCTAGTGACACTAACACTATCACACACTGTACTGGGATCTAGTAAGACTAACAGTCACACACTGTACTGGGATCTAGTGACACTAACACTGTCACACACTGTACTGGGATCTAGTGACACTAACACTGTCACACACTGTACTGGGATCTAGTGACACTAACACTGTCACACACTGTACTGGGATCTAGTGACACTAACACTGTCACACACTGTACTGGGATCTAGTGACACTAACACTGTCACACACTGTACTGGGATCTAGTGACACTAACACTGTCACACACTGTACTGGGATCTAGTGACACTAACACTGTCACACACTGTACTGGGATCTAGTGACACTAACACTGTCACACACTGTACTGGAATCTAGTGACACTAACACTGTCACACACTGTACTGGGATCTAGTGACACTAACACTGTCACACACTGTACTGGGATCTAGTGACACTAACACTGTCACACACTGTACTGGGATCTAGTGACACTAACACTGTCACACACTGTACTGGGATCTAGTGACACTAACACTGTCACACACTGTACTGGGATCTAGTGACACTAACACTGTCACACACTGTACTGGGATCTAGTGAGACTAACACTGTCACACACTGTACTGGGATCTAGTGACACTAACACTGTCACACACTGTACTGGGATCTAGTGACACTAACACTGTCACACTGTACTGGGATCTAGTGACACTAACACTGTCACACACTGTACTGGAATCTAGTGACACTAACACTGTCACACACTGTACTGGGATCTTAGTGACACTAACACTGTCACACACTGTACTGGGATCTAGTGACACTAACACTGTCACACACTGTACTGGGATCTAGTGACACTAACACTGTCACACACTGTACTGGGATCTAGTGACACTAACACTGTCACACTGTACTGGGATCTAGTGACACTAACACTCACACACTGTACTGGGATCTAGTGACACTAACACTGTCACACACTGTACTGGGATCTAGTGACACTAACACTGTCACACACTGTACTGGGATCTAGTGAGACTAACACTGTCACACTGTACTGGGATCTAGTGACACTAACACTGTCACACACTGTACTGGGATCTAGTGTGACTAACCGTCACACACTGTACTGGGATCTAGTGACACTAACACTGTCACACACTGTACTGGGATCTAGTGACACTAACACTCACACACTGTACTGGGATCTAGTGACACTAACACTGTCACACACTGTACTGGGATCTAGTGACACTAACACTGTCACACACTGTACTGGGATCTAGTGAGACTAACACTGTCACACTGTACTGGGATCTAGTGACACTAACACTGTCACACACTGTACTGGGATCTAGTAAGACTAACAGTCACACTGTACTGGGATCTAGTGACACTAACACTGTCACACACTGTACTGGGATCTAGTGACACTAACACTGTCACACACTGTACTGGGATCTAGTGTGACTAACCGTCACACACTGTACTGGGATCTAGTGAGACTAACACTATCACACACTGTACTGGCTTTCGCGACCAGTATCATCCATGAGAGGTTGTTTTTTTGGGTTAAACCGCGCAAATATCAACGCCTTTACGTAAAGAATGACAGACGTGGACTTCTCCACAAATCTGTCGCCTTATGAAATTTGTTGTGATTGGAACGTTCGGTTTACGTGACAACCCTGACTAGTTAGCTGTGTCGGGTGGTGGCGGGTTTAACGACACATGGAGCCAATTTCAAAGCAGTATATTTCACCCTGGCAACATGTTGCAATTACACGAAAAGTTACAAACGGTTTAATGAGTTATCAAGTTTTACTAACCAGTTTATGAATGTTCTACGTGCACCCTCCACCCGCTGTACGGAGAACATCGAGACGATGGTTGAATTCGTCCCAAACGCCTCTCCAGGAGTCTCCTTCCACTGGAGTCACCGCTGCCGGCGATTCTGTTTAGAGGTCATCCACATTAGTCGCTAACGGTGGCACAAAGACACCGCGGTCTTTGAAGAAATCCCCACGAGAGAAAAAAATCGCAGGGTGTGGTGACGTCTGGGGGTGATCTTGGGGGGCCAAGCCTTGGGGTCCCGTGCGAGCTATCCGGCGTTGAGGCGGCGGTGTGAACTCGCTAATGACTGAGGCTAGGGGCTGTTTGTGCGCTGGGAGAGGCATCGAGCGGTCATTTTAAACTCTATGCCCCGCCCTCTCTATGCCCCGCCTTTTTAATGCCCCGCCCTCTCTATGCCTCGCCCTTTCTATACCCCGGCCGCTCTATGCCCCGCCCTCTATATGCCCCGCCCTTTCTATGCCCCGCCCTTTCTCTATGCCCCGCCCTTTCAAGTGGTAATAGTTTCATTCATGGGCGGTTCGTGGTTGCAGAGATTTAGCGAATTTCAAATCGTGTCCATCTGTTTAAACCCCCTGTAGTAACTGAGGCGATGTAACCCAACAAACCCTCTTGTGGATAAGAATGGGTTGTTTACCCTTGCCAGGCAGTAATACAATGGGAGTTGTGTCAAGATGTTCACACACCAAATAGAAAAATGCAAGGAATCAAGTTATTGCATTAACCACACACACACACAGGGGTACACACACGCAGGTACACACAACAACAACCGCCATTCGCCACTAAGTGGCGGTGACGTCACCATGACGCTTGTGCCAGGCTATGTGCACCCTGAGGCCACGTGAAGTGTCGAACGCCCGCTGGCAGGAGCTCACGGGGCAGACCCAGGTGCCACGGGTCGACTGACTGAGATGACTGGCTGATGCACCACCTGTGCCCCCTACTGTGCCAACCTGCTGTGCTTTAGCCACCCGGCGCTCCGCTCGTTGTTGTGAGCGTCGCTCCTCCGCCCTCCGTTGTTGTTGGAGGGCGACTGCCTCCAACTGCCCAGTAGCGTCCTTCACGAGCCTCCTCCACAGAGGCCGATCTTGACACCGCTGGTACCAGTCATCGGCAAGTCCACTCAGCTCCACGTCCTCCTGTACCACATCACTCCATCTCTTCTCTAGCCCGCGCCGCGCCCGTTTAGCCCCCTCGATCCAGCCGAACAAAAGCTGTTTCGGCATGCGGTGGCTGGGCATGCGGGCTACATGACCCAGCCAACGCAGCCTTGCCTGCCGGAGGAGCTCACCGATGGGACCGTGCCCAGACCTTTCAAGGATAGTGGGGGAGGGGGGCAGTGTGTAGTAGTGTATAGGAGTGTCGTGTATAGTGTAGTGTATAGTGTAGTGTATAGTGTAGTGTAGTGTATAGTGTAGTGTGTATAGTGTAGTGTGTATAGTGTAGTGTGTATAGTGTAGTGTGTATAGTGTAGTGTGTATAGTGTAGTGTATAGTGTAGTGTATAGTGTAGTAGTTTATAGTGTAGTGTGTATAGTGTAGTGTATAGTGTAGTAAGCTTAAGCTTAAAGGACGCGACCTGGGCTTGGCTGTCTTCACTCCAACGCTGTCAACTGGACAGTACGGTCCCTTCACCTGATGAAGGCCACTTGTGTTGTGGCCGAAACGTCGTGATTTTTTTTTACCTACGTGACTTTACTGAATAGAACCAAAGAGTATAGTGCAGTGTATAGTAGTGTAGTGTATAGTGTAGTGTATAGTGTAGTGTATAGTGTAGTAGTGTATAGTAGTGTAGTGTATAGTAGTGTAGTGTATAGTAGTGTATAGTGTAGTAGTGTATAGTGTAGTAGTGTATAGTAGTGTAGTGTATAGTGTAGTGTGTAGTGTGTAGTATAGTAGTGTAGTGTATAGTAGTGTGTAGTAGTGTATAGTGTGTAGTATAGTAGTGCAGTGTGTAGTAGTGTAGTGTATAGTAGTGTAGTGTATAGTAGTGTGTAGTGTAGTGTATAGTGTAGTGTATAGTAGTATAGTGTAGTGTATAGTAGTATAGTGTAGTATAGTGGTGTAGTGTATAGTAGTATAGTGTAGGATAGTGGTGTAGTGTATAGTGTAGTGTACAGTAGTGTATAGTAGTGTAGTGTATAGTGTAGTGTACAGTAGTGTGTAGTAGTGTAGTGTATAGTAGTGTAGTGTATAGTGTAGTGTACAGTAGTGTGTAGTAGTGTAGTGTATAGTGTAGTGTACAGTAGTGTGTAGTAGTGTAGTGTATAGTGTAGTGTACAGTAGTGTGTAGTAGTGTAGTGTATAGTGTAGTATACTAGTACAGCACACCGGTTGTTTGCTGGAGGGCCAAGCCACAACATTTGCTATCAGAGTTCCGTGACGTTTCGCCGGTAATTACCACCAGCGTCATCAGGCGCCAGCCAGAGCTGTGGAGAAGTCCACCAGTTCCGTTCCTCCTGTCAAGGCGTCGATGTGGTGGTGGTGGTGACGGTGACGGTGGTGGTGACGTTGGCGGTGACGGTGACGGTGACCACGCTTCTGCCCTCTCGCTGGTTGGCTGTCCGCTGGCGGTGGCGGCGGGCTGTAACGACGCGACATTTATATATTAACGCGATCTAACCAAACAAGAACCTCTGTTGTGGATGATATTGGTCACGACACCCTGCTACGCTCTTCATGATCAAGGTCTGTGGGTGAGATCGCGTTCAGTATAAACGCGTCGCAACCCCTTCCGCCGCCCGCATTGACGAGAGGCTAAATAGTTCACTACTTTGGCCCACCGGCGTGTTGAAGGGTGGATCCACCACAACATTTACACTTTTTCTCGCCAAGTCCTGATACGTGTTAAACAGCACGGCTCTTATTCTTAGTTTTTTCGGTAAAGTCACGTTGAAGGGAAACAACAAAATAATAAAATATATATAAAAAAAATAAAAAAAATTCTCACGACGTTCCGACCATAACTCAAACGGTCGTCTTCAGGTGTGTTGGTTTGCATGAATGTATTTTTAAACGGCGCATTTATTTATTTATAATTTATTATTTTGTTGTTTCCCTTCAACGTGACTTTACCGAAAAAACTAAGAATATGAATTACTGCAGTCACGAAAGCTTTAAAGCACGGCTCTTGTTCAATCTTCGTCCGATAGTCGAGTCGTGGACATCGCTTGCAGACCCACTCGCTCCTTCGGGGGTTCTTGTTGTAAGACTCCTGGCTTAGGGTCACTCTGTTCTTGAACTTTCCCCAATCTGTGGACGCTCTGCCTGACGGCGGATCGGCGGAGCCGCAAATCCGTGGAAATGTGTTTTTGTAAATCCTTTCTGGACAGACGAGCATCAACAACATCTCACCACGGGGAGAGTCCGAGGTCCGTGACTTGTCCCCACACGCACCGGTACGCTGAACGCCAAACTCACAAAGTGTCTGATCTTTACATTCTTGGTTCTTTCGGTAAAGTCGCCGCGTAGAATGGAAACAATAAAATAATAAAAATATTAAACGATAAAATGCTCACGACGTTTCGACTGCAACACGAGAAGCAATCGTCATCAGGTGTGAAAACCACGGCAAGGAAATTTGGAAAAAAGTGGCGGTTTTTGTTAAAAGTTAGCACCACGGAGAGCGATTTGGAAGTTATTCAGATGGACGAGTCCATCTATGTTCGGAAAAGAGGAGGGGGGGGAGACGAAAATAATGGATGCGGTCTGAAAGCCACCGTAAGCGTGAACAATCAATTAATCTTTATGTAGGGTGTGGCCTAAAAAACGTGTTTTCCTGAAGATTTACCCAATTATTCAAACACCTGAATCTGATTAGTCCCTTAATGGAGCAAAAGAAACCAGGGATTCACTTACATTTTCACAGACCCTGAACCTTAATTACTCATTGCTTATAGGAATAGGTTTTACCCTTTTAACTGGCACAAAAACTGACACCTTTATTCAAGGCATCATGTTTGCAATAACCACAACACAAGCAGTCAAAATGCTAACAAAAGAGACAACTCTGATAATAATATGGACTGTCCTTGAATTTGATTGGTCCACACCCGAGACAGCTTTTCTTAGAGCCTAGGCTCCTATTCCTATATCTTGTTACTGGCAAAGGAGGTCTCATAATGTAAATACTCATTGCTTATTTCATAATTTTGTTTCAAAAGACGTGGAATTGGTTACTCTATACCCTCGTGAAGATTTAAAAGACCGGTTTAAGATTCAAGAAGGCTACCATGTTCAAACGCTGGGATATGCCGTATTTATCACTGGCATTCACAAACTTTATCTCCTCACTGTACGTGGCTCAGTTTCAGAAGCGACCTGGCCCCACGCCGTGGCCGATACCACCACACGCGGAATTCTACAGCAGCAAAACACTCGGAATGCGCGATGTCGATTATAGATGAGGAGGGAAAAACCGGAGGACCTGGAGAGAGAGAGACGCAGACTCAAAACAGAGAAGCAGGCGTCGGGGTGAACCCACGACCTCCTACGTACCAGGCGAGGTAGTCAACATCTCACGAGCTACAGTGGCTACAGACATCGTCAGGGTCAGGGATCGAACCCACGACCTCCTGCGTACCAGGCGAGGTAGTCAACATCTCACGAGCTACAGTGGCTACAGGCGTCGTCAGGGTCGGGATAGAACCCACGACCTCCTGTGTACCAGGCGAGGTAGTCAACATCTCACGAGCTACAGTGGCTACAGGCGTCGTCAGGGTGTGGATCGAACCCACGACCTCCTGCGTACCAGACGAGGTAGTCAACATCTCACGAGCTCCAGTGGCTATAGGCGTCGTCAGGGTGTGGATCGAACCCACGACCTCCTGTACACCAGGCGAGGTAGTCAACATCTCACGAGCTACAGTGGCTACAGGCGTCGTCAGGGTCGGGATCGAACCCACGACCTCCTGCATACCAGGCGAGGATAGTCAACATCTCACGAGCTCCAGTGGCTACAGACATCGTCAGGGTCAGGATAGAACCCACGACCTCTTGCGTACCAGGCGAGGTAGTCAACATCTCACGAGCTACAGTGACTACAGGCGTCGTCAGGGTCGGGGTTGAACCCACGACCTCCTGCGTACCACGCGAGGTAGTCAACATCTCACGAGCTACAGTGACTACAGGCGTCGTCAGGGTCGGGGTTGAACCCACGACCTCCTGCATACCAGGCGAGGTAGTCAACATCTCACGAGCTACAGTGGCTACAGGCGTCGTCAGGGTCAGATCGAACCCACGACCTCCTGCGTACCAGGCGAGGTAGTCAACATCTCACGAGCTACAGTGACTACAGACATCGTCAGAGTCTTGATAGAACCCACGACCTCCTGTGTACCAGGCGAGGTAGTCAACATCTCACGAGCTACAGTGACTACAGACATCGTCAGAGTCTTGATAGAACCCACGACCTCCTGTGTATCAGGCGAGGTAGTCAACATCTCACGAGCTACAGTGACTACAGACATCGTCAGAGTCTTGATAGAACCCACGACCTCCTGTGTACCAGGCGAGGTAGTCAACATCTCACGAGCTACAGTGACTACAGACATCGTCAGAGTCTTGATAGAACCCACGACCTCCTGCGTACCATGCGAGGTAGTCAACATCTCACGAGCTACAGTGACTACAGACATCGTCAGAGTCTTGATAGAACCCACGACCTCCTGCGTACCAAGCGAGGTAGTCAACATCTCACGAGCTACAGTGACTACAGACATCGTCAGAGTCTTGATAGAACCCACGACCTCCTGCGTACCAGGCGAGGTAGTCAACATCTCACGAGCTACAGTGACTACAGACATCGTCAGAGTCTTGATAGAACCCACGACCTCCTGCGTACCAGGCGAGGTAGTCAACATCTCACGAGCTACAGTGGCTACAGACATCGTCAGGGTCAGGATAGAACCCACGACCTCCTGTGTACCAGGCGAGGTAGTCAACATCTCACGAGCTGCAGTGACTACAGGCATAGTCAGGGTCGGGATCGAACCCACGACCTCCTGTGTACCAGGCGAGGTAGTCAACATCTCACGAGCTACAGTGGCTACAGGCGTCGTCAGGGTCAGGATAGAACCCACGACCTCCTGTGTACCAGGCGAGGTAGTCAACATCTCACGAGCTACAGTGACTACAGGCGTCGTCAGGGTCGGGATAGAACCCACGGACCTCCTGCGTACCAGGCGAGGTAGTCAACATCTCACGAGCTACAGTGACTACAGACATCGTCAGAGTCTTGATAGAACCCACGACCTCCTGCGTACCAGGCGAGGTAGTCAACATCTCATGAGCTACAGTGACTACAGACATCGTCAGAGTCTTGATAGAACCCACGACCTCCTGCGTACCAGGCGAGGTAGTCAACATCTCACGAGCTACAGTGACTACAGACATCGTCAGGGTCAGGATAGAACCCACGACCTCCTGTGTACCAGGCGAGGTAGTCAACATCTCACGAGCTGCAGTGACTACAGGCATAGTCAGGGTCGGGATCGAACCCACGACCTCCTGTGTACCAGGCGAGGTAGTCAACATCTCACGAGCTACAGTGGCTACAGGCGTCGTCAGGGTCAGGATAGAACCCACGACCTCCTGTGTACCAGGCGAGGTAGTCAACATCTCACGAGCTACAGTGACTACAGGCGTCGTCAGGGTCGGGATAGAACCCACGGACCTCCTGCGTACCAGGCGAGGTAGTCAACATCTCACGAGCTACAGTGGCTACAGGCATCGTCAGGGTCGGGATAGAACCCACGACCTCCTGCGTACCAGGCGAGGTAGTCAACATCTCATGAGCTACAGTGGCTACAGACGTCGTCAGGGTCGGGATAGAACCCACGACCTCCTGCGTACCAGGCGAGGTAGTCAACATCTCACGAGCTACAGTGGCTACAGGCGTCGTCAGGGTCGGGGTTGAACCCACGACCTCCTGAGTAAGCCGCAGCCCTCCGGCAACAGCCACGAGAAGCCATCACTGTCACGTGAAGCCATCACTGTCACGTGAAGCCATCACTGTCACGTGAAGCCATCAGTCACGTGAAGCCATCACTGTCACGTGAAGCCATCACTGTCACGTGACGCCATCACTGTCACGTGACGCCATCACTGTCACGTGACGCCATCACTGTCACGTGACGCCATCACTGTCACGTGACGCCATCACTGTCACGTGACGCCATCACTGTCACGTGACGCCATCACTGTCACGTGACGCCATCACTGTCACAGCCATCACTGTCACGTGAAGCCATCACTGTCACGTGACGCCATCACTGTCACGTGACGCCATCACTGTCACGTGTAGCCATCACTGTCACGAGAAGCCATCACTGTCACGAGAAGCCATCACTGTCACGTGTAGCCATCACTGTCACGTGTAGCCATCACTGTCACGTGAAGCCATCACTGTCACGTGTAGCCATCACTGTCACGTGTAGCCATCACTGTCACGTGAAGCCATCACTGTCACGTGTAGCCATCACTGTCACGACCATCACTGTCACGTGAAGCCATCACTGTCACGTGTAGCCATCACTGTCACGTGTAGCCATCACTGTCACGTGACGCCATCACTGTCACGTGAAGCCATCACTGTCACGAGAAGCCATCACTGTCACGTGAAGCCGTCACTGTCACGTGAAGCCATCACTGTCACGAGAAGACATCACTGTCACGTGTAGCCATCACTGTCACGTGTAGCCATCACTGTCACGAGAAGCCATCAGTGTCACGTGTAGCCATCACTGTCACGTGTAGCCATCACTGTCACGTGTAGCCATCACTGTCACGTGAAGCCATCACTGTCACGTGTAGCCATCACTGTCACGACCATCACTGGCACGTGAAGCCATCACTGTCACGTGTAGCCATCACTGTCACGACCATCACTGTCACGTGAAGCCATCACTGTCACGTGTAGCCATCACTGTCACGTGTAGCCATCACTGTCACGTGACGCCATCACTGTCACGTGAAGCCATCACTGTCACGAGAAGCCATCACTGTCACGTGAAGCCGTCACTGTCACATGAAGCCGTCACTGTCACGTGAAGCCATCACTGTCAAGGGAAGCCATCACTGTCACGTGAAGCCATCACTGTCACGTGAAGCCATCACTGTCACGTGAAGCCATCACTGTCACGTGTAGCCATCACTGTCACGACCATCACTGTCACGTGAAGCCATCACTGTCACGTGTAGCCATCACTGTCACGTGTAGCCATCACTGTCACGTGAAGCCATCACTGTCACGAGAAGCCATCACTGTCACGAGAAGCCATCACTGTCACGTGAAGCCGTCACTGTCACGTGAAGCCATCACTGTCACGTGAAGCCATCACTGTCACGTGTAGCCATCACTGTCACGTGAAGCCATCACTGTCACGTGTAGCCATCACTGTCACGTGAAGCCATCACTGTCACGTGACGCCATCACTGTCACGTGTGGCCATCACTGTCACGTGTGGCCATCACTGTCACGTGTAGCCATCACTGTCACGTGACGCCATCACTGTCACGTGTAGCCATCACTGTCACGTGACGCCATCACTGTCACGTGACGCCATCACTGTCACGTGAAGCCATCACTGTGACGTGAAGCCATCACTGTCACAGCCATCACTGTCACAGCCATCACTGTCACGTGAAGCCATCACTGTCACGTGAAGCCATCACTGTCACGTGAAGCCATCACTGTCACAGCCATCACTGTCACGTGAAGCCATCACTGTCACGTGAAGCCATCACTGTCACAGCCATCACTGTCACGTGAAGCCATCACTGTCACGAGAAGCCATCACTGTCACGTGAAGCGATCACTGTCACAGCCATCACTGTCACGTGAAGCCATCACTGTCACGAAAAGCCATCACTGTCACGTGAAGCCATCACTGTCACGTGAAGCCATCACTGTCACGTGTAGCCATCACTGTCACGTGAAGCCATCACTGTCACGTGAAGCCATCACTGTCACGTGTAGCCATCACTGTCACGTGTAGCCATCACTGTCACGTGAAGCCATCACTGTCACGTGAAGCCATCACTGTCACGTGTAGCCATCACTGTCATGGCCATCACTGTCACGTGAAGCCATCACTGTCACGTGAAGCCATCACTGTCACGTGAAGCCATCACTGTCACGTGTAGCCATCACTGTCATGGCCATCACTGTCACGTGAAGCCATCACTGTCACGTGAAGCCATCACTGTCACGTCAAGCCATCACTGTCACGTGAAGCCATCACTGTCACAGCCATCACTGTCACGTGTAGCCATCACTGTCACGTGTAGCCATCACTGTCACGTGACGCCATCACTGTCACGTGAAGCCATCACTGTCACGTGAAGCCATCACTGTCACGTGAAGCCATCACTGTCACGTGAAGCCATCACTGTCACGTGAAGCCATCACTGTCACGTGTAGCCATCACTGTCACGTGAGGCCATCACTGTCACGTGTGGCCATCACTGTCACGTGAAGCCATCACTGTCACGTGAAGCCATCACTGTCACGTGAAGCCATCACTGTCACGTGAAGCCATCACTGTCACGTGTGGCCATCACTGTCACGTGAAGCCATCACTGTCACGTGAAGCCATCACTGTCACGTGAAGCCATCACTGTCATGGCCATCACTGTCACGTGAAGCCATCACTGTCACGTGAAGCCATCACTGTCACGTATAGCCATCACTGTCACGTGAAGCCATCACTGTCACAGCCATCACTGTCACGTGAAGCCATCACTGTCACGTGAAGCCATCACTGTCACGTGAAGCCATCACTGTCATGGCCATCACTGTCACGTGAAGCCATCACTGTCACGTGAAGCCATCACTGTCATGGCCATCACTGTCACGTGAAGCCATCACTGTCACGTGAAGCCATCACTGTCACAGCCATCACTGTCACGTGAAGCCATCACTGTCACGTGTAGCCATCACTGTCACGTGAAGCCATCACTGTCACGTGAAGCCATCACTGTCACAGCCATCACTGTCACGTGAAGCCATCACTGTCACGTGTAGCCATCACTGTCACGTGAAGCCATCACTGTCACGTGTAGCCATCACTGTCACGTGTAGCCATCACTGTCACGGCCATCACTGTCACTTGAAGCCATCACCGTCATGGCCATCACTGTCACGTGTAGACATCACTGTCACGTGAAGCCATCACTGTCACGTGTAGCCATCACTGTCACAGCCATCACTGTCACGTGTAGCCATCACTGTCACAGCCATCACTGTCACGTGAAGCCATCACTGTCACGTGTAGCCATCACTGTCACGTGAAGCCATCACTGTCACGTGAAGCCATCACTGTCACAGCCATCACTGTCACGTGAAGCCATCACTGTCACGTGAAGCCATCACTGTCACGTGAAGCTATCACTGTCACGTGAAGCCATCACTGTCACGTGAAGCCATCACTGTCACGTGAAGCCATCACTGTCACAGCCATCACTGTCACAGCCATCACTGTCACGTGATGCCATCACTGTCACAGCCATCACTGTCTCGTGAAGCCATCACTGTCACGTGAAGCCATCACTGTCACGTGACGCCATCACTGTCACGTGAAGCCATCACTGTCACGTGAAGCCATCACTGTCACGTGAAGCCATCACTGTCACGGCCATCACTGTCACGGCCATCACTGTCACGTGAAGCCATCACTGTCACGTGAAGCCATCACTGTCACGTGTAGCCATCACTGTCACAGCCATCACTGTCACAGCCATCACTGTCACGTGATGCCATCACTGTCACAGCCATCACTGTCACGTGAAGCCATCACTGTCACGTGACGCCATCACTGTCACGTGAAGCCATCACTGTCACGTGAAGCCATCACTGTCACGAGAAGCCATCACTGTTACGTGTAGCCATCACTGTCACGTGAAGCCATCACTGTCACGTGAAGCCATCACTGTCACGTGAAGCCATCACTGTCACGTGAAGCCATCACTGTCACGTGTAGCCATCACTGTCACGTGAAGCCATCACTGTCACGTGTAGCCATCACTGTCACGTGAAGCCATCACTGTCACGGCCATCACTGTCACGGCCATCACTGTCACGTGAAGCCATCACTGTCACGTGAAGCCATCACTGTCACGTGTAGCCATCACTGTCACGGCCATCACTGTCACGTGAAGCCATCACTGTCACAGCCATCACTGTCACAGCCATCACTGTCACGTGTAGCCATCACTGTCACAGCCATCACTGTCACAGCCATCACTGTCACGTGAAGCCATCACTGTCACGTGAAGCCATCACTGTCACGTGAAGCCATCACTGTCACGTGAAGCCATCACTGTCACGTGAAGCCATCACTGTCACGTGAAGCCATCACTGTCACGTGAAGCCATCACTGTCACGTGACGCCATCACTGTCACGACCATCACTGTCACGACCATCACTGTCACGTGAAGCCGTCACTGTCACGTGTAGCCATCACTGTCACGTGTAGCCATCACTGTCACGTGTGGCCATCACTGTAACGTGAAGCCATCACTGTCACGTGAAGCCATCACTGTCACGTGAAGCCGTCACTGTCACGTGTAGCCATCACTGTCACGTGAAGCCATCACTGTCACGGCCATCACTGTCACGGCCATCACTGTCACAGCCATCACTGTCACGTGAAGCCATCACTGTCACGTGTAGCCATCACTGTCACGTGAAGCCATCACTGTCACAGCCATCACTGTCACGTGTACCCATCACTGTCACGTGTAGCCATCACTGTCACGTGAAGCCATCACTGTCACGTGAAGCCATCACTGTCACGGCCATCACTGTCACGGCCATCACTGTCACAGCCATCACTGTCACGTGTAGCCATCACTGTCACAGCCATCACTGTCACGTGTAGCCATCACTGTCACGTGAAGCCATCACTGTCACGTGAAGCCATCACTGTCACAGCCATCACTGTCACGTGTAGCCATCACTGTCACGTGAAGCCATCACTATCACGTGAAGCCATCACTGTCACGGCCATCACTGTCACGTGAAGCCATCACTGTCACAGCCATCACTGTCACGTGTAGCCATCACTGTCACGTGTGGCCATCACTGTCACGTGAAGCCATCACTGTCACGTGAAGCCATCACTGTCACGTGTATCCATCACTGTCACGTGAAGCCATCACTGTCACGTGTAGCCATCACTGTCACGTGAAGCCATCACTGTCACGTGAAGCCATCACTGTCACGTGAAGCCATCACTGTCATGGCCATCACTGTCACGTGAAGCCATCACTGTCACGGACATCACTGTCACGTGAAGCCATCACTGTCACGTGAAGCCATCACTGTCACAAGAAGCCATCACTGTCACGTGAAGCCATCACTGTCACAGCCATCACTGTCACGTGTAGCCATCACTGTCACGTGAAGCCATCACTGTCACGTGAAGCCATCAATGTCATGGCCATCACTGTCACAGCCATCACTGTCACGTGAAGCCATCACTGTCACGTGAAGCCATCACTGTCACGTGAAGCCATCACTGTCACGTGTAGCCATCACTGTCACGTGAAGCCATCACTGTCACGTGAAACCATCACTGTCACGGCCATCACTGTCACAGCCATCACTGTCACGTGAAGCCATCACTGTCACGTGAAGCCATCACTGTCACGTGAAGCCATCACTGTCACGTGTAGCCATCACTGTCACGTGAAGCCATCACTGTCACGTGAAGCCATCACTGTCACGTGAAGCCATCACTGTCACGTGTAGCCATCACTGTCACGTGAAGCCATCACTGTCACAGCCATCACTGTCACGTGAAGCCATCACTGTCACAGCCATCACTGTCACGTGAAGCCATCACTGTCACATGTAGCCATCACTGTCACGTGTAGCCATCACTGTCACGTGTAGCCATCACTGTCACGGCCATCACTGTCACGTGAAGCCATCACTGTCACGTGAAGCCATCACTGTCACGTGAAGCCATCACTGTCACGGCCATCACTGTCACGTGTAGCCATCACTGTCACGTGAAGCCATCACTGTCACGTGAAGCCATCACTGTCACAGCCATCACTGTCACGTGTAGCCATCACTGTCACGGCCATCACTGTCACAGCCATCACTGTCACGTGAAGCCATCACTGTCACAGCCATCACTGTCACAGCCATCACTGTCACGTGAAGCCATCACTGTCACGGCCATCACTATAACGGCCATCACTGTCACAGCCATCACTGTCACGTGTAGCCATCACTGTCATGGCCATCACTGTCACGTGAAGCCATCACTGTCACAGCCATCACTGTCACGTGAAGCCATCACTGTCACGTGAAGCCATCACTGTCACGTGTAGCCATCACTGTCACGACCATCACTGGCACGTGAAGCCATCACTGTCACGTGTAGCCATCACTGTCACGACCATCACTGTCACGTGAAGCCATCACTGTCACGTGTAGCCATCACTGTCACGTGTAGCCATCACTGTCACGTGAAGCCATCACTGTCACGGCCATCACTGTCACGGCCATCACTCTCACGGCCATCACTGTCACGTGTAGCCATCACTGTCACGTGAAGCCATCACTGTCACGTGTAGCCATCACTGTCACGTGTAGCCATCACTGTCACGTGACGCCATCACTGTCACGTGTAGCCATCACTGTCACGAGAAGCCATCACTGTCACGTGTAGCCATCACTGTCACGTGAAGCCGTCACTGTCACGTGAAGCTGTCACTGTCACGTGAAGCCATCACTGTCACGTGTAGCCATCACTGTCACGTGAAGCCATCACTGTCACGTGAAGCCATCACTGTCACGTGTGGCCATCACTGTCACGTGAAGCCATCACTGTCACGTGAAGCCATCACTGTCACGTGTAGCCATCACTGTCACAGCCATCACTGTCACGTGAAGCCATCACTGTCACGTGAAGCCATCACTGTCACGTGAAGCCATCACTGTCACGTGAAGCCATCACTGTCAAAGCCATCACTGTCACGTGTAGCCATCACTGTCACGTGTAGCCATCACTGTCACGTGTAGCCATCACTGTCAAAGCCATCACTGTCACGTGTAGCCATCACTGTCACGTGTAGCCATCACTGTCACGTGAAGCCATCACTGTCATGGCCATCACTGTCACAGCCATCACTGTCACGTGTAGCCATCACTGTCACGTGAAGCCATCACTGTCACGTGAAGCCATCACTGTCACGGCCATCACTGTCACGTGAAGCCATCACTGTCATGGACATCACTGTCACGGCCATCACTGTCACGTGAAGCCATCACTGTCACGTGTAGCCATCACTGTCACGTGCAGCCATCACTGTCACGACCATCACTGTCACAGCCATCACTGTCACGGCCATCACTGTCACGTGAAGCCATCACTGTCACGTGAAGCCATCACTGTCACGTGAAGCCATCACTGTCACTTGAAGCCATCATTGTCATGGCCATCACTGTCACAAGAAGCCATCACTGTCACGGCCATCACTGTCACGTGAAGCCATCACTGTCATGGCCATCACTGTCACAGCCATCACTGTCACGTGAAGCCATCACTGTCACGGCCATCACTGTCACGTGAAGCCATCACTGTCACGACCATCACTGTCACAGCTATCACTGTCACGTGAAGCCATCACTGTCATGGCCATCACTGTCACGTGAAGCCATCACTGTCACAGCCATCACTGTCACGTGCAGCCATCACTGTCACGTGAAGCCATCACTGTCACGTGTAGCCATCACTGTCACGTGAAGCCATCACTGTCACGTGAAGCCATCACTGTCACAGCCATCACTGTCACGTGAAGCCATCACTGTCACGTGTAGCCATCACTGTCACGTGTAGCCATCACTGTCACGTGAAGCCATCACTGTCACAGCCATCACTGTCACGTGAAGCCATCACTGTCACAGCCATCACTGTCACGTGAAGCCATCACTGTCACGTGTAGCCATCACTGTCACGTGAAGCCATCACTGTCATGGCCATCACTGTCACGTGAAGCCATCACTGTCACGTGAAGCCATCACTGTCACGTGACGCCATCACTGTCACAGCCATCACTGTCACGTGAAGCCATCACTGTCACGTGAAGCCATCACTGTCATGGCCATCATTGTCACGTGAAGCCATCACTGTCACGTGTAGCCATCACTGTCACGTGAAGCCATCACTGTCACGTGTAGCCATCACTGTCACAGCCATCACTGTCACGTGTAGCCATCACTGTCACGGCCATCACTGTCACGTGAAGCCATCACTGTCACGTGAAGCCATCACTGTCACGTGACGCCATCACTGTCACGGCCATCACTGTCACGTGAAGCCATCACGGTCACGTGAAGCCATCACTGTCACGTGAAGCCATCACTGTCACGGCCATCACTGTCACGTGAAGCCATCACTGTCACGTGAAGCCATCACTGTCACGTGAAGCCATCACTGTCACGTGACGCCATCACTGTCACGACCATCACTGTCACGACCATCACTGTCACGTGAAGCCGTCACTGTCACGTGTAGACATCACTGTCACGTGAAGCCATCACTGTCATGGCCATCACTGTCACAGCCATCACTGTCACGTGTAGCCATCACTGTCACGTGAAGCCATCACTGTCACGTGAAGCCATCACTGTCACGGCCATCACTGTCACGTGAAGCCATCACTGTCATGGACATCACTGTCACGGCCATCACTGTCACGTGAAGCCATCACTGTCACGTGTAGCCATCACTGTCACGTGCAGCCATCACTGTCACGACCATCACTGTCACAGCCATCACTGTCACGGCCATCACTGTCACGTGAAGCCATCACTGTCACGTGAAGCCATCACTGTCACGTGAAGCCATCACTGTCACTTGAAGCCATCATTGTCATGGCCATCACTGTCACAAGAAGCCATCACTGTCACGGCCATCAATGTCACGTGAAGCCATCACTGTCATGGCCATCACTGTCACAGCCATCACTGTCACGTGAAGCCATCACTGTCACGGCCATCACTGTCACGTGAAGCCAACACTGTCACGACCATCACTGTCACAGCTATCACTGTCACGTGAAGCCATCACTGTCATGGCCATCACTGTCACGTGAAGCCATCACTGTCACAGCCATCACTGTCACGTGCAGCCATCACTGTCACGTGAAGCCATCACTGTCACGTGTAGCCATCACTGTCACGTGAAGCCATCACTGTCACGTGAAGCCATCACTGTCACAGCCATCACTGTCACGTGAAGCCATCACTGTCACGTGTAGCCATCACTGTCACGTGTAGCCATCACTGTCACGTGAAGCCATCACTGTCACAGCCATCACTGTCACGTGAAGCCATCACTGTCACAGCCATCACTGTCACGTGAAGCCATCACTGTCACGTGTAGCCATCACTGTCACGTGAAGCCATCACTGTCATGGCCATCACTGTCACGTGAAGCCATCACTGTCACGTGAAGCCATCACTGTCACGTGACGCCATCACTGTCACAGCCATCACTGTCACGTGAAGCCATCACTGTCACGTGAAGCCATCACTGTCATGGCCATCCTTGTCACGTGAAGCCATCACTGTCACGTGTAGCCATCACTGTCACGTGAAGCCATCACTGTCACGTGTAGCCATCACTGTCACAGCCATCACTGTCACGTGTAGCCATCACTGTCACGGCCATCACTGTCACGTGAAGCCATCACTGTCACGTGAAGACATCACTGTCACGTGACGCCATCACTGTCACGGCCATCACTGTCACGTGAAGCCATCACTGTCACGTGAAGCCATCACTGTCACGTGAAGCCATCACTGTCACGGCCATCACTGTCACGTGAAGCCATCACTGTCACGTGAAGCCATCACTGTCACGTGAAGCCATCACTGTCACGTGAAGCCATCACTGTCACGTGACGCCATCACTGTCACGACCATCACTGTCACGACCATCACTGTCACGTGAAGCCGTCACTGTCACGTGTAGACATCACTGTCACGTGAAGCCATCACTGTCACGTGAAGCAATCACTGTCACGTGTAGCCATCACTGTCACAGCCATCACTGTCACGTGTAGCCATCACTGTCACGTGTGGCCATCACTGTCACGTGAAGCCATCACTGTCACGTGAAGCCATCACTGTCACGTGAAGCCATCACTGTCACGTGAAGCCGTCACTGTCACGTGTAGCCATCACTGTCACGTGAAGCCATCACTGTCACGGCCATCACTGTCACAGCCATCACTGTCACCTGAAGCCATCACTGTCACGTGTAGCCATCACTGTCACGTGAAGCCATCACTGTCACAGCCATCACTGTCACGTGTACCCATCACTGTCACGTGTAGCCATCACTGTCACGTGAAGCCATCACTGTCACGTGAAGCCATCACTGTCACGTGAAGCCATCACTGTCACGGCCATCACTGTCACAGCCATCACTGTCACGTGTAGCCATCACTATCACGTGAAGCCATCACTGTCACAGCCATCACTGTCACGTGTAGCCATCACTGTCACGTGAAGCCATCACTGTCACGTGAAGCCATCACTGTCACGGCCATCACTGTCACGTGTAGCCATCACTGTCACGTGTAGCCATCACTGTCACGTGTAGCCATCACTGTCACGTGAAGCCATCACTGTCACGTGAAGCCATCACTGTCACGTGTAGCCATCACTGTCACGTGTAGCCATCACTGTCACGTGTAGCCATCACTGTCACGTGAAGCCATCACTGTCACGTGAAGCCATCACTGTCACGTGAAGCCATCACTGTCATGGCCATCACTGTCACGTGAAGCCATCACTGTCACGGCCATCACTGTCACGTGAAGCCATCACTGTCACGTGAAGCCATCACTGTCACAAGAAGCCATCACTGTCACGTGAAGCCATCACTGTCACGTGAAGCCATCACTGTCACAGCCATCACTGTCACGTGAAGCCATCACTGTCACGTGAAGCCATCACTGTCACGTGAAGCCATCACTGTCACGTGACGCCATCACTGTCACGTGTAGCCATCACTGTCACGTGAAGCCTTCACTGTCACGAGAAGCCATCACTGTCATGGCCATCACTGTCACAGCCATCACTGTCACGTGAAGCCATCACTGTCACGTGAAGCCATCACTGTCACGTGAAGCCATCACTGTCACGTGTAGCCATCACTGTCACGTGAAGCCATCACTGTCACGTGAAGCCATCACTGTCATGGCCATCACTGTCACAGCCATCACTGTCACGTGAAGCCATCACTGTCACGTGAAGCCATCACTGTCACGTGAAGCCATCACTGTCACGTGAAGTCATCACTGTCACGGCCATCACCGTCACAGCCATCACTGTCACGTGAAGCCATCACTGTCACGTGAAGCCATCACTGTCACGTGAAGCCATCACTGTCACGTGTAGCCATCACTGTCACGTGAAGCCATCACTGTCACGTGAAGCCATCACTGTCACAGCCATCACTGTCACGTGAAGCCATCACTGTCACGTGTAGCCATCACTGTCACGTGAAGCCATCACTGTCACAGCCATCACTGTCACGTGAAGCCATCACTGTCACGTGAAGCCATCACTGTCACGTGTAGCCATCACTGTCACGTGAAGCCATCACTGTCACGTGAAGCCATCACTGTCACGTGAAGCCATCACTGTCACGGCCATCACTGTCACGGCCATCACTGTCACGTGCAGCCATCACTGTCACGTGAAGCCATCACTGTCACGTGAAGCCATCACTGTCACGTGAAGCCATCACTGTCACAGCCATCACTGTCACGTGTAGCCATCACTGTCACGGCCATCACTGTCACAGCCATCACTGTCACAGCCATCACTGTCACAGCCATCACTGTCACGTGAAGCCATCACTGTCACGGCCATCACTGTCACAGCCATCACTGTCACGTGTAGCCATCACTGTCATGGCCATCACTGTCACGTGAAGCCATCACTGTCACGTGAAGCCATCACTGTCACGTGTAGCCATCACTGTCACGTGAAGCCATCACTGTCACGGCCATCACTGTCACGGCCATCACTCTCACGGCCATCACTGTCACGTGTAGCCATCACTGTCACGTGAAGCCATCACTGTCACGTGTAGCCATCACTGTCACGTGTAGCCATCACTGTCACGTGACGCCATCACTGTCACGTGTAGCCATCACTGTCACGAGAAGCCATCACTGTCACGTGAAGCCATCACTGTCACGTGTAGCCATCACTGTCACGTGAAGCCATCACTGTCACGTGAAGCTGTCACTGTCACGTGAAGCCATCACTGTCACGTGTAGCCATCACTGTCACGTGAAGCCATCACTGTCACGTGAAGCCATCACTGTCACGTGTGGCCATCACTGTCACGTGAAGCCATCACTGTCACGTGAAGCCATCACTGTCACGTGTAGCCATCACTGTCACAGCCATCACTGTCACGTGAAGCCATCACTGTCACGTGAAGCCATCACTGTCAAAGCCATCACTGTCACGTGTAGCCATCACTGTCACGTGAAGCCATCACTGTCACGGCCATCACTGTCACAGCCATCACTGTCACGTGTAGCCATCACTGTCACGTGTAGCCATCACTGTCACGTGTAGCCATCACTGTCACGTGAAGCCATCACTGTCACGTGAAGCCATCACTGTCATGGCCATCACTGTCACAAGAAGCCATCACTGTCACGTGAAGCCATCACTGTCACGTGTAGCCATCACTGTCACGTGTAGCCATCACTGACACAGCCATCACTGTCACGTGTAGCCATCACTGTCATGGCCATCACTGTCACAGCCATCACTGTCACGTGTAGCCATCACTGTCACGTGAAGCCATCACTGTCACGGCCATCACTGTCACGTGAAGCCATCACTGTCATGGCCATCACTGTCACGGCCATCACTGTCACGTGAAGCCATCACTGTCACGTGTAGCCATCACTGTCACGTGCAGCCATCACTGTCACGACCATCACTGTCACAGCCATCACTGTCACGTGAAGCCATCACTGTCACGTGAAGCCATCACTGTCACTTGAAGCCATCACTGTCACGTGAAGCCATCACTGTCACGTGAAGCCATCACTGTCACGTGAAGCCATCACTGTCACGTGACGCCATCACTGTCACGACCATCACTGTCACGACCATCACTGTCACGTGAAGCCGTCACTGTCACGTGTAGACATCACTGTCACGTGAAGCCATCACTGTCACGTGAAGCCATCACTGTCACGTGTAGCCATCACTGTCACAGCCATCACTGTCACGTGTAGCCATCACTGTCACGTGAAGCCATCACTGTCACGTGAAGCCATCACTGTCACGTGAAGCCGTCACTGTCACGTGTAGCCATCACTGTCACGTGAAGCCATCACTGTCACGGCCATCACTGTCACAGCCATCACTGTCACCTGAAGCCATCACTGTCACGTGTAGCCATCACTGTCACGTGAAGCCATCACTGTCACAGCCATCACTGTCACGTGTACCCATCACTGTCACGTGAAGCCATCACTGTCACGTGAAGCCATCACTGTCACGTGAAGCCATCACTGTCACGGCCATCACTGTCACAGCCATCACTGTCACGTGTAGCCATCACTATCACGTGAAGCCATCACTGTCACAGCCATCACTGTCACGTGTAGCCATCACTGTCACGTGAAGCCATCACTGTCACGTGAAGCCATCACTGTCACGGCCATCACTGTCACGTGTAGCCATCACTGTCACGTGTAGCCATCACTGTCACGTGTAGCCATCACTGTCACGTGAAGCCATCACTGTCACGTGAAGCCATCACTGTCACGTGTAGCCATAACTGTCACGTGTAGCCATCACTGTCACGTGTAGCCATCACTGTCACGTGAAGCCATCACTGTCACGTGAAGCCATCACTGTCACGTGAAGCCATCACTGTCATGGCCATCACTGTCACGTGAAGCCATCACTGTCACGGCCATCACTGTCACGTGAAGCCATCACTGTCACGTGAAGCCATCACTGTCACAAGAAGCCATCACTGTCACGTGAAGCCATCACTGTCACGTGAAGCCATCACTGTCACAGCCATCACTGTCACGTGAAGCCATCACTGTCACGTGAAGCCATCACTGTCACGTGAAGCCATCACTGTCACGTGACGCCATCACTGTCACGTGTAGCCATCACTGTCACGTGAAGCCATCACTGTCACGAGAAGCCATCACTGTCATGGCCATCACTGTCACAGCCATCACTGTCTCGTGAAGCCATCACTGTCACGTGAAGCCATCACTGTCACGTGAAGCCATCACTGTCACGTGTAGCCATCACTGTCACGTGAAGCCATCACTGTCACGTGAAGCCATCACTGTCACAGCCATCACTGTCACGTGAAGCCATCACTGTCACGTGAAGCCATCACTGTCACGTGAAGCCATCACTGTCACGTGAAGTCATCACTGTCACGGCCATCACCGTCACAGCCATCACTGTCACGTGAAGCCATCACTGTCACGTGAAGCCATCACTGTCACGTGAAGCCATCACTGTCACGTGTAGCCATCACTGTCACGTGAAGCCATCACTGTCACAGCCATCACTGTCACGTGAAGCCATCACTGTCACAGCCATCACTGTCACGTGAAGCCATCACTGTCACGTGTAGCCATCACTGTCACGTGAAGCCATCACTGTCACAGCCATCACTGTCACGTGAAGCCATCACTGTCACGTGAAGCCATCACTGTCACGTGTAGCCATCACTGTCACGGCCATCACTGTCACGTGAAGCCATCACTGTCACGTGAAGCCATCACTGTCACGTGAAGCCATCACTCTCACGGCCATCACTGTCACGTGCAGCCATCACTGTCACGTGAAGCCATCACTGTCACGTGAAGCCATCACTGTCACGTGAAGCCATCACTGTCACAGCCATCACTGTCACGTGTAGCCATCACTGTCACGGCCATCACTGTCACAGCCATCACTGTCACAGCCATCACTGTCACAGCCATCACTGTCACGTGAAGCCATCACTGTCACGGCCATCACTGTCACAGCCATCACTGTCACGTGTAGCCATCACTGTCATGGCCATCACTGTCACGTGAAGCCATCACTGTCACGTGAAGCCATCACTGTCACGTGTAGCCATCACTGTCACGTGAAGCCATCACTGTCACGGCCATCACTGTCACGGCCATCACTCTCACGGCCATCACTGTCACGTGTAGCCATCACTGTCACGTGAAGCCATCACTGTCACGTGTAGCCATCACTGTCACGTGTAGCCATCACTGTCACGTGACGCCATCACTGTCACGTGTAGCCATCACTGTCACGAGAAGTCATCACTGTCACGTGAAGCCATCAATGTCACGTGTAGCCATCACTGTCACGTGAAGCCATCACTGTCACGTGAAGCTGTCACTGTCACGTGAAGCCATCACTGTCACGTGTAGCCATCACTGTCACGTGAAGCCATCACTGTCACGTGAAGCCATCACTGTCACGTGTGGCCATCACTGTCACGTGAAGCCATCACTGTCACGTGAAGCCATCACTGTCACGTGTAGCCATCACTGTCACAGCCATCACTGTCACGTGAAGCCATCACTGTCACGTGAAGCCATCACTGTCACGTGAAGCCATCACTGTCAAAGCCATCACTGTCACGTGTAGCCATCACTGTCACGTGAAGCCATCACTGTCACGGCCATCACTGTCACAGCCATCACTGTCACGTGTAGCCATCACTGTCACGTGTAGCCATCACTGTCACGTGTAGCCATCACTGTCACGTGAAGCCATCACTGTCACGTGAAGCCATCACTGTCATGGCCATCACTGTCACAAGAAGCCATCACTGTCACGTGAAGCCATCACTGTCACGTGTAGCCATCACTGTCACGTGTAGCCATCACTGTCACAGCCATCACTGTCACGTGTAGCCATCACTGTCATGGCCATCACTGTCACAGCCATCACTGTCACGTGTAGCCATCACTGTCACGTGAAGCCATCACTGTCACGTGAAGCCATCACTGTCACGGCCATCACTGTCACGTGAAGCCATCACTGTCATGGCCATCACTGTCACGGCCATCACTGTCACGTGAAGCCATCACTGTCACGTGTAGCCATCACTGTCACGTGCAGCCATCACTGTCACGACCATCACTGTCACAGCCATCACTGTCACGTGAAGCCATCACTGTCACGTGAAGCCATCACTGTCACTTGAAGCCATCACTGTCACGTGAAGCCATCACTGTCACGTGAAGCCATCACTGTCACGTGAAGCCATCACTGTCACAGCCATCACTGTCACGTGAAGCCATCACTGTCACGTGAAGCCATCACTGTCACGTGAAGCCATCACTGTCAAAGCCATCACTGTCACGTGTAGCCATCACTGTCACGTGTAGCCATCACTGTCACGTGAAGCCATCACTGTCACGGCCATCACTGTCACAGCCATCACTGTCACGTATGGCCATCACTGTCACGTGAAGCCATCACTGTCACGTGAAGCCATCACTGTCATGGCCATCACTGTCACAAGAAGCCATCACTGTCACGTGAAGCCATCACTGTCACGTGTAGCCATCACTGTCACGTGTAGCCATCACTGTCACAGCCATCACTGTCACGTGTAGCCATCACTGTCATGGCCATCACTGTCACAGACATCACTGTCACGTGTAGCCATCACTGTCACGTGAAGCCATCACTGTCACGTGAAGCCATCACTGTCACGGCCATCACTGTCACGTGAAGCCATCACTGTCATGGCCATCACTGTCACGGCCATCACTGTCACGTGAAGCCATCACTGTCACGTGTAGCCATCACTGTCACGTGCAGCCATCACTGTCACGACCATCACTGTCACAGCCATCACTGTCACGTGAAGCCATCACTGTCACGTGTAGCCATCACTGTCACTTGAAGCCATCACTGTCACGTGTAGCCATCACTGTCACCTGAAGCCATCACTGTCACGTGAAGCCATCACTGTCATGGCCATCACTGTCACAAGAAGCCATCACTGTCACGGCCATCACTGTCACGTGAAGCCATCACTGTCATGGCCATCACTGTCACAGCCATCACTGTCACGTGAAGCCATCACTGTCACGTGTAGCCATCACTGTCACGTGTAGCCATCACTGTCACGTGAAGCCATCACTGTCACAGCCATCACTGTCACGTGAAGCCATCACTGTCACAGCCATCACTGTCACAGCCATCACTGTCACGTGAAGCCATCACTGTCACGTGTAGCCATCACTGTCACGTGAAGCCATCACTGTCACGTGTAGCCATCACTGTCACAGCCATCACTGTCACGTGTAGCCATCACTGTCACGGCCATCACTGTCACGTGAAGCCATCACTGTCACGTGAAGCCATCACTGTCACGTGAAGCCATCACTGTCACGTGACGCCATCACTGTCACGTGAAGCCATCACTGTCACAGCCATCACTGTCACGTGAAGCCATCACTGTCACGTGAAGCCATCACTGTCATGGCCATCACTGTCACGTGTAGCCATCACTGTCATGGCCATCACTGTCACGTGAAGCCATCACTGTCACAGCCATCACTGTCACGTGTAGCCATCACTGTCACGTGAAGCCATCACTGTCACAGCCATCACTGTCACGTGAAGCCATCACTGTCACGTGAAGCCATCACTGTCACAGCCATCACTGTCACGTGAAGCCATCACTGTCACAGCCATCACTGTCATAGCCATCACTGTCACGTGAAGCCATCACTGTCACGTGTAGCCATCACTGTCACGTGAAGCCATCACTGTCACGTGTAGCCATCACTGTCACAGCCATCACTGTCACGTGTAGCCATCACTGTCACGGCCATCACTGTCACGTGAAGCCATCACTGTCACGTGAAGCCATCACTGTCACGTGAAGCCATCACTGTCACGTGACGCCATCACTGTCACGTGAAGCCATCACTGTCACAGCCATCACTGTCACGTGAAGCCATCACTGTCACGTAAAGCCATCACTGTCATGGCCATCACTGTCACGTGTAGCCATCACTGTCATGGCCATCACTGTCACGTGAAGCCATCACTGTCACAGCCATCACTGTCACGTGTAGCCATCACTGTCACGTGAAGCCATCACTGTCACAGCCATCACTGTCACGTGAAGCCATCACTGTCACGTGAAGCCATCACTGTCACGTGAAGCCATCACTGTCATGTGAAGCCATCACTGTCACGTGAAGCCATCACTGTCACAGCCATCACTGTCACGTGAAGCCATCACTGTCACAGCCATCACTGTCACGTGTAGCCATCACTGTCACGTGTGGCCATCACTGTCACGTGAAGCCATCACTGTCACGTGAAGCCATCACTGTCACAGCCATCACTGTCACGTGAAGCCATCACTGTCACAGCCATCACTGTCACAGCCATCACTGTCACGTGAAGCCATCACTGTCACGTGAAGCCATCACTGTCACGTGAAGCCATCACTGTCACGTAAAGCCATCACTGTCATGGCCATCACTGTCACGTGTAGCCATCACTGTCATGGCCATCACTGTCACGTGAAGCCATCACTGTCACAGCCATCACTGTCACGTGTAGCCATCACTGTCACGTGAAGCCATCACTGTCACAGCCATCACTGTCACGTGAAGCCATCACTGTCACGTGAAGCCATCACTGTCACGTGAAGCCATCACTGTCATGTGAAGCCATCACTGTCACGTGAAGCCATCACTGTCACGTGAAGCCATCACTGTCACAGCCATCACTGTCACGTGTAGCCATCACTGTCACGTGTGGCCATCACTGTCACAGCCATCACTGTCACGTGTAGCCATCACTGTCACAGCCATCACTGTCACGTGTAGCCATCACTGTCACGTGTGGCCATCACTGTCACGTGAAGCCATCACTGTCACGTGAAGCCATCACTGTCACAGCCATCACTGTCACGTGAAGCCATCACTGTCACAGCCATCACTGTCACAGCCATCACTGTCACGTGAAGCCATCACTGTCACAGCCATCACTGTCACAGCCATCACTGTCACGTGAAACCATCACTGTCACAGCCATCACTGTCACAGCCATCACTGTCACGTGAAGCTATCACTGTCACGTGAAGCCATCACTGTCACAGCCATCACTGTCACGTGAAGCCATCACTGTCACGTGAAGCCATCACTGTCACAGCCATCACTGTCACGTGACGCCATCACTGTCACAGCCATCACTGTCACAGCCATCACTGTCACAGCCATCACTTTCACAGCCATCACTGTCACGTGTAGCCATCACTGTCACAGCCATCACTGTCACGTGAAGCCATCACTGTCACGTGTAGCCATCACTGTCACGTGAAGCCATCACTGTCACGTGACGCCATCACTGTCACGTGACGCCGTCAACGGCAGGGGGCAGCAGAGGCACCGACGAAGGGCGGCGCACCGTGGCCGCAACGCGGCGCCCGGCCGCCTTTGTCTCCCTCGCCAGTGGCGACGTCTCACGACGCCGCAGCGCCGGGGTGCCCTCTTGAGGCCGATTCGACCCCTGGGGAGGGCCCCCGAGCGGTTCATTTTGAATCGTCACGAAGCCGGAGTGGAACCCGCGTCGCCGGCAAAGCGCCACGCAGAGCCCCCGGGGCAGTAAAACCTCGCCAGTCGCCGTGGCAACCGAAGCGGGAGGCAAATCCGCGGCTGGTCGGGCCCAGGGGGCCTGTAGCATAGCGGCGGGGTCAGGGGGCGCCGGGGCCCAGACTCTTTATTGGCTCAGCACCGTTAACAAACACAGCGCACGACACAACAACAGATTCAACATTCCGTGAACTTCACACGCCTTGAGCATTAACGGTGATCATGAAGGGGCTGGTGAGGAGGACGAGGAGGAGGAGGAGGAGCTGGGCCCACCATCGCCCCCCTTCCTCCTGGTACCACAGACGCCGCCCTCGCCGCTCGCTGGCGGGCCCCGTGACCGAGGGGAAGGTGAACGCGGGCGTGAAGCTCATCGGCCTCTCGGCCCCGCGGAATTAGTAACAATGGCGTGACGCAATGCAGTGACGTAATGCAGTGACGTCATGCTGCGATGCAATGACGTAATAAACCACGTGGCGCGGTTTCCTTCACGCCGGGCTCTCGATTAGCGCGTACTCAGATCTCGTGATGGGTGAACAGGGATAGAGGTCAATCCGTGTGTACTCAGATCTCGTGATGAGTACACAGGAGTAGAGGTCAATCCGTGTGTACTCAGATCTCGTGATGGGTGAACAGGGATAGAGGTCAATCCGTGTGTACTCAGATCTCGTGATGGGTGAACAGGGATAGAGGTCAATCCGTGTGTACTCAGATCTCGTGATGAGTACACAGGACTAGAGGTCAATCGGTGTGTACTCAGATCTCGTGATGGGTAAACAGGGATAGAGGTCAATCCGTGTGTACTCAGATCTCGTGATGAGTACACAGGAGTAGAGGTCAATCCGTGTGTACTCAGATCTCGTGATGGGTGAACAGGGATAGAGGTCAATCCGTGTGTACTCAGATCTGGTGATGAGTACACATGAGTAGAGGTCAATCCGTGTGTACTCAGATCTCGTGATGGGTGAACAGGGATAGAGGTCAATCCGTGTGTACTCAGATCTCGTGATGAGTACACAGGGATAGAGATCAATCCGTGTGTACTCAGATCTCGTGGTGGGTGAACAGGACTAGAGGTCAATCCGTGTGTACTCAGATCTCGTGATGAGTACACAGGGATAGAGGTCAATCCGTGTGTACTCAGATCTCGTGATGGGTAAACAGGGATAGAGGTCAATCCGTGTGTACTCAGATCTCGTGGTGGGTAAACAGGGATAGAGGTCAATCCGTGTGTACTCAGATCTCGTGATGGGTAAACAGGGATAGAGGTCAATCCGTGTGTACTCAGATCTCGTGATGGGTAAACAGGGATAGAGGTCAATCCGTGTGTACTCAGATCTCGTGATGGGTGAACAGGGATAGAGGTCAATCCGTGTGTACTCAGATCTCGTGGTGAGTACACAGGGATAGAGATCAATCCGTGTGTACTCAGATCTCGTGGTGGGTGAACAGGACTAGAGGTCAATCCGTGTGTACTCAGATCTCGTGATGAGTACACAGGGATAGAGGTCAATCCGTGTGTACTCAGATCTCGTGATGGGTAAACAGGGATAGAGGTCAATCCGTGTGTACTCAGATCTCGTGGTGGGTAAACAGGGATAGAGGTCAATCCGTGTGTACTCAGATCTCGTGATGGGTAAACAGGGATAGAGGTCAATCCGTGTGTACTAAGATCTCGTGATGAGTAAACAGGACTAGAGGTCAATCCGTGTGTACTCAGATCTCGTGATGGGTAAACAGGGATAGAGGTCAATCCGTGTGTACTCAGATCTCGTGATGGGTAAACAGGACTAGAGGTCAATCCGTGTGTACTCAGATCTCGTGATGGGTAAACAGGACTAGAGGTCAATCCGTGTGTACTCAGATCTCGTGATGGGTAAACAGGAGTAGAGGTCAATCCGTGTGTACTCAGATCTCGTGATGGGTAAACAGGGATAGAGGTCAATCCGTGTGTACTCAGATCTCGTGGTGAGTACACAGGGATAGAGGTCAATCCGTGTGTACTCAGATCTCGTGATGAGTACACAGGAGTAGAGGTCAATCCGTGTGTACTCAGATCTCGTGATGAGTACACAGGAGTAGAGGTCAATCCGTGTGTACTCAGATCTCGTGATGGGTGAACAGGGATAGAGGTCAATCCGTGTGTACTCAGATCTCGTGATGAGTACACAGGGATAGAGATCAATCCGTGTGTACTCAGATCTCGTGGTGGGTGAACAGGACTAGAGGTCAATCCGTGTGTACTCAGATCTCGTGATGAGTACACAGGGATAGAGGTCAATCCGTGTGTACTCAGATCTCGTGGTGGGTGAACAGGGATAGAGGTCAATCCGTGTGTACTCAGATCTCGTGGTGAGTAAACAGGACTAGAGGTCAATCCGTGTGTACTCAGATCTCGTGATGAGTACACAGGAGTAGAGGTCAATCCGTGTGTACTCAGATCTCGTGATGGGTAAACAGGGATAGAGGTCAATCCGTGTGTACTCAGATCTCGTGATGAGTAAACAGGGATAGAGGTCAATCCGTGTGTACTCAGATCTCGTGATGAGTAAACAGGAGTAGAGGTCAATCCGTGTGTACTCAGATCTCGTGATGAGTACACAGGGATAGAGGTCAATCCGTGTGTACTCAGATCTCGTGGTGAGTAAACAGGGATAGAGGTCAATCCGTGTGTACTCAGATCTCGTGATGAGTAAACAGGAGTAGAGGTCAATCCGTGTGTACTCAGATCTCGTGATGAGTACACAGGGATAGAGGTCAATCCGTGTGTACTCAGATCTCGTGATGGGTGAACAGGACTAGAGGTCAATCCGTGTGTACTCAGATCTCGTGATGTGTAAACAGGGATAGAGGTCAATCCGTGTGTACTCAGATCTCGTGATGGGTAAACAGGACTAGAGGTCAATCTGTGTGTACTCAGATCTCGTGGTGAGTAAACATGGATAGAGGTCAATCCGTGTGTACTCAGATCTCGTGATGGGTAAACAGGGATAGAGGTCAATCCGTGTGTACTCAGATCTCGTGATGGGTAAACAGGACTAGAGGTCAATCCGTGTGTACTCAGATCTCGTGATGGGTAAACAGGACTAGAGGTCAATCCGTGTGTACACAGATCTCGTGATGGGTAAACAGGGATAGAGGTCAATCCGTGTGTACACAGATCTCGTGATGGGTGAACAGGGATAGAGGTCAATCCGTGTGTACTCAGATCTCGTGATGAGTACACAGGAGTAGAGGTCAATCCGTGTGTACTCAGATCTCATGATGAGTACACAGGACTAGAGGTCAATCCGTGTGTACTCAGATCTCGTGGTGAGTCAACAGGAGTAGAGGTCAATCCGTGTGTACTCAGATCTCGTGATGGGTGAACAGGGATAGAGGTCAATCCGTGTGTACTCAGATCTCGTGGTGAGTACACAGGAGTAGAGGTCAATCCGTGTGTACTCAGATCTCGTGATGAGTACACAGGACTAGAGGTCAATCCGTGTGTACTCAGATCTCGTGATGGGTAAACAGGGATAGAGGTTAATCCGTGTGTACTCAGATCTCGTGATGAGTACACAGGGATAGAGGTCAATCCGTGTGTACTCAGATCTCGTGGTGAGTACACAGGAGTAGAGGTCAATCCGTGTGTACTCAGATCTCGTGATGAGTACACAGGACTAGAGGTCAATCCGTGTGTACTCAGATCTCATGGTGAGTAAACAGGGATAGAGGTCAATCCGTGTGTACTCAGATCTCGTGATGAGTACACAGTGATAGAGGTCAATCCGTGTGTACTCAGATCTCGTGATGGGTAAACAGGGATAGAGGTCAATCCGTGTGTACTCAGATCTCGTGATGAGTACACAGGGATAGAGGTCAATCCGTGTGTACTCAGATCTCGTGATGAGTAAACAGGAGTAGAGGTCAATCCGTGTGTACTCAGATCTCGTGATGAGTACACAGGGATAGAGGTCAATCGCTGTGTACTCAGATCTCGTGATGGGTAAACAGGAGTAGAGGTCAATCCGTGTGTACTCAGATCTCGTGATGGGTAAACAGGACTAGAGGTCAATCCGTGTGTACTCAGATCTCGTGATGAGTACACAGGACTAGAGGTCAATCCGTGTGTACTCAGATCTCGTGGTGAGTAAACAGGAGTAGAGGTCAATCCGTGTGTACTCAGATCTCGTGATGAGTACACAGGAGTAGAGGTCAATCCGTGTGTACTCAGATCTCGTGGTGAGTCAACAGGAGTAGAGGTCAATCCGTGTGTACTCAGATCTCGTGATGAGTACACAGGAGTAGAGGTCAATCCGTGTGTACTCAGATCTCGTGGTGAGTCAACAGGAGTAGAGGTCAATCTGTGTGTACTCAGATCTCGTGATGAGTACACAGGAGTAGAGGTCAATCCGTGTGTACTCAGATCTCGTGATGGGTAAACAGGGATAGAGGTCAATCCGTGTGTACTCAGATCTCGTGGTGAGTACACAGGACTAGAGGTCAATCCGTGTGTACTCAGATCTCGTGGTGAGTAAAAGGTTTACAGAAGTACAAACGCGTAAACCCGGTTGGTAAATTTGCGGTTGGCAAGGGATTTGCGGATAGCCTCTGAGACTTTTCAGGCGAGTGCTGTTAGTGAGCACCTAAAGACACCGTCAACAACAACAACCACCATTCGTCACTAAGTGGCGGTGACGTCACCACGACGCTTGTGCCAGGCTATGTGCACCTTGAGGCCACGTGAAGTGTCGAACGCCCGCGGGCAGGAGGTCACGGGGCAGACCCAGGTGCCACGGGTCGACTGACTGAGACGACTGAGATGACTGGCTGGTGCACCACCTGTGCCCCCTACTGTGCCAACACCGTCACACACTCTCAAAGACACCGTCACACACAGACACACACACACTCAAAAACACCGTCACACACACACACACACACTCAAAGACACCGTCACACACAGACACACACACTCAAAGACACCGTCACACACAGACACACACACTCAAAGACACCGTCACACACAGACACCGTCACACACAGACACACACACTCAAAGACACCGTCACACACAGACACACACACACACTCACTCACCGACACGCACTGCAAAACATACCAACGCCACACACTCAAAAGCACCGGAATTTGTGAATGGAATTCAGGTCCCTACTGCTTCTTGCTGTGACCACCACTCCCACCACTCCCAACACCACTCCCAACACTCCCACCACTCCCACCACTCCTCGTCTCCCACCACTCCCACCACTCCCACCACCACTCCCAACACCACTCCCAACACTCCCACCACTCCCACCACTCCCACCACCACTCCCACCACTCCCCCTCTCCCACCACTCTCACCACTCCCACCACTCCAACCACCACTGCCACCACTTCCAACACTCCCACCACCACTCCCACCACTCCCACCACTCCAACCACTCCAACCACTCCCACCACTCCCACCACTCCCACCACTCTCCCCACTCCCACCACTCCCACCACTCCCACCACTCCCACCACTCTCCCCACTCCCACCACTCCCACCACTCCCACCACTCCCACCACTCCCCCCTCTCCCACCACTCCCCACTCCCACCACTCCCACCACTCCCACCACTCCCACCACTCTCCCCACTCGCACCACTCCCACCACTCCCACCACTCCCCCACTCCCACCACTCCCACCACTCCCAACACTCTCCCCACTCCCACCACTCCCACCACTCCCACCACTCCCACCACTCCCCCTCTCCCACCACTCCCACCACCACTCCCACCACCACTCCCACCACTCCCACCACTCCCACCACCACTCCCACCACTCTCCCCACTCCCACCACTCCCACCACCACTCCCACCACTCCCACCACTCTCCCCACTCCCACCACTCCCACCACTCTCCCCACTCCCACCACTCCCACCACTCCCACCACTCCCACCACTCTCCCCACTCCCACCACTCCCACCACTCTCCCCACTCCCACCACTCCCACCACTCCCACCACTCTCCCCACTCCCACCACTCCCACCACTCCCAACACTCTCCCCACTCCCACCACTCCCACCACTCCCACCACTCTCCCCACTCCCACCACTCCCACCACTCCCACCACTCCCCCTCTCCCACCAACTCCAGCAACTCCACCAATTCCACCAACTCCCACCAACTCCCACCAACTTCACCAACTCCACCAACTCCACCAACTCCAGCAACTCCACCAACTCCACCAACTCCCACCAACTCCACCAACTCCCACCAACTCCACCAACTCCACCAACTCCACCAGCTCCCACCAACTCCACCAACTCCCACCAACTCCACCAACTCCAGCAACTCCACCAACTCCTCCAACTCCAGCAACCCCAGCAACTCCAGCAACTCCACCAGCTCCACCAGCTCCAACAACTCCACCAACTCCACCAACTCTAGCAACTCCAGCAACTCCACCAACTCCCACCAACTCCACCAACTCCAGCAACTCCACCAACTCCACCAACTCCCACCAACTCCCACCAACTCCAGCAACTCCACCAACTCCCACCAACTCCAGCAACTCCAGCAACTCCACCAACTCCCACCAACTCCCAGCAACTCCAGCAACTCCACCAACTCCCACCAACTCCAGCAACTCCAGCAACTCCACCAATTCCACCAACTCCCACCAACTCCCACCAACTTCACCAACTCCACCAACTCCAGCAACTCCAGCAACTCCAGCAACTCCAGCAACTCCAGCAACTCCACCAACTCCCACCAACTCCAGCAACTCCACCAACTCCACCAACTCCACCAACTCCCACCAACTCCCACCAACTCCAGCAACTCCAGCAACTCCACCAACTCCCACCAACTCCAGCAACTCCACCAACTCCACCAACTCCACCAACTCCCACCAACTCCCACCAACTCCAGCAACTCCAGCAACTCCACCAACTCCCACCAACTCCAGCAACTCCACCAACTCCCACCAACTCCACCAACTCCACCAACTCCCACCAACTCCTCCAACTCCACCAACTCCCACCAACTCCACCAACTCCAGCAACTCCACCAACTCCACCAACTCCCACCAACTCCCACCAACTCCAGCAACTCCACCAACTCCCACCAACTCCAGCAACTCCACCAACTCCACCAACTCCCACCAACTCCACCAACTCCCACCAACTCCCACCAACTTCACCAACTCCAGCAACTCCAGCAACTCCAGCAACTCCACCAACTCCCACCAACTCCAGCAACTCCACCAACTCCACCAACTCCACCAACTCCCACCAACTCCCACCAACTCCAGCAACTCCAGCAACTCCACCAACTCCCACCAACTCCAGCAACTCCACCAACTCCACCAACTCCACCAACTCCCACCAACTCCCACCAACTCCAGCAACTCCAGCAACTCCACCAACTCCCACCAACTCCAGCAACTCCACCAACTCCCACCAACTCCACCAACTCCACCAACTCCCACCAACTCCTCCAACTCCACCAACTCCCACCAACTCCACCAACTCCAGCAACTCCACCAACTCCACCAACTCCCACCAACTCCCACCAACTCCAGCAACTCCACCAACTCCCACCAACTCCAGCAACTCCACCAACTCCACCAACTCCCACCAACTCCACCAACTCCCACCAACTCCCACCAACTTCACCAACTCCAGCAACTCCAGCAACTCCAGCAACTCCAGCAACTCCAGCAACTCCACCAACTCCACCAACTCCCACCAACTCCAGCAACTCCACCAACTCCACCAACTCCACCAACTCCCACCAACTCCCACCAACTCCAGCAACTCCAGCAACTCCAGCAACTCCACCAACTCCACCAACTCCCACCAACTCCACCAACTCCCACCAACTCCCACCAACTTCACCAACTCCAGCAACTCCAGCAACTCCAGCAACTCCAGCAACTCCAGCAACTCCACCAACTCCACCAACTCCAGCAACTCCAACAACTCCACCAACTCCACCAACTCCACCAGCTCCACCAACTCCACCAGCTCCACCAACTCCCCCCACTCCCACCCCCCCCCCCCCCCCCCGTGGCTACCTGAGAGTGAAGCTCCGAGCGCAGCGCTCGGAGCAGCACAGAGCCACAAACGAGACCACAGACGTCCTGGCAGGGGGGGGGGGAGGGGTCACAGTTAGTGCTGGTTTACCACACAGTGCTGGTTTACCACACAGTGCTGGTTTACCACACAGTGCTGGTTTACCACACAGTGCTGGTTTACCACACAGTGCTGGTTTACCACACAGTGCTGGTTTACCACACAGCTAGACCTGGTTTACCACAGTTATGGTTTACCACACAGCTAGACCTGGTTTACCACACAGTGCTGGTTTACTACAGTACTGGTTTACCACACAGCTAGACCTGGTTTACTACACAGTTAGACCTGGTTTACTACACAGTACTGGTTTACTACACAGTGCTGGTTTACCACACAGCTAGACCTGGTTTACTACACAGTGCTGGTTTACCACACAGCTAGACCTGGTTTACTACACAGTTAGACCTGGTTTACTACACAGTACTGGTTTACTACACAGCTAGACCTGGTTTACCACACAGTGCTGGTTTACCACACAGTGCTGGTTTACTACACAGCTAGACCTGGTTTACTACACAGCTAGACCTGGTGTACCACACAGTGCTGGTTTACCACACAGTGCTGGTTTACCACACAGTGCTGGTTTACCACACAGTGCTGGTTTACTACACAGCTAGACCTGGTTTACCACACAGCTAGACCTGGTTTACCACACAGTGCTGGTTTACCACACAGTGCTGGTTTACCACACAGTGCTGGTTTACCACACAGTGCTGGTTTACTACACAGATAGACCTGGTTTACTACACAGTGCTGGTTTACCACACAGATAGACCTGGTTTACTACACAGTGCTGGTTTACTACACAGATAGACCTGGTTTACTACACAGTGCTGGTTTACCACACAGTTAGTGCTGGTTTACCACACAGTGCTGGTTTACTACACAGTCCTGGTTTACCACACAGCTAGACCTGGTTTACCACACAGTTAGTCCTGGTTTACCACACAGTGCTGGTTTAATACACAGTGCTGGTTTACTACACAGTGCTGGTTTACCACACAGCTAGACCTGGTTTACCACACAGCTAGACCTGGTTTACTACACAGTGCTGGTTTACCACACAGTTAGTGCTGGTTTACCACACAGTGCTGGTTTACTACACAGTCCTGGTTTACCACACAGCTAGACCTGGTTTACTACACAGTGTTGGTTTACCACACAGTGCTGGTTTACTACACAGTGCTGGTTTACTACACAGTGCTGGTTTACCACACAGCTAGACCTGGTTTACCACACAGCTAGACCTGGTTTACTACACAGTGCAGGTTTACCACACAGCTAGACCTGGTTTACTACACAGTTAGACCTGGTTTACTACACAGCTAGACCTGGTTTACCACACAGCTAGACCTGGTTTACCACACAGCTAGACCTGGTTTACTACACAGTGCAGGTTTACCACACAGCTAGACCTGGTTTACCACACAGCTAGACCTGGTTTACTACACAGTGCTGGTTTACTACACAGCTAGACCTGGTTTACCACACAGTACTGGTTTACCACACAGCTAGACCTGGTTTACTACACAGTGCTGGTTTACTACACAGTTAGTACTGGTTTACTACACAGTGCTGGTTTACCACACAGTTAGTCCTGGTTTACTACACAGCTAGACCTGGTTTACTACACAGCTAGACCTGGTTTACTACACAGCTAGACCTGGTTTACCACACAGCTAGACCTGGTTTACTACACAGCTAGTCCTGGTTTACTACACAGTTAGACCTGGTTTACCACACAGTTAGACCTGGTTTACTACACAGTTAGACCTGGTTTACTACACAGTTAGACCTGGTTTACTACACAGTTAGACCTGGTTTACCACACAGCTAGACCTGGTTTACCACACAGCTAGTCCTGGTTTACTACACAGCTAGACCTGGTTTACCACACAGTTAGACCTGGTTTACTACACAGCTAGACCTGGTTTACTACACAGCTAGACCTGGTTTACCACACACCTAGACCTGGTTTACTACACAGCTAGACCTGGTTTACTACACAGTTAGACCTGGTTTACTACACAGCTAGACCTGGTTTACTACACAGCTAGACCTGGTTTACCACACAGTTAGACCTGGTTTACTACACAGCTAGACCTGGTTTACTACACAGTGCTGGTTTACTACACAGCTAGTCCTGGTTTACCACACAGCTAGACCTGGTTTACTACACAGCTAGACCTGGTTTACCACACAGTTAGACCTGGTTTACCACACAGTTAGACCTGGTTTACCACACAGTTAGAACTGGTTTACTACACAGCTAGACCTGGTTTACCACACAGCTAGACCTGGTTTACCACACAGCTAGACCTGGTTTACTACACAGCTAGACCTGGTTTACTACACAGCTAGACCTGGTTTACTACACAGCTAGACCTGGTTTACTACACAGTTAGACCTGGTTTACTACACAGCTAGACCTGGTTTACTACACAGCTAGACCTGGTTTACTACACAGCTAGACCTGGTTTACTACACAGCTAGACCTGGTTTACTACACAGCTAGACCTGGTTTACTACACAGCTAGTCCTGGTTTACTACACAGCTAGACCTGGTTTACTACACAGCTAGACCTGGTTTACCACACAGCTAGACCTGGTTTACTACACAGCTAGTCCTGGTTTACCACACAGCTAGACCTGGTTTACTACACAGCTAGTCCTGGTTTACCACACAGCTAGACCTGGTTTACCACACAGCTAGACCTGGTTTACCACACAGCTAGACCTGGTTTACTACACAGCTAGACCTGGTTTACTACACAGCTAGACCTGGTTTACTACACAGCTAGACCTGGTTTACCACACAGTTAGTCCTGGTTTACTACACAGCTAGACCTGGTTTACTACACAGCTAGACCTGGTTTACCACACAGCTAAACCTGGTTTACCACACAGCTAGACCTGGTTTACTACACAGTTAGACCTGGTTTACTACACAGCTAGTCCTGGTTTACTACACAGCTAGACCTGGTTTACTACACAGTGCTGGTTTACTACACAGTTAGACCTGGTTTACTACACAGCTAGACCTGGTTTACTACACAGCTAGACCTGGTTTACTACACAGCTAGTCCTGGTTTACTACACAGTGCTGGTTTACCACACAGCTAGTCCTGGTTTACTACACAGCTAGTCCTGGTTTACTAAACAGCTAGACCTGGTTTACTACACAGTTAGACCTGGTTTACTACACAGCTAGACCTGGTTTACTACACAGTTAGACCTGGTTTACTACACAGCTAGACCTGGTTTACTACACAGTTAGACCTGGTTTACTACACAGTTAGACCTGGTTTACCACACAGCTAGTCCTGGTTTACCACACAGCTAGACCTGGTTTACTACACAGCTAGACCTGGTTTACCACACAGTTAGACCTGGTTTACTACACAGCTAGTCCTGGTTTACTACACAGCTAGACCTGGTTTACCACACAGCTAGTCCTGGTTTACTACACAGTTAGACCTGGTTTACTACACAGTTAGACCTGGTTTACTACACAGCTAGACTTGGTTTACCACACAGTTAGTCCTGGTTTACTACACAGCTAGACCTGGTTTACTACACAGCTAGACCTGGTTTACCACACAGCTAGTCCTGGTTTACTACACAGCTAGACCTGGTTTACCACACAGCTAGACCTGGTTTACTACACAGCTAGACCTGGTTTACCACACAGTTAGACCTGGTTTACTACACAGCTAGACCTGGTTTACCACACAGCTAGACCTGGTTTACTACACAGTTAGACCTGGTTTACTACACAGCTAGTCCTGGTTTACTACACAGCTAGACCTGGTTTACCACACAGCTAGACCTGGTTTACTACACAGTGCTGGTTTACTACACAGTTAGACCTGGTTTACTACACAGCTAGACCTGGTTTACTACACAGCTAGACCTGGTTTACCACACAGCTAGACCTGGTTTACTACACAGTGCTGGTTTACTACACAGTTAGACCTGGTTTACCACACAGCTAGTCCTGGTTTACTACACAGTGCTGGTTTACTACACAGTTAGACCTGGTTTACCACACAGTTAGACCTGGTTTACCACACAGCTAGTCCTGGTTTACTACACAGCTAGACCTGGTTTACCACACAGCTAGTCCTGGTTTACTACACAGCTAGTCCTGGTTTACTACACAGCTAGACCTGGTTTACCACACAGTTAGACCTGGTTTACTACACAGCTAGACCTGGTTTACTACACAGCTAGACCTGGTTTACCACACAGCTAGACCTGGTTTACTACACAGTGCTGGTTTACTACACAGTTAGACCTGGTTTACCACACAGCTAGTCCTGGTTTACTACACAGCTAGACCTGGTTTACTACACAGCTAGACCTGGTTTACCACACAGCTAGTCCTGGTTTACTACACAGTTAGACCTGGTTTACTACACAGCTAGACCTGGTTTACTACACAGCTAGTCCTGGTTTACCACACAGTTAGACCTGGTTTACCACACAGCTAGTCCTGGTTTACTACACAGCTAGACCTGGTTTACTACACAGCTAGACCTGGTTTACCACACAGTTAGACCTGGTTTACTACACAGCTAGACCTGGTTTACTACACAGCTAGACCTGGTTTACTACACAGCTAGACCTGGTTTACTACACAGCTAGACCTGGTTTACCACACAGCTAAACCTGGTTTACTACACAGCTAGACCTGGTTTACTACACAGCTAGACCTGGTTTACTACACAGCTAGACCTGGTTTACTACACAGCTAGACCTGGTTTACCACACAGCTAGACCTGGTTTACCACACAGCTAGACCTGGTTTACTACACAGCTAGACCTGGTTTACTACACAGCTAGACCTGGTTTACCACACAGCTAGACCTGGTTTACTACACAGCTAGACTTGGTTTACTACACAGTTAGTCCTGGTTTACCACACAGCTAGACCTGGTTTACTACACAGCTAGACCTGGTTTACTACACAGCTAGACCTGGTTTACTACACAGCTAGACCTGGTTTACCACACAGTTAGACCTGGTTTACTACACAGCTAGACCTGGTTTACCACACAGCTAAACCTGGTTTACTACACAGCTAGACCTGGTTTACTACACAGCTAGACCTGGTTTACCACACAGCTAGACCTGGTTTACTACACAGCTAGACCTGGTTTACTACACAGCTAGACCTGGTTTACTACACAGCTAGACCTGGTTTACTACACAGCTAGACCTGGTTTACTACACAGTTAGTCCTGGTTTACTATACAGTTAGACCTGGTTTACCACACAGTTAGACCTGGTTTACCACACAGTTAGACCTGGTTTACTACACAGCTAGACCTGGTTTACCACACAGCTAAACCTGGTTTACTACACAGCTAGACCTGGTTTACTACACAGCTAGACCTGGTTTACTACACAGCTAGACCTGGTTTACTACACAGCTAGACCTGGTTTACTACACAGCTAGACCTGGTTTACCACACAGTTAGACCTGGTTTACCACACAGCTAGACCTGGTTTACTACACAGCTAGACCTGGTTTACCACACAGCTAGACCTGGTTTACTACACAGCTAGACCTGGTTTACCACACAGCTAGACCTGGTTTACCACACAGCTAGTCCTGGTTTACTACACAGCTAGACCTGGTTTACCACACAGCTAGACCTGGTTTACTACACAGTGCTGGTTTACTACACAGCTAGACCTGGTTTACCACACAGCTAGACCTGGTTTACTACACAGTGCTGGTTTACTACACAGCTAGACCTGGTTTACTACACAGTTAGTCCTGGTTTACTACACAGCTAGACCTGGTTTACCACACAGCTAGACCTGGTTTACCACACAGCTAGACCTGGTTTACCACACAGCTAGACCTGGTTTACTACACAGCTAGACCTGGTTTACCACACAGTTAGACCTGGTTTACTACACAGTTAGACCTGGTTTACTACACAGCTAGACCTGGTTTACTACACAGCTAGACCTGGTTTACTACACAGCTAGACCTGGTTTACCACACAGCTAGACCTGGTTTACCACACAGCTAGACCTGGTTTACCACACAGCTAGACCTGGTTTACTACACAGTTAGACCTGGTTTACTACACAGTTAGACCTGGTTTACTACACAGCTAGACCTGGTTTACTACACAGCTAGACCTGGTTTACCACACAGCTAGACCTGGTTTACTACACAGCTAGACCTGGTTTACTACACAGCTAAAACTGGTTTACTACACAGTTAGACCTGGTTTACCACACAGTTAGTGCTGGTTTACTACACAGTTAGTGCTGGTTTACTACACAGTGCTGGTTTACCACACAGCTAGACCTGGTTTACTACACAGTTAGACCTGGTTTACCACACAGCTAGACCTGGTTTACCACACAGCTAGACCTGGTTTACCACACAGCTAGACCTGGTTTACTACACAGTTAGACCTGGTTTACTACACAGCTAGACCTGGTTTACCACACAGTTAGACCTGGTTTACCACACAGCTAGACCTGGTTTACTACACAGCTAGTCCTGGTTTACTACACAGTTAGACCTGGTTTACCACACAGCTAGACCTGGTTTACTACACAGCTAGACCTGGTTTACTACACAGCTAGTCCTGGTTTACTACACAGCTAGACCTGGTTTACTACACAGCTAGACCTGGTTTACCACACAGCTAGACCTGGTTTACTACACAGCTAGTCCTGGTTTACTACACAGTTAGACCTGGTTTACTACACAGCTAGTCCTGGTTTACTACACAGTTAGACCTGGTTTACTACACAGTTAGACCTGGTTTACTACACAGTTAGACCTGGTTTACTACACAGCTAGTCCTGGTTTACTACACAGCTAGTCCTGGTTTACCACACAGCTAGACCTGGTTTACCACACAGCTAGACCTGGTTTACCACACAGCTAGACCTGGTTTACTACACAGTTAGACCTGGTTTACTACACAGCTAGACCTGGTTTACCACACAGCTAGACCTGGTTTACCACACAGCTAAACCTGGTTTACCACACAGCTAGACCTGGTTTACTACACAGTTAGACCTGGTTTACTACACAGCTAGTCCTGGTTTACTACACAGCTAGACCTGGTTTACTACACAGTGCTGGTTTACTACACAGTTAGACCTGGTTTACTACACAGCTAGACCTGGTTTACTACACAGCTAGACCTGGTTTACTACACAGCTAGTCCTGGTTTACTACACAGTGCTGGTTTACCACACAGCTAGTCCTGGTTTACTACACAGCTAGTCCTGGTTTACCACACAGTTAGACCTGGTTTACTACACAGTTAGACCTGGTTTACCACACAGCTAGTCCTGGTTTACTACACAGTTAGACCTGGTTTACTACACAGCTAGACCTGGTTTACCACACAGCTAGACCTGGTTTACTACACAGCTAGACCTGGTTTACCACACAGTTAGACCTGGTTTACTACACAGCTAGTCCTGGTTTACTACACAGCTAGACCTGGTTTACCACACAGCTAGACCTGGTTTACCACACAGCTAGACCTGGTTTACTACACAGCTAGACTTGGTTTACCACACAGCTAGTCCTGGTTTACTACACAGCTAGACCTGGTTTACTACACAGCTAGACCTGGTTTACTACACAGCTAGACCTGGTTTACTACACAGTTAGACCTGGTTTACTACACAGCTAGTCCTGGTTTACTACACAGCTAGACCTGGTTTACCACACAGCTAGACCTGGTTTACCACACAGCTAGACCTGGTTTACCACACAGCTAGACCTGGTTTACCACACAGCTAGACCTGGTTTACTACACAGCTAGACCTGGTTTACTACACAGCTAGACTTGGTTTACCACACAGCTAGACCTGGTTTACCACACAGCTAGACCTGGTTTACTACACAGCTAGACCTGGTTTACTACACAGCTAGACTTGGTTTACTACACAGTTAGACCTGGTTTACCACACAGCTAGACCTGGTTTACCACACAGCTAGACCTGGTTTACCACACAGCTAGACCTGGTTTACTACACAGCTAGACCTGGTTTACCACACAGCTAGTCCTGGTTTACTACACAGCTAGACCTGGTTTACCACACAGTTAGTCCTGGTTTACTACACAGTTAGACCTGGTTTACCACACAGCTAGACCTGGTTTACCACACAGTTAGACCTGGTTTACTACACAGCTAGTCCTGGTTTACTACACAGCTAGACCTGGTTTACCACACAGCTAGACCTGGTTAACTACACAGCTAGTCCTGGTTTACTACACAGCTAGACCTGGTTTACCACACAGTGCTGGTTTACCACACAGCTAGTCCTGGTTTACTACACAGCTAGTCCTGGTTTACTACACAGCTAGACCTGGTTTACTACACAGTGCTGGTTTACCACACAGCTAGTCCTGGTTTACCACACAGCTAGACCTGGTTTACTACACAGCTAGACCTGGTTTACTACACAGTGCTGGTTTACCACACAGCTAGACCTGGTTTACTACACAGCTAGACCTGGTTTACTACACAGTTAGACCTGGTTTACTACACAGCTAGACCTGGTTTACTACACAGTTAGACCTGGTTTACTACACAGCTAGACCTGGTTTACCACACAGTTAGTCCTGGTTTACTACACAGCTAGACCTGGTTTACTACACAGTTAGACCTGGTTTACTACACAGCTAGACCTGGTTTACTACACAGCTAGACTTGGTTTACTACACAGCTAGACTTGGTTTACCACACAGCTAGACCTGGTTTACTACACAGCTAGACCTGGTTTACTACACAGCTAGACTTGGTTTACTACACAGTTAGACCTGGTTTACTACACAGCTAGACCTGGTTTACTACACAGTTAGACCTGGTTTACTACACAGCTAGACCTGGTTTACTACACAGTTAGACCTGGTTTACTACACAGCTAGACCTGGTTTACTACACAGTTAGACCTGGTTTACTAAACAGCTAGACCTGGTTTACTACACAGCTAGACCTGGTTTACTACACAGCTAGACCTGGTTTACTACACAGCTAGACCTGGTTTACTACACAGCTAGACCTGGTTTACCACACAGTTAGACCTGGTTTACCACACAGCTAGTCCTGGTTTACCACACAGCTAGACCTGGTTTACCACACAGCTAGACCTGGTTTACCACACAGTTAGACCTGGTTTACCACACAGCTAGTCCTGGTTTACTACACAGCTAGACCTGGTTTACCACACAGCTAGACCTGGTTTACTACACAGTTAGACCTGGTTTACCACACAGCTAGACCTGGTTTACTACACAGCTAGACCTGGTTTACCACACAGCTAGACCTGGTTTACCACACAGTTAGACCTGGTTTACTACACAGCTAGACCTGGTTTACTACACAGCTAGACCTGGTTTACTACACAGCTAGACCTGGTTTACTACACAGCTAGACCTGGTTTACTACACAGCTAGTCCTGGTTTACTACACAGCTAGACCTGGTTTACTACACAGTTAGACCTGGTTTACTACACAGGTAGACCTGGTTTACCACACAGCTAGACCTGGTTTACCACACAGTTAGTCCTGGTTTACTACACAGTTAGACCTGGTTTACTACACAGCTAGACCTGGTTTACTACACAGCTAGACCTGGTTTACTACACAGCTAGACTTGGTTTACTACACAGTTAGACCTGGTTTACCACACAGCTAGTCCTGGTTTACCACACAGTTAGTCCTGGTTTACTACACAGTTAGACCTGGTTTACCACACAGTTAGTCCTGGTTTACTACACAGCTAGACCTGGTTTACTACACAGCTAGACCTGGTTTACTACACAGTTAGACCTGGTTTACTACACAGCTAGACCTGGTTTACCACACAGCTAGACCTGGTTTACTACACAGTTAGACCTGGTTTACTACACAGCTAGACCTGGTTTACTACACAGTTAGACCTGGTTTACTACACAGCTAGTCCTGGTTTACCACACAGTTAGTCCTGGTTTACTACACAGTTAGACCTGGTTTACTACACAGCTAGTCCTGGTTTACCACACAGTTAGACCTGGTTTACTACACAGTTAGACCTGGTTTACTACACAGCTAGTCCTGGTTTACTACACAGTTAGACCTGGTTTACTACACAGTTAGACCTGGTTTACTACACAGCTAGACCTGGTTTACCACACAGCTAGACCTGGTTTACTACACAGCTAGTCCTGGTTTACTACACAGCTAGACCTGGTTTACTACACAGCTAGACCTGGTTTACTACACAGCTAGACCTGGTTTACTACACAGCTAGACCTGGTTTACTACACAGTGCTGGTTTACTACACAGCTAGACCTGGTTTACCACACAGTTAGACCTGGTTTACTACACAGCTAGACCTGGTTTACTACACAGCTAGACCTGGTTTACTACACAGCTAGACCTGGTTTACTACACAGCTAGACCTGGTTTACTACACAGCTAGACCTGGTTTACTACACAGCTAGACCTGGTTTACTACACAGCTAGACCTGGTTTACTACACAGTGCTGGTTTACTACACAGCTAGACCTGGTTTACCACACAGTTAGACCTGGTTTACTACATAGCTAGACCTGGTTTACCACACAGCTAGACCTGGTTTACTACACAGTTAGTCCTGGTTTACTACACAGCTAGACCTGGTTTACTACACAGCTAGACCTGGTTTACTACACAGCTAGACCTGGTTTACTACACAGCTAGACCTGGTTTACTACACAGCTAGACCTGGTTTACTACACAGTTAGACCTGGTTTACTACATAGCTAGACCTGGTTTACCACACAGCTAGACCTGGTTTACTACACAGCTAGACCTGGTTTACTACACAGTTAGACCTGGTTTACTACATAGCTAGACCTGGTTTACCACACAGCTAGACCTGGTTTACTACACAGTTAGTCCTGGTTTACTACACAGCTAGACCTGGTTTACCACACAGCTAGACCTGGTTTACTACACAGCTAGACCTGGTTTACCACACAGCTAGACCTGGTTTACTACACAGTTAGACCTGGTTTACTACACAGTTAGACCTGGTTTACCACACAGTTAGACCTGGTTTACCACACAGCTAGACCTGGTTTACCACACAGCTAGTCCTGGTTTACTACACAGCTAGACCTGGTTTACCACACAGCTAGACCTGGTTTACTACACAGTTAGTCCTGGTTTACCACACAGCTAGACCTGGTTTACTACACAGCTAGACCTGGTTTACCACACAGCTAGTCCTGGTTTACCACACAGTTAGACCTGGTTTACTACACAGTGCTGGTTTACCACACAGCTAGACCTGGTTTACTACACAGCTAGTCCTGGTTTACTACACAGCTAGACCTGGTTTACTACACAGCTAGACCTGGTTTACTACACAGCTAGTCCTGGTTTACTACACAGCTAGACCTGGTTTACTACACAGTGCTGGTTTACCACACAGCTAGACCTGGTTTACTACACAGCTAGTCCTGGTTTACTACACAGCTAGACCTGGTTTACTACACAGCTAGACCTGGTTTACCACACAGTTAGACCTGGTTTACTACACAGTGCTGGTTTACCACACAGCTAGACCTGGTTTACTACACAGCTAGACCTGGTTTACTACACAGCTAGTCCTGGTTTACTACACAGCTAGACCTGGTTTACCACACAGCTAGACCTGGTTTACTACACAGCTAGACCTGGTTTACTACACAGCTAGACCTGGTTTACTACACAGCTAGACCTGGTTTACTACACAGCTAGACCTGGTTTACTACACAGCTAGACCTGGTTTACTACACAGTTAGACCTGGTTTACTACACAGCTAGTCCTGGTTTACTACACAGCTAGACCTGGTTTACCACACAGCTAGTCCTGGTTTACTACACAGCTAGACCTGGTTTACTACACAGTTAGACCTGGTTTACTACACAGCTAGACCTGGTTTACTACACAGCTAGTCCTGGTTTACTACACAGCTAGACCTGGTTTACCACACAGTTAGTCCTGGTTTACTACACAGCTAGACCTGGTTTACTACACAGCTAGACCTGGTTTACCACACAGCTAGACCTGGTTTACCACACAGCTAGACCTGGTTTACTACAGCTAGACCTGGTTTACTATACAGCTAGACCTGGTTTACTACACAGCTAGACCTGGTTTACCATACAGCTAGACCTGGTTTACTACACAGCTAGTCCTGGTTTACTACACAGCTAGTCCTGGTTAACTACACAGCTAGACCTGGTTTACCACACAGCTAGACCTGATTTACTACACAGCTAGACCTGGTTTACTACACAGCTAGACCTGGTTTACCACACAGCTAGACCTGGTTTACTACACAGCTAGTCCTGGTTTACTACACAGCTAGACTTGGTTTACCACACAGCTAGACCTGGTTTACCACACAGCTAGACCTGGTTTACTACACAGCTAGACCTGGTTTACCACACAGCTAAACCTGGTTTACTACACAGCTAGACCTGGTTTACTACACAGCTAGACTTGGTTTACCACACAGCTAGACCTGGTTTACTACACAGCTAGACCTGGTTTACTACACAGCTAGACCTGGTTTACTACACAGCTAGACCTGGTTTACTACACAGCTAGACCTGGTTTACTACACAGTGCTGGTTTACTACACAGTTAGTCCTGGTTTACTACACAGCTAGACCTGGTTTACTACACAGCTAGACCTGGTTTACTACACAGTGCTGGTTTACTACACAGTTAGTCCTGGTTTACTACACAGCTAGACCTGGTTTACCACACAGCTAGACCTGGTTTACTACACAGCTAGACCTGGTTTACTACACAGTGCTGGTTTACTACACAGTTAGTCCTGGTTTACTACACAGCTAGACCTGGTTTACTACACAGCTAGACCTGGTTTACTACACAGCTAGACCTGGTTTACCACACAGCTAGACCTGGTTTACCACACAGCTAGACCTGGTTTACCACACAGCTAGACCTGGTTTACTACACAGCTAGACCTGGTTTACCACACAGCTAGACCTGGTTTACCACACAGCTAGACCTGGTTTACTACAGCTAGACCTGGTTTACTATACAGCTAGACCTGGTTTACTACACAGCTAGACCTGGTTTACCATACAGCTAGACCTGGTTTACTACACAGCTAGTCCTGGTTTACTACACAGCTAGTCCTGGTTAACTACACAGCTAGACCTGGTTTACCACACAGCTAGACCTGGTTTACTACACAGCTAGTCCTGGTTTACTACACAGCTAGACTTGGTTTACCACACAGCTAGACCTGGTTTACCACACAGCTAGACCTGGTTTACTACACAGCTAGACCTGGTTTACCACACAGCTAAACCTGGTTTACTACACAGCTAGACCTGGTTTACTACACAGCTAGACTTGGTTTACCACACAGCTAGACCTGGTTTACTACACAGCTAGACCTGGTTTACTACACAGCTAGACCTGGTTTACTACACAGCTAGACCTGGTTTACTACACAGCTAGACCTGGTTTACCACACAGCTAAACCTGGTTTACTACACAGCTAGACCTGGTTTACTACACAGCTAGACCTGGTTTACTACACAGCCAGACCTGGTTTACTACACAGCTAGACCTGGTTTACCACACAGTTAGTCCTGGTTTACTACACAGTTAGACCTGGTTTACCACACAGCTAGACCTGGTTTACTACACAGTTAGACCTGGTTTACTACACAGTTAGACCTGGTTTACCACACAGTTAGACCTGGTTTACTACACAGTTAGACCTGGTTTACTACACAGTTAGACCTGGTTTACCACACAGCTAGACCTGGTTTACCACACAGTTAGACCTGGTTTACTACACAGTTAGACCTGGTTTACTACACAGCTAGACCTGGTTTACCACACAGCTAGACCTGGTTTACTACACAGTTAGACTTGGTTTACTACACAGTTAGACCTGGTTTACTACACAGCTAGACTTGGTTTACTACACAGCTAGACCTGGTTTACTACACAGCTAGACCTGGTTTACTACACAGCTAGACCTGGTTTACTACACAGTGCTGGTTTACTACACAGCTAGACCTGGTTTACTACACAGCTAGACCTGGTTTACTACACAGCTAGACCTGGTTTACTACACAGTTAGACCTGGTTTACCACACAGCTAGACCTGGTTTACTACACAGCTAGACCTGGTTTACCACACAGCTAGACCTGGTTTACCACACAGCTAGTCCTGGTTTACCACACAGCTAGACCTGGTTTACCACACAGCTAGACCTGGTTTACTACACAGCTAGACCTGGTTTACCACACAGTTAGACCTGGTTTACCACACAGCTAGACCTGGTTTACTACACAGCTAGACCTGGTTTACCACACAGCTAGACCTGGTTTACCACACAGTTAGACCTCGTTTACTACACAGCTAGTCCTGGTTTACTACACAGCTAGACCTGGTTTACTACACAGCTAGACCTGGTTTACTACACAGTTAGACCTGGTTTACTACACAGCTAGACCTGGTTTACTACACAGCTAGACCTGGTTTACTACACAGTGCTGGTTTACTACACAGCTAGACCTGGTTTACTACACAGTTAGACCTGGTTTACCACACAGCTAGACCTGGTTTACTACACAGTGCTGGTTTACTACACAGCTAGACCTGGTTTACTACACAGCTAGACCTGGTTTACCACACAGCTAGACCTGGTTTACTACACAGCTAGACCTGGTTTACCACACAGCTAGACCTGGTTTACTACACAGCTAGACTTGGTTTACCACACAGTTAGACCTGGTTTACTACACAGTTAGACCTCGTTTACTACACAGCTAGACCTGGTTTACTACACAGTTAGACCTGGTTTACTACACAGCTAGTCCTGGTTTACCACACAGCTAGACCTGGTTTACTACACAGCTAGACCTGGTTTACCACACAGTTAGACCTGGTTTACTACACAGCTAGACCTGGTTTACTACACAGCTAGACCTGGTTTACCACACAGTTAGACCTGGTTTACTACACAGTGCTGGTTTACTACACAGCTAGACCTGGTTTACTACACAGCTAGTCCTGGTTTACCACACAGCTAGACCTGGTTTACTACACAGCTAGACCTGGTTTACTACACAGCTAGTCCTGGTTTACCACACAGTTAGACCTGGTTTACTACACAGCTAGACCTGGTTTACTACACAGTTAGACCTGGTTTACCACACAGCTAGACCTGGTTTACTACACAGTTAGACCTGGTTTACTACACAGTTAGACCTGGTTTACTACACAGCTAGACCTGGTTTACTACACAGCTAGACCTGGTTTACTACACAGCTAGACCTGGTTTACTACACAGCTAGACCTGGTTTACCACACAGTTAGACCTGGTTTACTACACAGTTAGACCTGGTTTACTACACAGCTAGTCCTGGTTTACTACACAGCTAGACCTGGTTTACCACACAGTTAGACCTGGTTTACTACACAGCTAGACCTGGTTTACCACACAGTTAGTCCTGGTTTACTACACAGCTAGACCTGGTTTACTACACAGTTAGACCTGGTTTACTACACAGTTAGACCTGGTTTACTACACAGTTAGACCTGGTTTACTACACAGTTAGACCTGGTTTACTACACAGTTAGACCTGGTTTACTACACAGTTAGACCTGGTTTACCACACAGTTAGACCTGGTTTACCACACAGTTAGACCTGGTTTACTACACAACTAGACCTGGTTTACTACACAGCTAGACCTGGTTTACTACACAGTTAGACCTGGTTTACTACACAGTTAGACCTGGTTTACCACACAGTTAGACCTGGTTTACCACACAGTTAGACCTGGTTTACCACACAGTTAGACCTGGTTTACTACACAGTTAGACCTGGTTTACTACACAGTTAGTCCTGGTTTACTACACAGCTAGACCTGGTTTACCACACAGTTAGACCTGGTTTACTACACAGCTAGACCTGGTTTACTACACAGCTAGACCTGGTTTACTACACAGCTAGACCTGGTTTACTACACAGTTAGACCTGGTTTACTACACAGCTAGACCTGGTTTACCACACAGCTAGTCCTGGTTTACCACACAGCTAGACCTGGTTTACTACACAGTTAGACCTGGTTTACTACACAGCTAGACCTGGTTTACTACACAGTTAGACCTGGTTTACTACACAGCTAGACCTGGTTTACTACACAGTTAGACCTGGTTTACTACACAGCTAGACCTGGTTTACTACACAGCTAGACCTGGTTTACTACACAGCTAGTCCTGGTTTACCACACAGCTAGACCTGGTTTACTACACAGTTAGACCTGGTTTACCACACAGCTAGACCTGGTTTACTACACAGTTAGACCTGGTTTACTACACAGCTAGACCTGGTTTACTACACAGCTAGTCCTGGTTTACTACACAGCTAGACCTGGTTTACTACACAGCTAGACCTGGTTTACTACACAGCTAGACCTGGTTTACCACACAGTTAGTCCTGGTTTACTACACAGCTAGACCTGGTTTACTACACAGCTAGACCTGGTTTACTACACAGCTAGACCTGGTTTACCACACAGTTAGTCCTGGTTTACTACACAGCTAGACCTGGTTTACTACACAGCTAGACCTGGTTTACTACACAGTTAGACCTGGTTTACTACACAGTACTGGTTTACTACACAGTTAGACCTGGTTTACTACACAGTTAGACCTGGTTTACTACACAGCTAGACCTGGTTTACTACACAGCTAGACCTGGTTTACTACACAGCTAGACCTGGTTTACCACACAGTTAGTCCTGGTTTACTACACAGCTAGACCTGGTTTACTACACAGCTAGACCTGGTTTACTACACAGTTAGACCTGGTTTACTACACAGTACTGGTTTACTACACAGTTAGACCTGGTTTACTACACAGTTAGACCTGGTTTACCACACAGTTAGTCCTCACCGCCCGTGCACAGCTCCCAGCTCCGTGTCCCTCATGGCCACGAGTCCGGGGAAGGCCGCCGTGAACACCGGAACCCCACAAGGCGGGCAGTGCGCCGTGGGGGCGTGCAGCAGGGAGACAAAGGTGGCTGGGAGGGGGGTCTCACTCTCTACTCGTGCAGAGGGAGGGGGGAGAGACGGAGAAAGACACACACACAGACACACACACACAGACACACACACACAGACACACACACAGACACACACAGACACACACACACAGACACAGACACACACTGACACACAGACACACACACAGACACACCCCCACAAACACACACACAGACACACACAGACACACACACAGACACACACACCCCCACAGACACATACACACAGACACACACACACAGACACAGACACACACACACAGACACACACAGACACACACACAGACACACACATACAGACACACACACAGACACACACACACAGACACACACAGACACACACAGACAACACAGACACACACACACAGACACACACACACACAGACACACACAGACACAGTGAGTGGGTGAACGTCGTGGGTTAGTGGTGGTGATAGCGATATTATCTGAACCGGCCATGGGCCTCCCCTAGGTCGACTCAGCCTCAAATGAGTACCTGGTGTAGCGGTGTAGTGCCGTAGACATCCCTAGCACTGGAGAGACAAAGGCGGCCGGGCGTGGTACTGGCCACCCACCCCCTCTGTGTGTAGGGCCCGAAGCCTTCACAGGCACTGTGCACTTAGCAGCACTTGGCCCACAGTCTGTCACAGGCTACACGGGGCACCTTTGACTTTGTGAGTGGGTGAGTAGGGGGTGAGTAATGGGTGAGTAGTGGGTGAGTAGTGGGTGAGTGGTGGGTGAGTAATGGGTGAGTGGTGAGTGAGTAATGGGTGAGTAGGGGGTGAGTGGTGGGTGAGTAATGGGTGAGTGGTGAGTAATGGGTGAGTGGTGGGTGATTAGTGGGTGAGTGGTGGGTGAGTGGTGGGTGAGTTGTGGGTGAGTGGTGGGTGAGTTGTGGGTGAGTAATGGGTGAGTGGTGGGTGAGTAATGGGTGAGTGGTGGGCGAGTGGTGGGTGAGTTGTGGGTGAGTAATGGGTGAGTAATGGGTGAGTAGGGGGTGAGTAGGGGGTGAGTAGGGGGTGAGTAATGGGTGAGTGGTGGGTGAGTAATGGGTGAGTGGTGAGTGAGTAATGGGTGAGTAGGGGGTGAGTGGTGGGTGAGTAATGGGTGAGTGGTGGGTGAGTAGTGGGTGAGTAGTGGGTGAGTGGTGGGTGAGTAATGGGTGAGTGGTGGGTGAGTGGTGGGTGAGTTGTGGGTGAGTAATGGGTGAGTGGTGGGAGAGTAATGGGTGAGTGGTGGGCGAGTAATGGGTGAGTAGGGGGTGAGTAATGGGTGAGTAGGGGGTGAGTAATGGGGTGAGTAATGGGTGAGTGGTGGGTGAGTAATGGGTGAGTGGTGGGTGAGTGGTGGGTGAGTTGTGGGTGAGTAATGGGTGAGTGGTGGGCGAGTAATGGGTGAGTAGGGGGTGAGTAATGGGTGAGTAATGGGTGAGTGGTGGGTGAGTAATGGGTGAGTAATGGGTGAGTGGTGAGTGAGTAATGGGTGAGTAGTGGGTGAGTGGTGGGTGAGTAATGGGTGAGTGGTGGGTGAGTTGTGGGTGAGTAATGGGTGAGTGGTGGGTGAGTAATGGGTGAGTGGTGGGCGAGTAATGGGTGAGTAGGGGGTGAGTGGTGGGTGAGTAATGGGTGAGTAATGGGTGAGTAGGGTGTGAGTGATGGGTGAGTAGGGGGTGAGTAGGGGGTGAGTAATGGGTGTGTAGGGGGTGAGTGACGGGTGAGTAGGAGGTGAGTAGGGGGTGAGTGATGGGTGAGTAGGGGGTGAGTAGGGGGTGAGTGATGGGTGAGTAGCGGGTGAGTGATGGGTGAGTAGGGGGTGAGTGATGGGTGAGTGATGGGTGAGTAGGGGGTGAGTAGGGGGTGAGTAGGGGGTGAGTGATGGGTGAGTAGGGGGTGAGTAGGGGGTGAGTAATGGGTGAGTGATGGGTGAGTAATGGGTGAGTAGGGGGTGAGTAGGGGGTGAGTAGGGGGTGAGTGATGGGTGAGTAGGGGGTGAGTAGGGGGTGAGTGATGGGTGAGTGATGGGTGAGTAGGGGGTGAGTGATGGGTGAGTAGGGGGTGAGTGATGGGTGAGTAGGGGGGTGAGTAATGGGTGAGTAGGGGGTGAATGATGGGTGAGTAGGGGGGTGAGTAATGGGTGAGTAGGGGGTGAGTGATGGGTGAGTAATGGGTGAGTAGGGGGTGAGTAATGGGTGAGTAGGGGGTGAGTGATGGGTGAGTAGGGGGGTGAGTAATGGGTGAGTAGGGGGTGAGTGATGGGTGAGTGATGGGTGAGTAGGGGGTGAGTAATGGGTGAGTAGGGGGTGAGTAATGGGTGAGTAGGGGGTGAGTGATGGGTGAGTGATGGGTGAGTATGGGGTGAGTGATGGGTGAGTAGGGGGTGAGTCGGGGGTGAGTAATGGGTGAGTAGTGGGTGAGTGATGGGTGAGTAGGGGGTGAGTAAGGGGTGAGTGATGGGTGAGTAGGGGGTGAGTAGGGGGTGAGTGATGGGTGAGTAGGGGGGTGAGTAATGGGTGAGTAGGGGGTGAATGATGGGTGAGTAGGGGGGTGAGTAGGGGGTGAGTGATGGGTGAGTGATGGGTGAGTAGGGGGTGAGTAGGGGGTGAGTGATGGGTGAGTAGGGGGTGAGTAGGGGGTGAGTAATGGGTGAGTGATGCGTGAGTAGGGGGTGAGTAGGGGGTGAGTAGGGGGTGAGTGATGGGTGAGTAGGGGGTGAGTAGGGGGTGAGTGATGGGTGAGTGATGGGTGAGTAGGGGGTGAGTGATGGGTGAGTAGGGGGTGAGTGATGGGTGAGTAGGGGGGTGAGTAATGGGTGAGTAGGGGGTGAATGATGGGTGAGTAGGGGGGTGAGTAATGGGTGAGTAGGGGGTGAGTGATGGGTGAGTAATGGGTGAGTAGGGGGTGAGTAATGGGTGAGTAGGGGGTGAGTGATGGGTGAGTAGGGGGGTGAGTAATGGGTGAGTAGGGGGTGAGTGATGGGTGAGTGATGGGTGAGTAGGGGGTGAGTAATGGGTGAGTAGGGGGTGAGTAATGGGTGAGTAGGGGGTGAGTGATGGGTGAGTGATGGGTGAGTATGGGGTGAGTGATGGGTGTGTAGGGGGTGAGTCGGGGGTGAGTAATGGGTGAGTAGTGGGTGAGTGATGGGTGAGTAGGGGGTGAGTAAGGGGTGAGTAGGGGATGAGTGATGGGTGAGTAGGGGGTGAGTAGGGGGTGAGTGATGGGTGAGTGATGGGTGAGTAGGGGGTGAGTAATGGGTGAGTAGGGGGTGAGTGATGGGTGAGTGATGGGTGAGTATGGGGTGAGTGATGGGTGAGTAGGGGGTAAGTAGGGGGTGAGTAGGGGGTGAGTAATGGGTGAGTAGGGGGTGAGTGATGGGTGAGTGATGGGTGAGTAGGGGGTCAGTGATGGGTGAGTAGGGGGTGAGTGATGGGTGAGTGATGGGTGAGTAGGGGGTGAGTGATGGGTGAGAAAGGGGGTGAGTGTTGGGTGAGTAGGGGGTGAGTGATGGGTGAGTAGGGGGTGAGTAGGGGGTGAGTAATGGGTGAGTAGGGGGTGAGTAATGGGTGAGTGATGGGTGAGTAGGGGGTGAGTAGGGGGTGAGTAGTGGGTGAGTGATGGGTGAGTAGGGGGTGAGTAGGGGGTGAGTGATGGGTGAGTAGGGGGTGAGTAGGGGGTGAGTAGTGGGTGAGTGATGGGTGAGTAGGGGGTGAGTAGGGGGTGAGTGATGGGTGAGTGATGGGTGAGTAGGGGTTGAGTAGTGGGTGAGTGATGGGTGAGTGATGGGTGAGTAGGGGGTGAGTAGGGGGTGAGTGATGGGTGAGTAGGGGGTGAGTAGGGGGTGAGAAATGGGTGAGTAAGGGGTGAGTAATGGGTGAGTGATGGGTGAGTAGGGGGTGAGTAGGGGGTGAGTAATGGGTGAGTAGGGGGTGAGTAATGGGTGAGTGATGGGTGAGTAGGGGGTGAGTAATGGGTGAGTGATGGGTGAGTAGGGGGTGAGTAATGGGTGAGTAGGGGGTGAGTAGGGGGTGAGTAGTGGGTGAGTGATGGGTGAGTAGGGGGTGAGTAGGGGGTGAGTAGGGGGTGAGTGATGGGTGAGTAGGGGGTGAGTAGGGGGTGAGTAGGGGGTGAGTAGTGGGTGAGTGATGGGTGAGTGATGGGTGAGTAGGGGGTAAGTAGGGGGTGAGTGATGGGTGAGTAGGGGGTGAGTAGGGGGTGAGTAATGGGTGAGTAGGGGGTGAGTAATGGGTGAGTGATGGGTGAGTAGGGGGTGAGTAGGGGGTGAGTAATGGGTGAGTAGGGGGTGAGTAATGGGTGAGTAGGGGGTGAGTAATGGGTGAGTGATGGGTGAGTAGGGGGTGAGTAATGGGTGAGTGATGGGTGAGTAGGGGGTGAGTGATGGGTGAGTAGGGGGTGAGTAGGGGGTGAGTAGGGGGTGAGTGACGTCACTTTATTTACCAGATTCCAGGGTCTCCGGCCACTGAACCCAGACAGGGTGGAGGGCCCTGAGAGCGAGCTCCACGAGGGGGCTCACACGGGAACCCACATGGGGACCCACCCACCTACACACACACACATGATAATAGGGCCCTGAGAGCGAGCTCCACAAGGAGGCCCACCCCCCTACACACAGGGTGGAGGGCCCTGAGAGCGAGCTCCACGAGGGGGCTCACACGGGAACCCACATGGGGACCCACCCACCTACACACACACAGATGATAATAGGGTCCTGAGAGCGAGCTCCGCGAGGGGGCCCACCCCCCTACACACAGGGTGGAGGGCCCTAAGAGCGAGCTCCGCGAGGGGGCCCACACGGGGACTCACACACATACAATGGAGGGCCCTGAGTGTGAGTGGGTGTACAGGTGTGTAGGTGAGTGGGTGTACAGGTGAGTAGGTGAGTAGGTGTATAGGTGAGTAGGTGTATAGGTGAGTAGGTGAGTAGGTGAGTGGGAGAGTGGGTGAGTAGGTGAGTGGGTGTATAGGTGAGTGGGTGTATAGGTGAGTAGGTGAGTGGGAGAGTGGGTGTATAGGTGAGTGGGTGTATAGGTGGGTAGGTGAGTAGGTGAGTGGGTGAGTAAGTGAGTAGGTGAGTGGGTGTATAGGTGAGTGGGTGAGTGGGTGTATAGGTGAGTGGGTGAGTAGGTGAGTGGGCGTATAGGTGAGTGGGTGAGGTGAGTGGGTGTACAGGTGAGTAGGTGAGTAGGTGAGTGGGTGATTAGGTGAGTAGGTGAGTGGGTGTATAGGTGAGTAGGTGAGTGGGTGTATAGGTGAGTAGGTGTATAGGTGAGTGGGTGAGTGAGTGTATAGGTGAGTAGGTGAGTGGGTGTACAGGTGAGTAGGTGAGTGGGTGTACAGGTGAGTAGGTGAGTAGGTGAGTGGGTGAGTAGGTGTATAGGTGAGTAGGTGTATAGGTGAGTAGGTGAGTGGGTGAGTGGGTGAGTAGGTGAGTAGGTGAGTAGGTGTATAGGTGAGTAGGGGAGTGGGTGAGTAGGTGAGTAGGTGAGTGGGTGTATAGATGAGTGTATAGGTGAGTAGGTGAGTGGGTGAGTGGGTGAGTAGGTGAGTGGGTGTATAGGTGAGTAGGTGAGTGGGTGTATAGGTGAGTGGGTGAGTGGGCGAGTAGGTGAGTAGGTGAGTAGGTGTATAGGTGAGTAGGTGAGTGGGTGAGTAGGTGAGTAGGTGAGTGGGTGAGTGGGTGAGTAGGTGAGTAGGTGAGTGGGTGAATAGGTGAGTGTATAGGTGAGTAGGTGAATGGGTGAGTGGGTGAGTGGGTGTATAGGTGAGTAGGTGAGTGGGTGTATAGGTGAGTAGGTGAGTGGGTGAGTGGGCGAGTAGGTGAGTAGGTGTATAGGTGAGTAAGTGAGTGGGTGAGTGGGTGAGTAGGTGAGTGGGTGAGTAGGTGAGTAGGTGAGTGGGTGAGTAGGTGAGTGGGTGAATGGGTGAGTAGGTGTATAGGTGAGTAGGTGAGTGGGTGAGTGGGCGAGTAGGTGAGTAGGTGAGTGGGTGTATAGGTGAGTGTATAGGTGAGTAGGTGAGTGGGTGAGTGGGTGTATAGGTGAGTAGGTGAGTGGGTGTATAGGTGAGTAGGTGAGTGGGTGAGTGGGCGAGTAGGTGAGTAGGTGTATAGGTGAGTAAGTGAGTGGGTGAGTAGGTGAGTGGGTGAGTAGGTGAGTGGGTGAGTAGGTGAGTAGGTGTATAGGTGAGTAGGTGAGTGGGTGAGTAGGTGAGTAGGTGTATAGGTGAGTAGGTGAGTGGGTGAGTGGGTGAGTAGGTGAGTAGGTGAGTGGGTGAATAGGTGAGTGTATAGGTGAGTAGGTGAGTGGGTGAGTGGGTGAGTGGGTGTATAGGTGAGTAGGTGAGTGGGTGTATAGGTGAGTAGGTGAGTGGGTGAGTGGGCAAGTAGGTGAGTAGGTGAGTAGGTGTATAGGTGAGTAAGTGAGTGGGTGAGTAGGTGAGTGGGTGAGTAGGTGAGTGGGTGAGTAGGTGAGTAGGTGAGTGGGTGAGTAGGTGAGTAGGTGTATAGGTGAGTGGGTGAGTAGGTGAGTAGGTGAGTAGGTGAGTAGGTGTATAGGTGAGTAAGTGAGTGGGTGAGTAGGTGTATAGGTGAGTAGGTGAGTGGGTGAGTAGGTGAGTAGGTGAGTAGGTGAGTGAGCGAGTGTGGAGGTGAGCGAGTCGCTCACCTGATCTCGTCCGGGAGACCCGGTGAGCCCAGGGTGACCTCTTTCACCAGGCCAACCTCCGTGCCGCACCTGAGACACAGACACAGGCAAAGGTCCCCCGTGTAGCCCACGCGGCCTCCAGGGGCAAGAGCTGTCAGCACCTGTGTGGGCTGGATGGGGCAGTCTGTGCCAGGCTAGGTGCAGTTGACAACCATGTACATAGTGATAGGGGTAGAAAGGGTGGGTGGGTTGGTGAGCGGGTGATTGAGTTGGTGAGTGGCTGAGAAAGCAGGTGAGTGGGTGATTAAGTGAGTGGGTTGGTGAGGGAGGGAGTGGGTGGATGGGTGAGTGAGTGGGTGAGTGAGCGGGTGGGTGGGTGAGCGGGTGAGTGAGCGGGTGGGTGGGTGAGCGGGTGGGTGGGTGAGTGAGTGGGTGGGTGGGCGAGTTAGCGGGTGAGTGAGTGGGTGAATGGGTGAGTGAGCGGGTGGGTGAGCGAGTGAGTGGGTGAGTGGGTGAGTGAGTGAGTGAGTGGGTGAGTGAGTGAGTGAGTGAGTTTGTGGGTGAGTGAGTGAGTGGGTGAGTGGGTGAGTGAGTGGGTGAGTTGGTGAGTGGGTGAGTGAGTGTGTGAGTGGGTGAGTGGGTGAGTGGGTGAGTGAGTGGGTGAGTGGGTGAGTGAGTGAGTGGGTGAGTGAGTGGGTGAGTGGGTGAGTGAGTGGGTGGGTGAGTGGGTGAGTGAGTGAGTGAGTGGGTGAGTGAGTGGGTGAGTGGGTGAGTGGGTGAGTGAGTGAGTGAGTGGGTGGGTGAGTGGGTGAGTGAGTGAGTGGGTGAGTGAGTGGGTGAGTGGATGAGTGAGTGGGTGAGTGGGTGAGTGAGTGGGTGAGTGGGTGAGTGAGTGGGTGAGTGGGTGAGTGAGTGGGTGAGTGGGTGAGTGGGTGGGTGAGTGGGTGAGTGAGTGAGTGAGTGGGTGAGTGAGTGAGTGTGAGTGGGTGAGTGAGTGTGAGTGGGTGAGTGAGTGGGTGAGTGGGTGAGTGAGTGTGTTGGTGAGTGGGTGAGTGAGTGAGTGAGTGGGTGAGTGGGTGAGTGGGTGAGTGAGTGGGTAAGTGAGTGAGTGAGTAAGTGGGTGAGTGAGTGGGTGGGTGAGTGAGTGGGTGAGTGAGTGGGTGAGTGAGTGAGTGAGTGGGTGAGTGAGTCGGTGAGTGAGTGGGTGAGTGGGTGAGTGAGTGGGTGAGTGAGTGAGTGGGTGAGTGCGTGAGTGAGTGAGTGGGTGAGTGAGTGCGTTGGTGAGTGAGTGGGTGAGTGAGTGAGTGAGTGGGTGAGTGAGTGAGTGAGTGGGTGAGTGAGTGGGTGAGTGAGTGGGTGAGTGGGTGAGTGAGTGAGTGGGTGAGTGAGTGAGTGTGTTGGTGAGTGAGTGAGTGAGTGGGTGAGTGAGTGGGTGAGTGAGTGATTGGGTGAGTGGGTGAGTGGGTGAGTGAGTGGGTGAGTGGGTGAGTGAGTGGGTGAGTGAGTGGGTGAGTGAGTGAGTGATTTGGTGAATGGGTGAGTGAGTGAGTGGGTGAGTGGGTGAGTGGGTGAGTGGGTGAGTGCACGCTTACCCCACACATCCCAGGGTGAGGTTGTGTAGCCAGCAGGGCAGGAGTGAGAGATTTGGGTTCTCATCCACAAACAGCAGCTGCAGTTTCCCAGAGCGGCCCAGATCTACAAAGACAAAGATCCCCCATGTAGCTTTAACAGACTGTAGGGGGCAAGTGCAGTACAGCACACGAGGGGGTGGGTGGCCAGCACCATGCCTGACTCACGCACGCACAAACACGCACAGACACACAACAACAACAACAACCGCCATCCGCCACTAAGTGGTGGTGACGTCTCCAAGACGCTTGTGCCAGGCTAGGTGCACCCTGAGGCCACGTGAAGTGTCAAACGCCCGCTGGCAGGAGGTCACGGGACAGACCCAGGTGCCACGGGTCGACTGACTGAGATGACTGAGATGACTCTTTAGTTTTTTCAGTAAAGTCACGTAGAAATAATAAAAAATAAAATTATATAATAGCATACGACGTTTCGATTGCAACACAAGCAATCATCATCAGGTACAGAATTAACACAGACACATCAGGGGACACAGAGATGTGTCTGTGTTAATTCTGTACCTGATGATGATTGCATGTGTTGCAATCGAAACGTCATATGCTATTATATAATTTTATTTTTTATTATTTCTACGTGACTTTACCGAAAAAAACTAAGAATAATTCCTGCAGTCACGAAAGCACCTAATCAAGTATGACTGAGATGACTGAGATGACTGGCTGATGCACCACCTGTGCCCCCTACTGTGCCAACTTGCTGTGCTTTAGCCACCCGGCGCTCCGCTCGTTGTTGTGAGCGTCGCTCCTCCACCCTCCGTTGTTGTTGGAGGGCGACTGCCTCCAACTGCCCAGTAGAGTCCTTCACGAGCCTCCTCCACAGAGGCCGTTATTGACACCGCTGGTACCAGTCATCGGCAAGTCCACTCAGCTCCACGTCCTCCTGTACCACATCACTCCATCTCTTCTCTAGCCCATGCCGCGCCCGTTTAGCCCCCTCAATCCGGCCGAACAAAAGTTGTTTCGGCATGCGGTGGCTGGGCATGCGTGCTACATGACCCAGCCATCGCAGCCTTGCCCGCCGGAGGAGCTCACCGATGAGACCTTGCCCAGATCTTTCAAGAATTTGTGAGCTCCTCACACAATCCAGTCTGGTTAAACCCAGGATGGATCGTAGGCAGGCCAGCCTAAATGTTTCTAACCGGCGAAGATGCTCCATTAAGGGGGTCCACGTTTCGCAAGTGTATAGAAGAGAGGGAATGACCGTGGCCGAGAAGACCTGAAGCTTAGTGCGGAGCGACAGACCAGGTAGCTTCCACACAGCATTACGCAACCGATGAAAAATATTGCCGCTCGACTGATTCGGAGTGAGACCTCTGCTGTTAAACTGGAGCCGGTCATAAGCACACTGCCCAGGTATGGGAAACTCTCCACTCTCTCCACAACTGCTCCATCACCGAGTTGTGAGGGTGGAGTGTCCAATGGTACAAAATACCCAGGCAGGTGCTTAGTTTTGGTGGGGCTGATGGTAAGGTCCCATCTCTTAGTGGCACGCTCCAGTCTCAGCAGCAGCGTCTCCAACTCCTCCTCTGAATGAGCAGCTATTACCAAATCATCGGCATAGATAACGTGGTTGAGCAATAGGGAGCCATCCCTTGACCGCACCCGGGCATCGATCAGCCTCCCATTATATCTGTACCATATGGAGATTCCCCCGGTACAGCTATTGATGGCTTCACGAACTACGTGGTCAAAATAGATGTTAAATAATGTGGGAGCCAGAGGACATCCCTGTCGCGCCCCAAGGTGTAAAGGGAATGGCTCTGACTCCCAGCCACGTAGTTTTACCCGGGCCCGCTCACCATCATGAAAGTCCTTAATGATCGTGAGCAGAGGGTCAGGTACTCCAAAAGCACGAAGAACAACCCAGAGCCCAGGCCAACTGATGGTATCATAGGCCTTGACCAGGTCAATAAAGCAGAGATGTAGGTCTTGCTGGAATTCCCTACACCTCTGCTGTAGCAGACGGACAGAAAATATGGCATCTGTGCAGGACCGCCCTTTCCTGAAACCGCATTGGGGCTCCGCAAGCCTCTCCTCAGCGTGCCTGGCAAGGCGATGCTGAATAATCCTTGCCAGGACCTTTCCCGGCACACTGAGGAGTGAGATGCCCCTGTAGTTGTTACAGTCTGTGCGGTCTCCCTTCTTAAAGAGGGCATATAGGGCAGTCTGTGCACAAACGCCACCCTCCCTCAGCATTTCGCTTGGGAGATCATCTCCGCCCCCTGCCTTTCCTGGTCTCAGACTCCGGATCGCCTTCAGTACTTCCTCAACAGATGGCACTTTAGCCAGCCACTCACAGGGGGTGACTTCTTCCAATATTTGAGGCACCGCAGCCTCAGCAGGGTCATCCTCACTTTGTGCCACGATGTTTTCCTGGCTGAGGGATTTTCCCTCCCCCAGGACCTCACAGAAATGCTCAGCAAATCTGCAAACCTGTTCCTGGGGGTCGGAGATTGGATCACCGTTTTTTCCCCCAATTATGGTAATAGGTGGGACGCTGCAGGTTACTTTTTTGATGGAGTTAAATAGAGATTTGTGATTACGGGCCACTGAGGCAGACTCCATCTCCTCAGCAACCCGCAACCACCACCCATCCTTGCAGTGCCTCATGGCTCTCCGAACCTCCGAGCGAAGGCTGCGGTAAGCCTCCTCATTTTCTGACGTGGGATTCTGTAGCCGATGACAGTGGGCCTGTCGCTTTTTCTCAACCATCCTGAACACCTCCTCTGTCAGCCAGGGGCTTTGGGGATGTCTGGACCGTGTATCCAAAGCAGCCATTGCAGCTGCATGAGTCACAGTCCTAAACCTCGCCCATTTACCCTCGACATCAGGAGGAGTGGGGGACGATGCCAATCCCAGCCGCAAGCGATGATGAAATTCTCGCTTGCAGCTTTCATCAGATAACTGAGACCAGGCCACTTTAGGTTGGAATGAGGTCCTGGGTGTACACCCACCACCGGAGTGGAAGAATGGCAGGCGCATCTTACAGATGACTAGTCGATGGTCAGAGGGCAGATCAGCTCCACGGTAGGTCCTGGTGTCAAGGACATGGGCTCGCATCCGCTGGTCCGTCACTATATAGTCCAGCAGATGTTCTTGCTTGGACCTGGCATGCATCCATGATGTTGTGCGGATGCGCCGATGGTGGAACAGCGTGTTGGTAATTACAAGCCCATGGGCTGCACAAAAATCTAGCAGCCTCCTACCGTTGTTATTGAGCTGATCTGGCCCATGCCCTCGAATCACTCCAGACCAGGTGCCAGCATCATGACCAACTCGGGCATTGAAGTCACCCAACAAGATGACTATCCCTAGGGGCCACTTTAGCCAGCACCTGTGACAGGAGGTCATAGAAGGCATCTGGCTCATCGGCTTTGCCTGCATCCCTCCACGGATGTTCTTCTTCGGTGGGGGCATAAGTAACCACGACCACCACTCCTCGCCTCCAGTTGATGGGAAGGTGAGCCCAAAGTAACCTGGGGCTTACAGCTTCCCACACCTCACAGCCACACCCTGTTGTTTGACAGTCTGCTGCCCCGAGTAGAGGACTGTCCACCCCTCATGGTGGCAGGAGCCAGAACCGGTCCACCGGACCTCCTGAATGCCACAAAGATCCAGGCGGTACCGGTCCAGCTACCGACAGAGGAGTGGCAGCCTCTCCTCCGCAGTGAGCGTTGAAACATTCCACGTGGCCACACGAAGTGGCTTTTCGTTGTTTCTGGAGGAGCCCCGAGGGTAGATATTCAATCTCCTGGCTCCACCAATTGGGGTTTGGCCAGGAGACGTCATAGACGCCTGTCCCCCCGGGGCCTCCGGCACAAGCTTATTAGTTACGCACACACACACGCACACACACGCGCACACACACACACGCACACACACACGTGCACACACACGCGCACACACACGCGCACACACACGCGCGCACAAGCGCACACACACACACGCACACACACGCACACACACACACACACACACGCACACACTATGCACACACACGCGCACACACGTACACACACGCGCACACACACACACACGCACACACTATGCACACACACGTACACACACGCACACACACGTACACACATGCACACACACGTACACATACGGACACGCACACACACGCACGCACACACTATGCACATACACGCGCACACACACGCACACACACACGTACACACACGCACACACACGTACACACACACACACACGTACACACACGCACACACACGCGCACATACACACACGCACACACACGCACGCACACACTATGCACACACACGTACACGCACACATGCACACACACGTACACACACTATGCACACACACGTACACGCACGCACACACTATGCACACACACGTGCACATACACACGCACACGCGCGTGCGGCCGCGCCCCGTCGTCCGGTGCCAGGCTAGGTGCGCGCCTAACCCATGGGCAGCGACCGCAGGCGGTTGTCGGCGGCGGTGACCTCGGCGAGCGCCGGGAGGCGGCAGAGCGCGCGGGGCAGGGAGAGAAGTCGGTTCGAGTCCAGGCCCAGGTGGCAGAGCGAGGCCGGGAGCGACGACGCCGGCAGCCACGACAACGCGTTGCCCGCCACCTGCAGCGTGCGCAGGCGTGGCAGGAGGCCCAGCGCTGAGCGGGGGAGACACGGGGAGACACGGGGGGAGACACGGGGAGAGACACGGGAAGGGAGACACGGGGAGACACGGGGAGACACGGGAAGGGAGACACGGGAAGGGAGACACGGGGAGACACGGGGGAGAGGGGGAGACACGGGGAGAGACACGGGAAGACACGGGAAGGGAGACACGGGAAGGGAGACACGGGGGGAGACACGGGGAGACACGGGGAGACACGGGGAGACACGGGGAGAGGGGGAGAGACACGGGGAGACACGGGGGAGAGGGGGAGACACGGGGGGACACGGGGAGAGACACGGGGGAGAGGGGGAGACACGGGGAGACACGGGGAGACACGGGGAGAGACACGGGGGAGAGGGGGAGAGACGGGGAGACACGGGGAGAGACACAGGGAGAGACACGGGGAGACACAGGGAGAGACACGGGAAGGGAGACACGGGGAGAGACACGGGGAGAGACACGGGAAGGGAGACACGGGGAGACACGGGGAGACACGGGGAGACACGGGGAGAGGGGGAGAGACACGGGGAGACACGGGGGAGAGGGGGAGACACGGGGGGACACGGGGAGAGACACGGGGGAGAGGGGGAGACACGGGGAGACACGGGGAGACACGGGGAGAGACACGGGGGAGAGGGGGAGAGACGGGGAGACACGGGGAGAGACACAGGGAGAGACACGGGGAGACACAGGGAGAGACACGGGAAGGGAGACACGGGGAGAGACACGGGGAGAGACACGGGAAGGGAGACACGGGGAGACACGGGGAGACACGGGGAGACACAGGGAGAGACACGGGAAGGGAGACACGGGGAGACACGGGGAGGGACACGGGGAGAGGGGGAGACACGGGGAGAGACACGGGGAGACACGGGGAGAGGGGGAGAGACACGGGGGAGAGACACGGGAAGACACGGGGAGGGAGACACGGGGAGACACGGGGAGACACGAGGAGAGACACGGGGGAGAGGGGGAGACACGGGGAGACACGGGGAGACACGGGGGAGAGGGGGAGAGACACCGGGGAGAGACACGGGAAGACACGGGGAGGGAGACACGGGGAGACACGGGGAGACACGGGGAGACACGGGGAGAGACACGGGGGAGAGGGGGAGACACGGGGAGACACGGGGAGACACGGGGAGGGAGACACGGGGAGACACGGGAAGGGAGACACGGGGGAGAGGGGGAGAGGGGGAGAGACACGGGGGAGAGGGGGAGAGACGGGGAGACACGGGGAGACACAGGGAGACGCGGGGAGACACGGGGAGGGACGGGGGAGAGGGGGAGAGACGGGGAGACACGGGGAGGGACACGGGGAGGGACACGGGGAGACACGGGGAGAGACACGGGGAGACACGGGAAGGGAGACACGGGAAGGGAGACACGGGGAGACACGGGGAGACACGGGGAGAGACACGGGAAGGGAGACACAGGGAGACACAGGGAGACACGGGGAGACACGGGAAGGGAGACACGGGAAGGGGAGACACGGGGAGACACGGGGAGAGACACGGGAAGGGAGACACGGGGAGACACAGGGAGACACGGGGAGATACGGGGGAGAGACACGGGGAGACACGGGAAGGGAGACACGGGAAGGGAGACACGGGGAGGGACACGGGGAGACACGGGGAGACACGGGGAGGGACACGGGGAGACACGGGGAGACACGGGGAGACACGGGAAGGGAGACACGGGAAGGGAGACACGGGAAGGGAGACACGGGGAGACACGGGGAGACACGGGGAGGGACACAGGGAGACACGGGGAGACACGGGAAGGGAGACACGGGGAGACACGGGGAGACACGGGGAGACACGGGGGGAGACACGGGGAGAGACACGGGAAGGGAGACACGGGGAGACACGGGAGAGACACGGGAAGGGAGACACGGGAAGGGAGACACGGGGAGACACGGGAAGGGAGACACGGGGAGAGACACGGGAAGGGAGACACGGGAAGGGAGACACGGGGAGACACGGGGAGACACGGGAAGGGAGACACGGGAAGGGAGACACGGGGAGACACGGGGAGACACGGGGAAACACGGGAGAGACACGGGGAGACACGGGGAGACACGGGGAGACACGGGGAGGGAGACACGGGAAGGGAGACACGGGGAGACACGGGGAGGGACACGGGGGAGACACGGGAAGGGAGACACGGGGAGACACGGGGGAGGGACACGGGGAGACACGGGAGAGACACGGGGAGGGACACGGGGAGAGACAGAGAGACACGGGGAGACACGGGGAGGGACACGGGGAGAGACAGAGAGACACGGGGAGAGACAGAGAGACACGGGGAGACACGGGGAGAGACAGAGAGACATGGGGGGACACACGGGGAGGGACACGGGGGATGAAAAATGGGGGAGAGAGGGTGAGTGGGTGAGTGAGTGAGTGAGTGGGTGAGTGAGTGAGTGACTGAGTGAGTGGGTGAGTGGGTGAGTGGGTGTGTGGGTGGGTGAGTGGGTGAGTGACTAAGTGACTAAGTGGGTGGGTGACTGAATGAGTGAGTGACTGAGTGTGTGAGTGGTGAGTGGGTGAGTGGATGGGTGGGTAGCGAGTCACTCACTGGTGGGGAGCTGCTGCAGGTGGTTGTGGGTGAGGCGCAGTGTGGTGAGGGAACTGAGTTGCCCCAGGGAGGTGGGGAGCGAGGTGAGGCGGTTCCCACTCACGTCCAGCACGCGTAGACATGGCAGGGAGCCTAGGGCTGGGTCACGGGGTTACGAGGTCACTCACCTACCCACACACCCACCAACTCACCCACCCAACAACTCACCCACCCCACCCTCACCCACCACCACCCACTCACCCACCCATTCACCTACCCACTCACCCACCCATTCACCCACTCACTCACCAATTCACCAACTCACCCACCCACTCACCAGCTCACCCACCTACTCACCAACTCACCCACCCACTCACCAACTCACCCACCCTCCAACCCACTCACCCAACAACTCACCAACTCACCCACCCACTCACTCACCCACCCACTCACCCACCCACTCACCCACCCATTCACCCACCCACTCACCCACCCACTCACCCACCCATTCACCCACCCACTCACCCACCCACTCACCAACTCATCAACTCACCCACCCACTCATCCACTCACCCACCCACTCACCCACCCTCTCACCCACCCACTCACCCACCCACTCAGCCACCCACTCACCCACCCACTCACCCACTCACCAACTCATCAACTCAACCACCCACTCACCCACCCATTCACCCACCCACTCACCCACCCACTCACCTACCCACTCACCCACCCATTCACCCACCCACTCACCCACTCACCCACCCACTCACCAACTCATCAACTCAACCACCCACTCACCCACCCACTCACCCACCCACTCACCCACCCACCCACCCACTCACCCACCCACTCACCCACCCACTCACCAACTCACCCAACCACTCACTTACCCACCCACTCACCCACCCACTCACCCATTCACCCACCCACTCACCCACCCACTCACCAACTCACCCACCCACTCACCCACCCACCTCACCCACCCGATCACCAACTCATCAACTCAACCACCCACTCACCCACCTACTCACCCACCCACTCACCAACTCACCAACTCACCCACCCACTCACTCACTCACCCACCCACTCACCCACCCACTCACCCACTCACCCACCCATTCACCCACCCACCCACCCACTCACCCACCCACTCACCCACCCACTCACCAACTCACCCACCCACTCACCCACCCACCTCTCCCACCCGATCACCAACTCACCCACCCACTCACCAACTCACCCACCCACCCACTCACCCCCCAACCACCCACCCACCCACCAACTCACCCACCCACCAACTCAACCACCCACCCACCTCACTCACCAACTCACCCACCCACCCACCCACTCACCCACCCACTCACCCACCCACTCACCAACTCACCCACCCACTCACCCACCCACCTCTCCCACCCGATCACCAACTCACCCACCCACTCACCAACTCACCCACCCACCCACTCACCCCCCAACCACCCACCCACCCACCAACTCACCCACCCACCAACTCAACCACCCACCCACCTCACTCACCAACTCACCCACCCACCCACCCCACCCCACCACTCACCCCACCCACTCACCCCACCCCACCCACTCACCCCACCCACCCACTCACCCCACCCACTCACCCCACCCACTCACCCACCCCACCCCACCCACTCACCCCACCCACCCACTCACCCCACCCACTCACCCCACCCACTCACCCCACCCACCCGCTCACCATTGGGGGAGGGTCAGCAGGTTGTTGGAGTGGAGGTATCTGTGGAGGGAATGGAAACAGCATCAGTCAGGAGTCGGGTCGTGGCCAGCCAGCCAGGCAGTGACCTCTCAGAGTCTCAAGGCTCCTTTCCAGGAGGGTCCTGCCAGGCGTGGCTCACAGCCGGGGCGGTAGCGACGCTGCTGCTGTGGGAATGTGGCTCCGGCTCAATGGCAGTTCCACAGCGTCTGGAGGTTGAGCTATGTGAGGAGCAAACCCACTGCAGGAGAGGGGGAGGGATATAAACTCCACTCTCACACTGTGAAGGTCACTCAGTCACTCACTCACTCAGTCAGTTACACTCAGTCACTCAGTCACTCACACTCAGTCAGTCAGTCACTCAGTCAGTCACTCAGTCAGTTACAGTCAGTTACACTCAGTCACTCAGTCAGTCAGTCACTCACTCAGTCAGTCAGTCAGTAAGTCACTCAGTCAGTCACTCAGTCACTCACTCAGTCAGTTACACTCAGCCACTTAGTCACTCAGTCAGTCACTCAGTCACTCACTCAGTCAGTTACACTCAGCCACTCAGTCAGTCACCCAGTCACTCACTCAGTCAGTTACACTCAGTCACTCAGTCAGTCAGTCACTCAGTCAGTCACTCAGTCAGTAAGTCACTCAGTCAGTCACTCAGTCACTCACTCAGTCAGTTACACTCAGCCAATTAGTCACTCAGTCAGTCACTCAGTCACTCACTCAGTCAGTTACACTCAGTCACTCACTCACTCACTCAGTCAGTCAGTCACTCAGTCAGTCAGTCAAGTCACTCAGTCAGTCACTCACTCAGTCACTCACTCAGTCAGTCAATTACACTCACTCAGTCACACTCAGTCAGTCACTCAGCCAGTCACTCACTCAGTCAGTCAATTACACTCACTCAGTCACACTCAGTCAGTCACTCAGTCACTCACTCAGTCACTCACACTCAGTCAGTCACTCAGTCACTCAGTCAGTTACACTCAGCCACTCAGCCACTTAGTCACTCAGTCAGTCACTCAGTCACTCACTCAGTCAGTCAGTTACACTCAGTCAGTCACTCACTCACTCAGTCACTCACTCAGTCACTCATTCAGTCAGTCAATTACACTCACTCAGTCACACTCAGTCAGTCACTCAGCCAGTCAATCAGTTAGTCACTCAGTCACTCACACTCAGTCAGTAACTCACTCACTCAGTCAGTCACTCAGTAACTCACTCAGTCAGTAACTCAATCAGTCACTCAGTCACTCACTCAGTCAGTTACACTCACTCAGTCACAATCACTCAGTCACTCAGACACTTAGTCACTCAGTCAGTCAGTCACTCACTCAGTCAGTCAATTACACTCACTCAGTCACACTCAGTCAGTCACTCAGCCAGTCACTCAGTCAGTCACTCAGTCACTCACACTCAGTCAGTCACTCAGTCAGTCACTCAGTCAGTCACTCAGTCAGTCACTCACTCAGTCACAATCACTCAGTCACTCACTCAGTCAGTCAGTCACTCACTCAGTCACTCAGTCAGTCACTCAGTAACTCACTCAGTCACTCAGTTACACTCACTCAGTCACACTCAGTCAGTCACTCAGTCAGTTACTCAGTCAGTCACTCAGTCACTCAGTCAGTCACACTCACTCAGTCAGTCACACTCAATCACTCGGTCAGTCACTCATTCAGTCACTCACTCAGTCAGTCACTCAGTCACTCAGTCACTCACTCAGTCAGTCACTCAGTCAGTCAGTCACTCACTCAGTCAGTCATTCACTCAGTCAGTCACTCAGTCACTCAGTCAGTCAGTCACTCAGTCAGTCACCCAGTCACTCACTCAGTCACACTCAGTCACTCACTCAGTCACTCAGTCAGTCAGTCACTCAGTCAGTCACTCAGTCAGTCACTCACACTTAGTCACTCAGTCAGTCACACTCAGTCAGTCACTCAGTCATTCAGTCAGTCACTCACTCAGTCAGTCACACTTAGTCAGTCACACTTAGTCAGACACACTCACTGTGTGTGTGTGTCTGTGTGTGTCTCTCTGTCTGTGTGTGTGTGTCAGTGTGTGTCTCTCTGTGTCTGTGTGCGTGTGTGTGTGTCAGTGTGCGTGTGTGTCTCTCTGTGTCTGTGTCTCTCTGTGTCTGTGTGTGTCTGTGTGTCTCTCTGTGTCTCTGTGTGTGTCAGTGTGTGTCTCTGTATGTCAGTGTATGTCTGTGTGTCTGTGTCTCTGTGTGTGTCAGTGTGCGTCTCTCTGTGTCTGTGGGTGTGTCTCTGTGTGTGTGTCAGTGTGTGTGTCTCTCCGAGTCAGTGTCTGTGTGTGTGTGTCAGTGTGTGTCTCTCTGTGTCTGTGGGTGTGTCTCTGTGTGTGTGTCAGTGTGTGTGTCTCTCTGAGTCAGTGTCTGTGTGTGTGTGTCAGTGTGTATCTCTCTCTGTGTCTGTGGGTGTGTGTGTGTGTGTCAGTGTGGGTCTGTGTGTCAGTGTGTGTCTGTGTGTCAGTGTGTATCTCTCTCTGTGTCTGTGTCTCTGTGTGTGTCAGTGTGTATCTCTCTCTGTGTCTGTGGGTGTGTCTGTGTGTGTGTGTCAGTGTGTATCTCTCTCTGTGTCTGTGGGTGTGTCTCTGTGTGTGTGTCAGTGTGTGTGTCTCTCTGAGTCAGTGTCTCTGTGTGTGTGTCAGTGTGTGTCTCTCTGTGTCTCTTACAATTCAGCCAAGTTTGGGAGATTCTTTCCGAAGTTTTCTGGCTGCAACACACAGACAAAGGTCCCCCGTGTAGCCCACATCAACTGCTGGAGCAAGTGCATGGTGACCGGCACCACACCCAGCCGCCTCTGTCTCCCCAATGCCGATGGTTTACACAACGCACGGGTTACCTGCTTCAGGTATTCTCCGTCACTGATGTTGGCCGTGAGAGGGAATCAAACTCGGGTCGCCAGGTTCGCAGCGCTGCGCGCTAAACACGCTCAATCACTCCCCAGAGACACACAACAACAACAACCGCCATTCGCCACTAGTAGGCGGTGACGTCACCACGACGCTTGTGCCAGGCTATGTGCACCCTGAGGCCACGTGAAGTGTCGAACGCCCCGCTGGCAGGAGGTCACGGGGCAGACCCAGGTGCCACGGGTCGACTGACTGAGATGACTGGCTGATGCACCACCTGTGCCCCCTACTGTGCCAACCTGCTGTGCTTTAGCCACCCGGCGCTCCGCTCGTTGTTGTGAGCGTCGCTCCTCCGCCCTCCGTTGTTGTTGGAGGGCAAATGCCTCCAACTGCCCAGTAGCGTCCTTCACGAGCCTCCTCCACAGAGGCCGATCTTGACACCGCTGGTACCGGTCACTGGCAAGTCCACTCAGCTCCACGTCCTCCTGTACCACATCACTCCATCTCTTCTATAGCCCATGCTGCGCCCGTTTAGCCCCCTCTATCCGGCCGAATAAAAGCTGTTTCGGCATGCGGTGGCTGGGCATGCGGGCTACATGACCCAGCCACCGTATGCCTTGCCTGCCGGAGGAGCTCACTGATGGGACCTTGCCCAGATCTTTCAAGGATTTGTGAGCTCCTCACACAATCCAGCCTGCAGGTTGAACCCAGGATGGATCATAGGCAGGCCAGCCTAAATGTTTCTAACCGGCGAAGATGTTCCATTAGGGGGGTCCACGTTTCGCAAGCGTAGAGAAGGGAGGGAATGACCATGGCCGAGAAGACCTGAAGCTTAGTGTGGAGCGACAGACCAGGTAGCTTCCACACAGCGTTACGCAACCGATGAAATATTGCCGCTCGACTGATTCGGAGTAAGACCTCTGCTGTCAAACCGGAGCCGGTCATAAGCACACTGCCCAGGTATGAGAAACTCTCCACTCTCTCCACAACTGCCCCAACACCGAATTGGAGTTGTGGGGGTGGAGTGTTTGATGGTATAATATACCCTGGCAGGTGCTTAGTTTTGGTGGGGCTGATGGTAAGGCCCCATCTCTTAGTGGCAAGCTTCAGGTTCAGCAGCAGCGCATCCAACTCCTCCTCTGAGTGAGCCACAATTACCAGGTCATCAGCATACATAATGTGGTTGACCAATAGGGAGCCATCCCTTGACCGCAACCGGGCATCGATCAGTCTCCCATTGTATCTGTAACAGATGGAAATTCCTCCCATACAGCTATTGAAGGCTTCACGAACTACGTGGTCAAAATAGATGTTAAATAACGTGGGAGCCAGAGGACATCCCTGTCGCACCCCAAGGTGTACAGGGAATGGCTCTGACTCCCGGCCACGTAGTTTTACCCGGGCCCGCTCACCATCATGAAGGTCCTTAATGATCGTGAGCAGAGGGTCAGGGACTCCAAAAGCACGAAGAACAACCCAGAGCCCAGGCCTACTGATGGTATCATAGGCCTTGACCAGGTCAATAAAGCAGAGATGTAGGTCTTGTTGGAATTCCCTACACCTCTGCTGTAGCAGACGGACAGAAAATATGGCATCTGTGCAGGACTGCCCTTTCCTGAAACCGCATTGGGGCTCCGCAAGTCTCTCCTCAGCGTGCCTGGCTAGGCGATGTTGAATAATCCTTGCCAGGACCTTTCCCGGCACACGGAGGAGTGTGATGCCCCTGTAGTTGTTACAGTCTGTGCGGTCCCCCTTCTCAAAGAGGGGGACCACCAGGGCATCGTTCCAATCCTGCGGAACCCGTCCAGTGGTCCACACTGTTGTTATAATGACATGTAGGGCAGTCTGATACACAGACACACACACAGATACACAGAGACACACACAGACACACACACAGACACAGATATACACATGGACACAGAGAGATACACACACACAGACACAGAGAGACACAGAGACACACACAGACACAGAGAGACACAGACACACACACATATAAACACAAAGACACACACACAGATAAACACACAGACACACACACACACAAATAAACACAGACACAGAGAGACACCGATACACACACACAGATACACACACACACAGATACACACACAGACACACACACAGAGAGACACAGACACAGATACACACACACACATACAACAACCGCCATTCGCCACTAAGTGGCGGTGACGTCACCACGACGCTTGTGCCAGGCCATGTGCACCTTGAGGCCACGTGAAGTGTTGAACGCCCGCGGGCAGGAGGTCACGGGGCAGACCCAGGTGCCACGGGTCGACTGACTGAGATGACTGACTGGTGCACCACCTGTGCCCCCTACTGTGCCAACCTGCTATGCTTTAGCCACCCGGCGCTCCGCTCGTTGTTGTGAGCGTCGCTCCTCCGCCCTCCGTTGTTGTTGGAGGGCGACTGCCTCCAACTGCCCAATAGCGTCCTTCACGAGCCTCCTCCACAGAGGCCAATCTTGACACCGTTGATACCAGTCATCGGCAAGTCCACTCAGCTCCACGTCCTCCTGTACCACATCACTCCATCTCTTCTCTAGCCCGTGCTGCGCTTGTTTAGCCCCCTCGATCCGGCCGAACAGAAGCTGTTTCGGCATGCGGTGGCTGGGCATGCGGGCTACATGACTCAGCCATCGCAGCCTTGCCTGCCGGAGGAGCTCACCGATGGGACCTTTCCCAGATCTTTCAAGGATTTGTGAGCTCCTCACACAATCCAGCCTGGTTAAACCCAGGATGGATCATAGGCAGGCCAGCCTAAATGTTTCCAACCGGCGAAGATGCTCCATTAAGGGGGTCCACGTTTCGCAAGCGTAGAGAAGGAAGGGAATGACCGTGGCCGAGAAGACCTGAAGCTTAGTGCGGAGCGACAGCCCAGGTAGCTTCCACACAGCGTTGCGCAACCGATGAAAAGATATTGCCGCTCGACTGATTCGGAGTGAGACCTCTGCTGTTAAACTGGAGCCAGTCATTAGCACACTGCCCAGGTAACGGAAACTCTCCACTCTCTCCACAACTGCCCCATCACCGATTGGGAGTTGTGGGGGTGGAGTGTCCGATGGTACAAAATACCCAGGCAGGTGCTTAGTTTTGGTGGGGCTGATGGTAAGGCCCCACCTCTAAGTGGCACGCTCCAGTCTCAGCAGCAGCGTCTCCAACTCCTCCTCTGAATGAGCAGCTATTACCAAATCATCGGCATACACAACGTGGTTGAGCAATAGGGACCCATTCCTTGACCGCACCCGGGCATCGATCAGCCTCCCATTATATCTGTACCATATGGAGATTCCCCCGGTACAGCTATTGAAGGCTTCACGAACTACGTGGTCACAATAGATGTTAAATAATGTGGGAGCCAGAGGACATCCCTGTCGGACCCCAAGGTGTACAGGGAATGGCTCTGACAGATAAACACACACAGACACACACACAGATCAACACACACATCCATGTTTCTCCATGTCTCTGATTCTCTCTCCCTGTGTCTCTGTCTCCCCATGTCTCTCTCGCAGTGTCCTCCCGTGTCCCCGTGTCTCTGTGTCCCCGTGTCTCTGTGTCCCCGTGTCTCTGTGTCCCCGTGTCTCTGTGTCCCCGTGTCTCTGTGTCCCTGTGTCTCTGTGTCTCTGTGTCTCTGTGTCCCCGTGTCTCTGTGTCTCTGTGTCCCCGTGTCTCTGTGTCCCCGTGTCTCTGTGTCTCTGTGTCCCCATGTCTCTGTGTCCCCGTGTCTCTGTGTCCCCGTGTCTCTGTGTCCCCGTGTCTCTGTGTCTCTGTGTCTCTGTGTCCCCGTGTATCTGTGTCTCTGTGTCCCTGTGTCTCTGTTTCCCAGTGTCTCTGTGTCTCTGTGTCCCTGTGTCCCCGTGTCTCTGTGTCCCCGTGTCTCTGTGTCCCCGTGTCCCCGTGTCTCTGTGTCCCCGTGTCTCTGTGTCCCCGTGTCTCTGTGTCTCTGTGTCCCCGTGTTGCCGTGTCTGTCCCCATGTCTGTCCCCGTGTCTCTGTGTCCCCGTGTCTCTGTCCCCGTGTCCCCGTGTCCCCGTGTCTGTCCCCATGTCTCTATCCCCGTGTCTTCGTGTCCTCATGTCTCTGTGTCTCTGTGTCCCCGTGTCTCTGTGTCCCCATGTCCCCGTGTCTCTGTGTCTCTGTGTCCCTGTGTCCCTGTGTCTCTGTGTCCCCGTGTCTCTGTGTCTCTGTGTCCCCGTGTCTCTGTGTCTCTGTGTCTCTGTGTCCCTGTGTCTCTGTGTCTCTGTGTCCCTGTGTCCCCGTGTCTCTGTGTCCCCGTGTCTCTGTGTCCCCGTGTCCCCGAGGCCCCATGTCTCTGTGTCTCTGTCCCCGTGTCTCTGTCCCCGTGTCTCTATGTCCCCGTGTCTCTGTGTCCCCGTGTCTCTGTGTCCCCGTGTCTCTGTGTCCCCGTGTCTCTTTGTCCCCGTGTCTCTGTGTCCCCGTGTCTCTGTCCCCGTGTCTCTGTCCCCGTGTCCCCGTACCAGCTGAGACAGCAGGTTCATGTGTAGCGTCAGCGTCTCCACGCTCTCAAGGCTGTCCCCGTGTCTCTGTGTCCCCGTGTCTCTGTCCCCGTGTCTCTGTCCCCGTGTCTCTGTGTCCCCGTGTCTCTGTGTCCCCGTGTCTCTGTGTCCCCGTGTCCCCGTACCAGCTGGGACAGCAGGTTCATGCGTAGCGTCAGCGTCTCCACGCTCTCAAGGCTGTCCCCGTGTCTCTGTGTCCCCGTGTCTCCGTGTCTCTGTGTCCCCGTGTCTCTGTCCCCGTGTCTCTGTCCCCGTGTCTCTGTCCCCATGTCTCTGTGTCCCCGTGTCTCTGTCCCCGTGTCCCCGTGTCCCCGTACCAGCTGAGACAGCAGGTTCATGCGTAGCGTCAGCGTCTCCACGCTCTCAAGGCTGTCCCCGTGTCTCTGTGTCCCCGTGTCTCTGTGTCCCCGTGTCTCTGTGTCTCTGTGTCTCTGTGTCCCCGTGTCTCTGTGTCCCCGTGTCTCTGTGTCCCCGTGTCTCTGTGTCCCCGTGTCCCCGTGTCTCTGTCCCCGTGTCTCTGTGTCCCCGTGTCCCCGTACCAGCTGGGACAGCAGGTTCATGCGTAGCGTCAGCGTCTCCACGCTCTCAAGGCTGTCCCCGTGTCTCTGTGTCCCCGTGTCCCCGTGTCCCCGTGTCTCTGTGTCCCCGTACCAGCTGGGACAGCAGGTTCATGCGTAGCGTCAGCGTCTCCACGCTCTCAAGGCTGTCCCCGTGTCTCTGTGTCCCCGTGTCTCTGTGTCCCCGTGTCTCTGTCCCCGTGTCTCTGTGTCCCCGTGTCCCCGTGTCTCTGTGTCCCCGTACCAGCTGGGACAGCAGGTTCATGCGTAGCGTCAGCGTCTCCACGCTCTCAAGGCTGTCGCCGTGTCTCTGTGTCCCCGTGTCTCTGTCCCCGTGTCTCTGTGTCCCCGTGTCTCTGTGTCCCCGTGTCTCTGTCCCCGTGTCCCCGTACCAGCTGGGACAGCAGGTTCATGCGTAGCGTCAGCGTCTCCACGCTCTCAAGGCTGTCCCCGTGTCTCTGTGTCCCCGTGTCTCTGTGTCTCTGTCCCCGTGTCCCCGTGTCTCTGTCCCCGTGTCCCCGTACCAGCTGGGACAGCAGGTTCATGCGTAGCGTCAGCGTCTCCACGCTCTCAAGGCTGTCCCCGTGTCTCTGTGTCTCTGTCCCCGTGTCCCCGTGTCTCTGTCCCCGTGTCCCCGTACCAGCTGAGACAGCAGGTTCATGCGTAGCGTCAGCGTCTCCACGCTCTCAAGGCTGTCGCCGTGTCTCTGTGTCCCCGTGTCTCTGTGTCTCTGTCCCCGTGTCTCTGTGTCCCCGTGTCTCTGTCCCCGTGTCTCTGTGTCCCCGTGTCTCTGTGTCTCTGTCCCCGTGTCCCCGTGTCTCTGTCCCCGTGTCCCCGTACCAGCTGGGACAGCAGGTTCATGCGTAGCGTCAGCGTCTCCACGCTCTCAAGGCTGTCGCCGTGTCTCTGTGTCCCCGTGTCTCTGTCCCCGTGTCTCTGTCCCCGTGTCTCTGTGTCCCCGTGTCCCCGTGTCCCCGTACCAGCTGGGACAGCAGGTTCATGCGTAGCGTCAGCGTCTCCACGCTCTCAAGGCTGTCCCCGTGTCTCTGTGTCCCCGTGTCTCTGTCCCCGTGTCTCTGTCCCCGTGTCCCCGTACCAGCTGGGACAGCAGGTTCATGCGTAGCGTCAGCGTCTCCACGCTCTCAAGGCTGTCCCCGTGTCTCTGTGTCCCCGTGTCTCTGTGTCCCCGTGTCTCTGTGTCCCCGTGTCTCTGTCCCCGTGTCTCTGTGTCCCCGTGTCTCTGTGTCCCCGTGTCTCTGTGTCCCCGTGTCTCCCCGTGTCCCCGTGTCTCTGTCCCCGTACCAGCTGGGACAGCAGGTTCATGCGTAGCGTCAGCGTCTCCACGCTCTCAAGGCTGTCCCCGTGTCTCTGTGTCCCCGTGTCTCTGTGTCCCCGTGTCTCTGTGTCCCCGTGTCTCCCCGTGTCCCCGTGTCTCTGTCCCCGTACCAGCTGGGACAGCAGGTTCATGCGTAGCGTCAGCGTCTCCACGCTCTCAAGGCTGTCCCCGTGTCTCTGTGTCCCCGTGTCTCTGTGTCCCCGTGTCTCTGTGTCCCCGTGTCTCCCCGTGTCCCCGTGTCTCTGTCCCCGTACCAGCTGGGACAGCAGGTTCATGCGTAGCGTCAGCGTCTCCACGCTCTCAAGGCTGTCCCCGTGTCTCTGTGTCCCCGTGTCTCTGTGTCCCCGTGTCTCTGTGTCCCCGTGTCTCCCCGTGTCCCCGTGTCTCTGTCCCCGTACCAGCTGGGACAGCAGGTTCATGCGTAGCGTCAGCGTCTCCACGCTCTCAAGGCTGTCGCCGTGTCTCTGTGTCCCCGTGTCTCCCCGTGTCCCCGTGTCTCTGTCCCCGTACCAGCTGGGACAGCAGGTTCATGCGTAGCGTCAGCGTCTCCACGCTCTCAAGGCTGTCGCCGTGTCTCTGTGTCCCCGTGTCTCTGTCCCCGTGTCCCCGTGTCTCTGTCCCCGTACCAGCTGGGACAGCAGGTTCATGCGTAGCGTCAGCGTCTCCACGCTCTCAAGGCTGTCGCCGTGTCTCTGTGTCCCCGTGTCTCTGTCCCCGTGTCTCTGTGTCTCTGTGTCCCCGTGTCCCCGTACCAGCTGAGACAGCAGGTTCATGCGTAGCGTCAGCGTCTCCACGCTCTCAAGGCTGTCGCCGTGTCTCTGTGTCCCCGTGTCTCTGTCCCCGTGTCCCCGTGTCTCTGTGTCCCCGTGTCCCCGTACCAGCTGGGACAGCAGGTTCATGCGTAGCGTCAGCGTCTCCACGCTCTCAAGGCTGTCCCCGTGTCTCTGTGTCCCCGTGTCTCTGTGTCCCCGTGTCTCTGTCCCCGTGTCCCCGTACCAGCTGGGACAGCAGGTTCATGCGTAGCGTCAGCGTCTCCACGCTCTCAAGGCTGTCGCCGTGTCTCTGTGTCCCCGTGTCTCTGTGTCCCCGTGTCTCTGTGTCTCTGTGTCCCCGTGTCTCCCCGTGTCCCCGTGTCTCTGTCCCCGTACCAGCTGGGACAGCAGGTTCATGCGTAGCGTCAGCGTCTCCACGCTCTCAAGGCTGTCGCCGTGTCTCTGTGTCCCCGTGTCTCTGTGTCTCTGTCCCCGTGTCTCTGTGTCCCCGTGTCTCTGTGTCCCCGTGTCCCCGTACCAGCTGGGACAGCAGGTTCATGCGTAGCGTCAGCGTCTCCACGCTCTCAAGGCTGTCGCCGTGTCTCTGTGTCCCCGTGTCTCTGTGTCCCCGTGTCTCTGTCCCCGTGTCTCCCCGTGTCCCCGTGTCCCCGTGTCCCCGTACCAGCTGGGACAGCAGGTTCATGCGTAGCGTCAGCGTCTCCACGCTCTCAAGGCTGTCGCCGTGAGTGATCTCCGTGGGGACGCTGTAGAGGCGGCGCTGTGCCAGGAACAGTGCCCCGTGTCTCTGTGTGCGTGCCACCCGCACCGCTTGATCCGCGTCTCCCGCGGGGACAGCGGACGAGACGCGCGCGGAGACATTGAAGCCTGGGGGCAGAGAGACACGGGGGTTAGAGAGACACGGGGAGACACGGGGAGACACGGGGGCAGAGAGACACGGGGGTTAGACAGACACGGGGAGACACGGGGAGACACGGGGGCAGAGAGACACGGGGGTTAGAGAGACACGGAAACCTGGAACAGAGAGACACGAGGTTTAGAGAGACACGGGGAGACACGGGGAGACACGGAGAGACACTAAAACCTGGGGACAGAGAGACACGGGGGTTAGAGAGACACGGGGAGACACGGGGAGAGGAGACACGGGGAGACACGGGGGCAGAGAGACACGGGGGTTAGAGAGACACGGGGAGACACGGGGAGACACAGGGAGACACGGGGAGACACGGGGGTTAGAGAGACACGGAGAGACAGGGGGAGACACGGAAACCTGGGGACAGAGGGACACGGGGGTTAGAGAGACAGGGGGAGACACGGGGAGACACGGGGAGACACGGAAACCTGGGGACAGAGAGACACGGGGAGACACGGGGAGACAGAATGGTGCACACACAAAGACAAAGCTCCCCCGTACAGCCTACACAGGGCGTTGGGGCAGGTGCTGTTAGCAAGCAGCAGCAGCAGCGCCTATGAAGACCGGGAGCACTGCCAGCCAGCAGCTGAGTACACACAGCAGCAGCTGAGTACACACAGCAGCAGCTGAGTACACACAGCAGCAGCTGTGTACACACAGCAGCAGGCAGATACCAGCTGAGTACACACAGCAGCAGCTGAGTACACACAGAAGCTGAGTACACACAGCAGCAGCTGAGTACACACAGAAGCTGAGTACACACAGCAGCAGCTGAGTACACACAGCAGCAGGCAGCTACCAGCTGAGTACACACAGCAGCAGCTGAGTACACACAGCAGCAGCTGAGTACACACAGCAGGAGCTGAGTACACACAGCAGCAGCTGAGTACACACAGCAGCAGACAGCTACCAGTGAGTACACACAACAGCAGCTGAGTACACACAGCAGCAGCTGAGTACACACAGCAGCAGCTGAGTACACACAGCAGCAGGCAGCTACCAGCTGAGTACACACAGCAGCAGCTGAGTACACACAGCAGCAGCTGAGTACACACAGCAGGAGCTGAGTACACACAGCAGCAGCTGAGTACACACAGCAGCAGACAGCTACCAGTGAGTACACACAACAGCAGCTGAGTACACACAGCAGCAGCTGAGTACACACAGCAGCAGCTGAGTACACACAGCAGCAGCTGAGTACACACAGCAGCAGGCAGATGAGGCCCAGAACAACACACACACTTATACACTAGACACTACTATACACTACACTATACACTACACTACTACACTATACACTACACTATACACAACACTACACACTACACTACACACTACTATACACTACTACACTATACACTACTATACACTACACTACACACTACTATACACTACTACAGTATACACTACACTATACACAACACTACACACTACACTATACACTACACTATACACTACAATATACACTACACTATACACTACTATACACTACACTATACACTACACTACACACTACACTATACACTACACACTACACTATACACTACAATATACACTACACTATACACTACACTATACACTACACTATACACTACTACACTATACACTACACTATACACTACTACACTATACACTATTCACTATACACTACACTATACACTACACTATACACTACACTACACACTACACTATACACTACACACTACACTATACACTACTAAACACTACACTATACACTACTACACTATACACTACTACAGTATACACTACACTGTATACTACGCTATACACTACTACACTATACACTACTACACTACACGGTATACTACTACACTATACACTACTATACACTACACTGTAAACTACACTATACACTACACTATACACAACACTATACACAACACTACACACTACACTACACACTACACTATACACTACTATACACTACAATATACACTACACTATACACTACTATACACTACTACACGGTATACTACTACACTATACACTACTATACACTACACTATACACTACTATACACTACACTACTACACTACACTGTATACTACACTACTATACACTACCACACTATACACTACACTGTATACTACACTATACACTACACTGTATACTACTACACTATACACGACACTATACACTACACTATACACTACACTACTACACTATCCACTACTACACTATACACTACACTATACACTACTACACTATACACTATACACTACTAGACTATACACTACTACACTATACACTACTATACACTACTATACACTACTACACTATACACTACACTGTATACTACACTATACACTACTACACTATACACTACTACACTACACGGTATACTACTACACTATACACTACACTACTATACACTACACTATACACTACTATACACTACACTATATACTACACTATACACTACACTATACACAACACTATACACAACACTACACTATACACTACACTATAAACTACTATACACTACACTATACACTACAATACACTACTACACTATACACTACACTGTATACTACACTATACACTACTACACTACACGGTATACTACTACACTATACACTACTATACACTACACTACTATACACTACACTATACACTACTACACTATACACTACTACACTATACACTACTATACACTACTACACTATACACTACTACACTATACACTACTACACTACACGGTATACTACTACACTATACACTACACTACTATACACTACTACACTACACGGTATACTACTACACTATACACTACTATACACTACACTATACACTACTATACACTACACTGTATACTACTATACACTACACTATACACTACTACACTATACACTACTACACTATACACTACTACACTATACACTACTACACGGTATACTACTAAACTATACACTACACTACTATACACTACACTATACACTACTATACACTACACTGTATACTACTATACACTACTACACTATACACTACACTACACACTACACTATACACTATACTATACACTACACTATACACTACTACACTATACACTACACTATACACTACACTATACACTACACTATACACTACACTATACACTACTACACTATACACTACACTATACACTACTACACTATATACTACACTACACACTACACTATACACTACACTATACACTACACTATACACTACACTATACACTACACTATACACTACTACACTATACACTACACTATACACTACACTATACACTACACTATACACTACTATACACTACACTACTACACTACACTACTACACTATACACTACACTATACACTACACTATACACTACACTATACACTACTACACTATACACTACACTATACACTACACTATACACTACTACACTATACACTACTACACTGTACACTACACTATACACTACACTATACACTACACTATACACTACTACACTACACTATACACTACACTATACACTACTACACTATACACTACACTATACACTACACTATACACTACTACACTATACACTACTACACTATACACTACTACACTATACACTACACTATACACTACACTATACACTACACTACTACACTATACACTACTACACTATACACTACACTATACACTACACTACTACACTATACACTACACTATACACAACGACACCAGACAAAGCTCCCCACGGTAGCCTGCCACAAGCTACTGGGGCAAGTGCAGCAGTCAGCAGCAGCAGCAGCAGTCAGCAGCAGTCAGCAGCAGTCAGTCAGCAGTCAGCAGCAGCAGCAGCAGTCAGCAGCAGCAGTCAGCAGCAGTCAGTCAGCAGTCAGCAGCAGTCAGCAGTCAGCAGCAGCAGTCAGCAGCAGCAGTCAGCAGTCAGCAGCAGCAGCAGCAGCAGTCAGCAGCAGCAGTCAGCAGCAGTCAGTCAGCAGTCAGCAGCAGTCAGCAGTCAGCAGCAGCAGTCAGCAGCAGCAGCAGCAGCAGCAGTCAGCAGTCAGCAGCAGTCAGTCAGCAGCAGTCAGCAGCAGCAGTCAGTCAGCAGCAGCAGTCAGCAGTCAGCAGCAGCAGTCAGCAGTCAGCAGCAGCAGCAGCAGCAGTCAGCAGTCAGCAGCAGTCAGTCAGCAGCAGTCAGCAGCAGCAGTCAGTCAGCAGCAGCAGTCAGCAGTCAGCAGCAGCAGTCAGCAGCAGTCAGCAGCAGCAGTCAGTCAGCAGCAGCAGTCAGTCAGCAGCAGTCAGTCAGCAACAGTCAGCAGGCAGCAGTCAGCAGCAGTCAGTCAGCAGCAGCAGTCAGTCAGCAGCAGCAGTCAGCAGCAGTCAGCAGCAGCAGCAGTCAGTCAGCAGCAGTCAGCAGCAGCAGCAGTCAGTCAGCAGCAGCAGTCAGCAGCAGTCAGCAGCAGCAGCAGTCAGCAGCAGTCAGCAGCAGTCAGCAGTCAGCAGCAGTCAGTCAGCAGCAGTCAGCAGCAGCAGCAGTCAGCAGCAGTCAGCAGCAGTCAGCAGCAGTCAGCAGCAGCAGTCAGCAGCAGTCAGCAGCAGCAGTCAGCAGCAGCAGCAGCAGTCAGTCAGTAGCAGCAGTCAGCAGCAGTCAGCAGCAGCAGTCAGCAGCAGCAGCAGTCAGTCAGTAGCAGCAGTCAGCAGCAGCAACAGTCAGTCAGTAGCAGCAGTCAGCAGCAGCAACAGTCAGCAGCAGTCAGCAGCAGCAGTCAGTCAGCAGCAGTCAGCAGTCAGCAGCAGTCAGTCAGCAGCAGTCAGCAGCAGTCAGCAGTCAGCAGCAGTCAGCAGCAGTCAGCAGCAGCAGCAGCAGTCAGCAGCAGCAGCAGCAGTCAGTCAGCAGTCAGCAGTCAGCAGCAGCAGTCAGCAGTCAGCAACAGCAGCAGCAGTCAGTCAGCAGTCAGCAGTCAGTCAGCAGCAGTCAGCAGTCAGCAGCAGCAGTCAGCAGCAGTCAGCAGTCAGCAGCAGCAGCAGCAGTCAGCAGCAGCAGCAGCAGTCAGTCAGCAGTCAGCAGTCAGTCAGCAGCAGTCAGCAGTCAGCAGCAGCAGTCAGCAGCAGTCAGCAGTCAGCAGCAGCAGTCAGCAGTCAGCAACAGCAGTCAGTCAGTCAGTCAGCAGCAGTCAGCAGCAGCAGTCAGCAGTCAGCAGTCAGCAGCAGTCAGCAGCAGCAGTCAGCAGTCAGCAGTCAGCAGTCAGCAGCAGCAGCAGCAGTCAGCAGCAGCAGCAGCAGTCAGTCAGCAGTCAGCAGTCAGCAGCAGCAGTCAGCAGTCAGCAACAGCAGTCAGTCAGTCAGTCAGCAGCAGCAGTCAGCAGCAGCAGTCAGCAGCAGTCAGCAGTCAGCAGCAGCAGTCAGCAGCAGTCAGCAGTCAGCAGCAGCAGTCAGCAGTCAGCAACAGCAGTCAGTCAGTCAGTCAGCAGCAGCAGTCAGCAGCAGCAGTCAGCAGCAACAGTCAGCAGCAGTCAGCAGCAGCAGTCAGCAACAACAGCAGTCAGCAGCAGCAACAACAGCAGTCAGCAGCAGCAGGCAGCAACAGTCAGCAGCAGTCAGCAGCAGCAACAACAGCAGCAGTCAGCAGCAGTCAGTCAGTCAGCAGCAGCAGTCAGCAACAGCAGCAGCAGCAGCAGTCAGTCAGCAGTCAGCAACAGCAGTCAGTCAGCAGCAGTCAGCAGCAGCAGTCAGCAGTCAGCAACAGCAGCAGTCAGTCAGCAGTCAGCAGCAGTCAGCAGTCAGTCAGCAGCAGTAAGCAGCAGTCAGCAGTCAGCAGCAGTCAGTCAGCAGTCAGCAGCAGTCAGCAGCAGTCAGCAGTCAGCAGCAGTCAGCAGCAGCAGTCAGTCAGCAGCAGCAGTCAGTCAGCAGCAGTCAGCAGCAGTCAGTCAGCAGTCAGCAGCAGTCAGTCAGCAGCAGCAGTCAGTCAGCAGCAGTAAGCAGCAGTCAGCAGCAGTCAATCAGCAGTCAGTCAGTCAGCAGCAACAACAACAGCAGCCAGCAGCAGTCAGCAGTCAGCAGCAGTCAGCAGCAACAACAGCAGTCAGCAACAGTCAGTCAGCAGCAGTCAGTCAGCAGCAGTCAGCAACAGTCAGTCAGCAGCAGTCAGCAACAGTCAGCAACAACAGCAGCAGTCAGCAACAACAGCAGCAGTCAGCAGCAGTCAGCAACAACAGCAGCAGTCAGCAGCAGTCAGCAGCAGTCAGCAACAACAGCAGCAGTCAGCAGCCAACAGCAGTCAACAGCAGCAGCAGTCAGCAGCAGTCAGCAGTCAACAGCAGCAGCAGTCAGTCAGTCAGCAGTCAGCAGCAGTCAGCAGCAGCAGTCAGCAGCAGTCAGCAGTCAACAGCAGCAGCAGTCAGCAGCAGTCAGCAGTCAACAGCAGCAGCAGTCAGCAGCAGTCAGCAGTCAACAGCAGCAGCAGTCAGTCAGCAGCAGTCAGCAGTCAGCAGCAGTCAGTCAGCAGCAGTCAGCAGCAGCGAGGGGGAGGCCTCTGGGTAAGGCCGGCGGCGCCGCGCTCGCCCGGCCGCCTTTGTCTCTCTCGCAGCGGCTCCACGCCGCAGTCGGCTCGCGGCCCCCCAATCCCATACACCACCCCACCCCACACACACCTTACACGACGTTTCGGACCACGGGCCTTCCCCAGCCAAACTCACCGGGAGAGGCAGCCGGCGGTGACGTCATCTCGTGGGGAGAGACGCGGGGAGGGGGAGGGGCGAGAGGGGGAGGGGCGAAAGGGGGAGGGGCGAAAGCGGCGGGGGGGAGGGGCGATGTTGTAAGCATGTTCTACTAGTCTGTATGTTGTAAGCATGTTCTACTAGTAACTAGTCTGTTGTAAGCATGTTCTACTAGCAGCTAGTCTGTTGTAAGCATGTTCTACTAGTAACTAGTCTGTTGTAAGCATGTTCTACTAGCAGCTAGTCTGTTGTAAGCATGTTCTACTAGCAGCTAGTCTGTTGTAAGCATGTTCTACTAGTCTGTATGTTGTAAGCATGTTCTACTAGTAACTAGTCTGTTGTAAGCATGTTCTACTAGCAGCTAGTCTGTTGTAAGCATGTTCTACTAGCAGCTAGTCTGTTGTAAGCATGTTCTACTAGTCTGTATGTTGTAAGCATGTTCTACTAGTAACTAGTCTGTTGTAAGCATGTTCTACTAGTCTGTATGTTGTAAGCATGTTCTACTAGTAACTAGTCTGTTGTAAGCATGTTCTACTAGTCTGTATGTTGTAAGCATGTTCTACTAGTAACTAGTCTGTTGTAAGCATGTTCTACTAGTAACTAGTCTGTTGTAAGCATGTTCCACTAGTCTGTATGTTGTAAGCATGTTCTACTAGTAACTAGTCTGTTGTAAGCATGTTCTACTAGTAACTAGTCTGTTGTAAGCATGTTCTACTAGTCTGTATGTTGTAAGCATGTTCTACTAGTAACTAGTCTGTTGTAAGCATGTTCTACTAGCAGCTAGTCTGTTGTAAGCATGTTCTACTAGCAGCTAGTCTGTTGTAAGCATGTTCTACTAGTCTGTATGTTGTAAGCATGTTCTACTAGTAACTAGTCTGTTGTAAGCATGTTCTACTAGCAGCTAGTCTGTTGTAAGCATGTTCTACTAGCAGCTAGTCTGTTGTAAGCATGTTCTACTAGTCTGTATGTTGTAAGCATGTTCTACTAGTAACTAGTCTGTTGTAAGCATGTTCTACTAGCAGCTAGTCTGTTGTAAGCATGTTCTACTAGCAGCTAGTCTGTTGTAAGCATGTTCTACTAGTCTGTATGTTGTAAGCATGTTCTACTAGTAACTAGTCTGTTGTAAGCATGTTCTACTAGTCTGTATGTTGTAAGCATGTTCTACTAGTAACTAGTCTGTTGTAAGCATGTTCTACTAGTCTGTATGTTGTAAGCATGTTCTACTAGTAACTAGTCTGTTGTAAGCATGTTCTACTAGTAACTAGTCTGTTGTAAGCATGTTCCACTAGTCTGTATGTTGTAAGCATGTTCTACTAGTAACTAGTCTGTTGTAAGCATGTTCTACTAGCAGCTAGTCTGTTGTAAGCATGTTCTACTAGTCTGTATGTTGTAAGCATGTTCTACTAGTAACTAGTCTGTTGTAAGCATGTTCTACTAGCAGCTAGTCTGTTGTAAGCATGTTCTACTAGTCTGTATGTTGTAAGCATGTTCTACTAGTAACTAGTCTGTTGTAAGCATGTTCTACTAGCAGCTAGTCTGTTGTAAGCATGTTCTACTAGCAGCTAGTCTGTTGTAAGCATGTTCTACTAGTCTGTATGTTGTAAGCATGTTCTACTAGTAACTAGTCTGTTGTAAGCATGTTCTACTAGCAGCTAGTCTGTTGTAAGCATGTTCTACTAGTCTGTATGTTGTAAGCATGTTCTACTAGTAACTAGTCTGTTGTAAGCATGTTCTACTAGTCTGTATGTTGTAAGCATGTTCTACTAGTAACTAGTCTGTTGTAAGCATGTTCTACTAGTCTGTATGTTGTAAGCATGTTCTACTAGTAACTAGTCTGTTGTAAGCATGTTCTACTAGTAACTAGTCTGTTGTAAGCATGTTCCACTAGTCTGTATGTTGTAAGCATGTTCTACTAGTAACTAGTCTGTTGTAAGCATGTTCTACTAGCAGCTAGTCTGTTGTAAGCATGTTCTACTAGTCTGTATGTTGTAAGCATGTTCTACTAGTAACTAGTCTGTTGTAAGCATGTTCTACTAGCAGCTAGTCTGTTGTAAGCATGTTCTACTAGTCTGTATGTTGTAAGCATGTTCTACTAGTAACTAGTCTGTTGTAAGCATGTTCTACTAGTCTGTATGTTGTAAGCATGTTCTACTAGTAACTAGTCTGTTGTAAGCATGTTCTACTAGTCTGTATGTTGTAAGCATGTTCTACTAGTAACTAGTCTGTTGTAAGCATGTTCTACTAGTAACTAGTCTGTTGTAAGCATGTTCCACTAGTCTGTATGTTGTAAGCATGTTCTACTAGTAACTAGTCTGTTGTAAGCATGTTCTACTAGCAGCTAGTCTGTTGTAAGCATGTTCTACTAGTCTGTATGTTGTAAGCATGTTCTACTAGTAACTAGTCTGTTGTAAGCATGTTCTACTAGCAGCTAGTCTGTTGTAAGCATGTTCTACTAGTCTGTATGTTGTAAGCATGTTCTACTAGTAACTAGTCTGTTGTAAGCATGTTCTACTAGCAGCTAGTCTGTTGTAAGCATGTTCTACTAGCAGCTAGTCTGTTGTAAGCATGTTCTACTAGTCTGTATGTTGTAAGCATGTTCTACTAGTAACTAGTCTGTTGTAAGCATGTTCTACTAGTCTGTATGTTGTAAGCATGTTCTACTAGTAACTAGTCTGTTGTAAGCATGTTCTACTAGTAACTAGTCTGTTGTAAGCATGTTCCACTAGTCTGTATGTTGTAAGCATGTTCTACTAGTAACTAGTCTGTTGTAAGCATGTTCTACTAGCAGCTAGTCTGTTGTAAGCATGTTCTACTAGTCTGTATGTTGTAAGCATGTTCTACTAGTAACTAGTCTGTTGTAAGCATGTTCTACTAGCAGCTAGTCTGTTGTAAGCATGTTCTACTAGCAGCTAGTCTGTTGTAAGCATGTTCTACTAGTCTGTATGTTGTAAGCATGTTCTACTAGTAACTAGTCTGTTGTAAGCATGTTCTACTAGCAGCTAGTCTGTTGTAAGCATGTTCTACTAGCAGCTAGTCTGTTGTAAGCATGTTCTACTAGTCTGTATGTTGTAAGCATGTTCTACTAGTAACTAGTCTGTTGTAAGCATGTTCTACTAGTCTGTATGTTGTAAGCATGTTCTACTAGTAACTAGTCTGTTGTAAGCATGTTCTACTAGTAACTAGTCTGTTGTAAGCATGTTCTACTAGTAACTAGTCTGTTGTAAGCATGTTCTACTAGTAACTAGTCTGTTGTAAGCATGTTCTACTAGTCTGTATGTTGTAAGCATGTTCTACTAGTAACTAGTCTGTTGTAAGCATGTTCTCTTAGTAACTAGTCTGTTGTAAGCATGTTCCACTAGTCTGTATGTTGTAAGCATGTTCTACTAGTAACTAGTCTGTTGTAAGCATGTTCTACTAGCAGCTAGTCTGTTGTAAGCATGTTCTACTAGTCTGTATGTTGTAAGCATGTTCTACTAGTAACTAGTCTGTTGTAAGCATGTTCTACTAGTCTGTATGTTGTAAGCATGTTCTACTAGTAACTAGTCTGTTGTAAGCATGTTCTACTAGTCTGTATGTTGTAAGCATGTTCTACTAGTAACTAGTCTGTTGTAAGCATGTTCTACTAGTAACTAGTCTGTTGTAAGCATGTTCCACTAGTCTGTATGTTGTAAGCATGTTCTACTAGTAACTAGTCTGTTGTAAGCATGTTCTACTAGCAGCTAGTCTGTTGTAAGCATGTTCTACTAGTCTGTATGTTGTAAGCATGTTCTACTAGTAACTAGTCTGTTGTAAGCATGTTCTACTAGCAGCTAGTCTGTTGTAAGCATGTTATACTAGTCTGTATGTTGTAAGCATGTTCTACTAGTAACTAGTCTGTTGTAAGCATGTTCTACTAGTAACTAGTCTGTTGTAAGCATGTTCTACTAGTAACTAGTCTGTTGTAAGCATGTTCCACTAGTCTGTATGTTGTAAGCATGTTCTACTAGTAACTAGTCTGTTGTAAGCATGTTCTACTAGTCTGTATGTTGTAAGCATGTTCTACTAGTAACTAGTCTGTTGTAAGCATGTTCTACTAGCAGCTAGTCTGTTGTAAGCATGTTATACTAGTCTGTATGTTGTAAGCATGTTCTACTAGTAACTAGTCTGTTGTAAGCATGTTCTACTAGTAACTAGTCTGTTGTAAGCATGTTCTACTAGTAACTAGTCTGTTGTAAGCATGTTCCACTAGTCTGTATGTTGTAAGCATGTTCTACTAGTAACTAGTCTGTTGTAAGCATGTTCTACTAGTCTGTAAGTTGTAAGCATGTTCTACTAGTAACTAGTCTGTTGTAAGCATGTTCTACTAGTCTGTATGTTGTAAGCATGTTCTACTAGTAACTAGTCTGTTGTAAGCATGTTCTACTAGTCTGTATGTTGTAAGCATGTTCTACTAGTAACTAGTCTGTTGTAAGCATGTTCTACTAGTCTGTAAGTTGTAAGCATGTTCTACTAGTAACTAGTCTGTTGTAAGCATGTTCTACTAGTCTGTATGTTGTAAGCATGTTCTACTAGTAACTAGTCTGTTGTAAGCATGTTCTACTAGTCTGTATGTTGTAAGCATGTTCTACTAGTAACTAGTCTGTTGTAAGCATGTTCTACTAGTCTGTAAGTTGTAAGCATGTTCTACTAGTAACTAGTCTGTTGTAAGCATGTTCTACTAGTCTGTATGTTGTAAGCATGTTCTACAACACCACAACACAACAGCAGCGGAGTCCTCCACTGGAGACGACGATGACGTCAGAGCTCCGCCGCGAGAACGCCCGGTTGATGACGTCATCAACCAGCGGGTCCAAAAAAAACGCACGGGGCAGATAAATGACGTCACCTGCCACTCAACGACTCAGTGGCCGTGACGTCACCACTCTGTGGCCGTGACGTCACCGCTCAGTGGCCGTGACGTCACAGTTGAATGTATATTATTGTATTTGTATCTATATACTGTACATCAAAGGGACATTTGTGAACGTTTCAGTTTAATGTATTAGTGACATGCGGTGAGTTTGCTGGTTGACGCAGCTACATTTCATCCCCCCCCCCAATGCAAAAGTATATTTTATAAATATATTTATTCTACAAGTTGTACTTTGTGTACAGTCTGGGAGCTCGCCACGTGGCTCATTTAGCCATTAACCCCCCCCAGCCACACGGCCTACGTGGAGGGCTTGGTCAGCAGGCACACTGCGTGACGCTGCCGCATGCGGGTGACATGACAGAGGTGTGACGTCATTGTTATACTTGCAGCACGGTGTACAGTCTGGAAGCTACCCACATGGCAAATTTCCAGTTTGTTGCATGTCGGGAAGTACGCTAAACATGTTGAACAGTCACACAATCGCGACTTTCCCTATTATATAAACAACAATAATAATAACCCCGTGAGCCAAGCGGCTCTTGGCTCCGGTGCAATCGCAACAAACAAGAACATGAACAAATAAACATCTTAAAGAGACGGCAAAGTCTTCCAGAAAGAAAATAAAAGACCGCATGTCAACGCTGCGTGCACAACTCCCAGTGGGATGCAAGTCAAACAATAACAAACCATAAGACAATTTAGTTTAAAGTTATCATGCTAACTCCGTACCACTACAAACAAATTGGGCTCAACCAAAACGTCTACAAAATCACCAAAATGAAGCGATAAAAGCAATGTAACAGTGATCATAGGAACTGTGATTCAAATTCAACAATAAACGATAAACATAACACGTACAACAGAAGGTGTATATCGGATTAATTGTTCATGTGGCAGCTGCTACATTGGGCAGACGGGACGTAACATCAGCGTAAGACTAAAAGAACATCAGAGAAATATTAAATTATCTCAAACACAACTGTCGGCAGTGGCAGAACATGCTTGTCAACAAGGACACTCAATTGATTTTGACAATGTTGCAGTGGTGTGTAAAACTAATTATTACTGGCAAGGACTTATTAGAGAATCCATTGAAATTGAGAGGAACAAGAATAACTTTAATCGCTCTGACAGCTACAGGCTTAGTGCGGCCTGGAAGCGTATTATTAAATAATACACATTACATTTTGATTTAAAGAATTACTAATCTACAACTCATTACTAATCATAACCAATGACTGATTACTAATCGATTATATAATTACAATACCCCCCCCTCCGCCTCTAATCACTGCACCTGATATGAGTTAAGTGATGACGTCACCCTGCTGCTTTATTTAAGACCGGGAGCAAGCGAGGGCTTTACCATTCTGGCGAATTGCCCGATGATGCTGGTTGTATTTACCAGCGAAACGTCGTACTACTCAAACTGTGAATGTGGATTCACTCTTCAACAACACACCGGTGGGCTAAAGTAGTGAATTATTTATGTCTTTTGTCAACGTGACACTTTTTTTTGCTGATTGGCCGTGTCGGGTGGTGGAGGGTTACGACACATTTATAAATAAACGCGATCTAACCCAAAAACCTTCATTATGAATAATATTGGTGGCGAAAGCCTACATGTTAAAATAACATGTACGACCAAACTTTGCAGCCGTAGTTGGCTGCATGAGTCACTCGATAACAGCAGGAGCATCAGCAGCAGTATCAACATGTTTTATAATGCACCTTTAAAGATCAGCACACTGTAATCAAAACTCAAGATCATACTTTTGCAGCGGTCATCCGGAACGATACATTGGATTTCAGGTCATTCTGAATAGCAGTGGCAGCTAGGGGTGTACAACTCCTCCAGAGGAGTTTTGAGTGATGATCGCACAGGTAGTGATCCAAGTTGCAGTTTATTGGCGATAGCGTTCCAGACCCTGGGGGCATCAACAACAAAGGCCCTTCCTCCAGTATTTGTACGGCAGTAGGGAATGTGAAGCTGGTAAATGAGCGAAGACCTTAGGTCACGTTTGTTCTTCGAAGCAGAGAGGAGATCCAGCAGGTAGTCTGCTGATTTTTTTGTAAGTACATCGTGGATAAATAAGATCTGGTGCACAAGCCGTCGAACATTAAGAGATGTTAAGTTTGACCCAATGTAGAGATCACAGTGGTGAGTCCTATATGGGCAGTTCAATGCAAATCTTAAGGCCGAGTGATAGATGGAATCATGCTTCTTCAGTACTTGGGGCTGATTTATACACGATGTCACAGTAGTCAAGTAGAGGCAGTATGGTAGCTTTAATCAATTCCAAACGGAACATTGGGGGAAGCAGTGCTTGTGTCGATACAGAAAACCATTTTTTTATTTGGTCTTTTTACCAATATAATCGATGTGATCTTGAAAATTCAGTTTTGAATCAAATATGACCCCAAGGTACTTATAGATCTTGACTTGCTCTATTTGATGATTATTTAAGAAATGTAATTGGGGAAAAATAACTTCCTGCTTTAGTCCCGGTGAGAAGCATAGCACCTTGGTTTTGGAGGTATTCAGGACGAGTTTAAGAGCAACCAGCTGATGTTGTAGTTTGTTGAAATCACCCTGGAGCTTAGCAATCACCGTCATCCGGAGAGCGGCCAGCAGTAATCAGTATCGTGTCATCTGCAAAAAGATTTACCCTGGAATGATCCAGGTCAGTGCCCAAGTCATTGACATGAAGAGAGAACAAGAGGGGGCCGAGGATGGAACCCTGTGGAACCCCTTTTGTTATCTTAACACTGTTTGACCTCCAACCATCTGTGAATACAGTTTGGGTGCGAGAAAAGAGGTAATTTTTTAACCATTCTACTGCGTGTTTAGAGAAACGGAGGCAACTTGGTTTACTAAGCAGGGTGTTGTGGTCGACTGTATCGAAGGCTTTGGACAAGTCAAGAAAAGGACAGGCGCAGTACTGCTCATTATCACAACAACGCAGAGTGGCGGTGACGTCGCAAGGACGCTTGCGTGCCAGGCTCGGTGCACTTTGAGTGACGTGTCGAAGGCTCGCCGCTGGCAGGACAATCACAGAACCCTGCAGGTGCCACGGGTCGACTGACTGAGATGTCTGAGATGACTGGCTGATGCACCACCTGTGCCCCCCTACTGTGCCAACCTGCTGCGCTTTAGCCGCCCGGCGCTCAGCTCGTTGTTGTGAGCGTCGCTCCTCCGCCCCTCCGTTGTTGCTGGAGGGCGACTGCCTCCAACTGCCCAGTAGCCTCAAGGTGTACCTAGCCTGGCACCGCCCAGCAGGGCGAACGGCACTGCGGCGCCGTGGGTTGACTTCAAATTGCACGGCCACGGCGGACTGCTGAGAACCGCAGCGAGGCAACAGCCAAGGGCACACGCGGACCAGCAGGCCGGCGGCGCACCTTTAGTGTGGGAGGAGCACTTAGCTAGACAATGGGGGGGGGGCGGGGCGTCGGAGAGGAGGCCCCTGATTGGATGAGAAGCCGGCGGCTCGGCGGCGCGGCGTGGGCTTGTGACGTAGGAGCGTGAACAGGGATGGGATTGGGAATGAGACGGGTCGCAGAGCAGCCGGGTCCAGCCCACAGCAAAAGCCGCGTGCCGGCCTCGCCTTGCCGCGACTTCCTGCACCTCGAGGTCGGAGCCTAAGTACGAAGAGGAGAGGTAAGGCAAAGGGGGGAAAATTCTAATAGACAGAGTGAGTGGAGAGAGGACAGGCGACTTGAGTATTAGACCGTAGAGAGATAGGTTAGGTCTGCCCTGCTGGTCCACACTGACACGGGTAGGTTGGCTAACGCTAATTAAACCAGAGAATAAATCGCCAGTAGACATTAAACCGTGTCGTGTTGTCTCTGCCAATACGAGCGTGTGTTCTGCCCACGTGGGTAGTCTCACCGTGCACGTTAACTTGTGAGCCCACGTGTTGTGGTGTCCCGTGTGTTCTGCCCACGTGGGTAGTCTCACCGTGCCCGTTAACTTGTGAGCCCACGTGTTGTGGTGTCCCGTGTGTTCAGCCCACGTGGGTAGTCTCACCGTGCACGTTAACTTGTGAGCCCACGTGTTGTGGTGTCCCGTGTGTTCTGCCCACGTGGGTAGTCTCACCGTGCACGTTAACTTGTGAGCCCACGTGTTGTGGTGTCCCGTGTGTTCTGCCCACGTGGGTAGTCTCACCGTGCCCGTTAACTTGTGAGCCCACGTGTTGTGGTGTCCCGTGTGTTCTGCCCACGTGGGTAGTCTCACCGTGCCCGTTAACTTGTGAGCCCACGTGTTGTGGTGTCCCGTGTGTTCAGCCCACGTGGGTAGTCTCACCGTGCACGTTAACTTGTGAGCCCACGTGTTGTGGTGTCCCGTGTGTTCTGCCCACGTGGGTAGTCTCGCCACTGCGCAGCTCGTGGTTGGCGGGTACGAGAGGGGCACAGCGGCGCATTTGTCAAGTGGGGTCACAGGAGAATGGGGGGTCACAGGAGAATGGGGGGTCACAGGAGAACGGGGAGGTGGGGGGCAGTCTCCCCAACATCTCCTCGCTAGCCCGTGCCACTCGCCCACTCACTCCCTCACCAACGCAATCAGCCACTCTATCGACGACTGACCCACCCACTCCATCATCTACTCACCCTCCTAACCACTCACTCACCTAACTCCCTCACCCACCCACTCACCCATTCATCCACACACTCAGCCACACACTCATCCACACACTCATCCACGCACTCATCCACACATTCAGCCACACTCATCCACGCACTCATCCACACATTCAGCCACACTCATCCACACACTCAGCCACACACTCAGCCACACACTCAGCCACACTCATCCACACACTCAGCCACCTACCCAACGACCCTCCCACTCACTCATCCACCAACTCCCTCACCCACTCACTCACTCCCTCACTCACCCACCCACTCCCTCACCCATTCACTCCCTCACCCACTCACCCACTCCCCCACTCACTCACTCACTCCCTCACCCATTCACTCCTTCACTCACTCACTCACCCACTCACTCACTCACCCACTCACCCACTCACCCACTCACTCCCTTACCCACTCACCCACTCCCCCACTCACTCACTCCCTCACCCATTCACTCCTTCACTCACTCACTCACCCACTCACTCATTCCCTTACCCACTCACTCCCTCACTCACTCACCCATTCACTTCCTCACCCACTCACCCACTCACTCCCTCACCCACTCACTCCCTCACTCACCCACCCACTCCCTCACGCATTCACTCCCTCACCCACTCACTCACTCACCCACTCACTCACTCCCTCACCCACTCACTCACTCCCTCACCCACTCACCACTCACTCACTCACTCCCTCACTCACTCACCCACTCACTCACCCACTCACTCACCCACTCACTCACCACTCACTCACTCACCCACTCACTCACCCACTCACTCACCACTCACTCACTCACCCACTCACTCACCCACTCACTCACCACTCACTCACTCACCCACTCACTCACTCACCCACTCACCCACCACTCATCCCCCGTCATTCTTCCCCTCCATCCTCTCACCAGGGCCAGAACCCACTCGCCCTGCCAATTCTATGATCACGGTTACATTACATTTTGATTTAAAGCTTTCGTGACTGCAGGGATTCACTGATACATTGTTTTCACAGCTTTATTTTGGTGATTTCGAAAACGATTTGGTTGAGCCCTATTTGTTTGTTGTAGTGTAGGGGTGTTGTGGGAAGGTAACACACAGTGTGGGAAAGTAACACACAGTGTGGGAAGGTAACACACAGTGTGGGAAAGTAACACACAGTGTGGGAAGGTAACACACAGTGTGGGAAAGTAACACAGTGTGGGAAAGTAACACACAGTGTGGGAATGTAACACACAGTGTGGGAATGTAACACACAGTGTAGGAAGGTGACACACAGTGTGGGAAAGTAACACACAGTGTAGGAAGGTGACACACACAGTGTGGCAAGGTAACACACAGTGTGGCAAGGTAACACACAGTGTGGGAATGTAACACACAGTGTGGGAATGTAACACACAGTGTGGGAATGTAACACACACAGTGTGAGAAGGTAACACACAGTGTGGGAAGGTGACACACAGTGTGGGAAGGTGACACACAGTGTGGGAAGGTAACACACAGTGTGGGAAGGTAACACACAGTGTGGGAAGGTAACACACAGTGTGGGAATGTAACACACAGTGTGGGAAGGTAACACACAGTGTAGGAAGGTAACACACAGTGTGGGAATGTAACACACAGTGTGGGAATGTAACACACAGTGTGGGAAGGTGACACACAGTGTGGGAAGGTGACACACAGTGTGGGAAGGTAACACAGTGTGGGAAGGTGACACACAGTGTGGGAAGGTAACACACAGTGTGGGAATGTAACACACAGTGTGGGAATGTAACACACAGTGTGGGAAGGTGACACACAGTGTGGGAAGGTAACACAGTGTGGGAAGGTGACACACAGTGTGGGAAGGTAACACAGTGTGGGAAGGTAACACACAGTGTGGAAAGGTAACACACAGTGTGGGAAGGTGACACACAGTGTGGCAAGGTAACACACAGTGTGGGAAGGTAACACACAGTGTGGGAAGGTGACACACAGTGTGGGAAGGTAACACACAGTGTGGGAAGGTAACACACAGTGTGGAAAGGTAACACACAGTGTGGGAAGGTGACACACAGTGTGGCAAGGTAACACACAGTGTGGGAAGGTAACACACAGTGTGGGAAGGTGACACAGTGTGGGAAGGTAACACACAGTGTGGGAAGGTGACACACAGTGTGGGAAGGTAACACACAGTGTGGGAAGGTAACACACAGTGTGGGAATGTAACACACAGTGTGGCAAGGTAACACACACAGTGTGGGAATGTAAAACACAGTGTGAGAAGGTGACACACAGTGTGGGAAGGTAACACACAGTGTGGGAATGTAACACACAGTGTGGGAATGTAACACACAGTGTGGGAAGGTAACACACAGTGTGGCAAGGTAACACACAGTGTGGGAATGTAACACACAGTGTGGGAAGGTAACACACAGTGTGGGAATGTAACACATACAGTGTGGGAATGTAACACACAGTGTGGGAAGGTAACACACAGTGTGGCAAGGTAACACACAGTGTGGGAAGGTAACACACAGTGTGGGAAGGTAACACACACAGTGTAGCAAGGTAACACACAGTGTGGGAATGTAACACACACACAGTGTGGGAAGGTAACACACAGTGTGGCAAGGTAACACACAGTGTGGGAATGTAACACACAGTGTGGGAAGGTAACACACAGTGTAGGAATGTAACACAGTGTGGGAAGGTAACACACAGTGTGGGAAGGTAACACAGTGTGGGAAGGTAACACACAGTGTGGCAAGGTAACACACAGTGTGGGAAAGTAACACACAGTGTGGGAAGGTAACACAGTGTGGCAAGGTAACACACAGTGTGGCAAGGTAACACACAGTGTGGGAAGGTAACACACAGTGTAGGAAGGTAACACACAGTGTGGGAATGTAACACAGTGTGGGAAGGTAACACACAGTGTGGGAAGGATACACACAGTGTGGGAATGTAACACACAGTGTAGGAAGGTAACACACAGTGTGGCAAGGTAACACACAGTGTGGCAAGGTAACACACAGTGTGGGAAAGTAACACAGTGTGTGGGAAGGTGACACACAGTGTGGGAATGTAACACACAGTGTGGCAAGGTAACACACAGTGTGGGAAAGTAACACAGTGTGTGGGAAGGTGACACACAGTGTGGGAATGTAACACACAGTGTGGCAAGGTAACACACAGTGTGGTAAAGTAACACAGTGTGTGGGAAGGTGACACACAGTCTGGGAATGTAACACACAGTGTGGCAAGGTAACACACAGTGTGGGAATGTAACACACAGTGTGGGAAGGTGACACACAGTGTGGGAAGGTAACACACAGTGTGGGAAGGTAACACACAGTGTGGGAATGTAACACACAGTGTGGGAAGGTAACACACAGTGTGGGAAGGTAACACACAGTGTGGGAAGGTGACACACAGTGTGGGAAGGTAACACACAGTGTGGAAAGGTAACACACAGTATGGGAAGGTGACACACAGTGTGGGAAGGTAACACACAGTGTGGGAAGGTGACACACAGTGTGGGAAGGTAACACACAGTGTGGGAAGGTAACACACAGTGTGGCAAGGTAACACACAGTGTGGGAATGTAACACACAGTGTGGGAAGGTAACACACAGTGTGGGAATGTAACACATACAGTGTGGGAATGTAACACACAGTGTGGGAAGGTAACACACAGTGTGGCAAGGTAACACACAGTGTGGGAAGGTAACACACAGTGTGGGAAGGTAACACACACAGTGTAGCAAGGTAACACACAGTGTAGGAAGGTAACACACAGTGTGGGAATGTAACACACACACAGTGTGGGAAGGTAACACACAGTGTGGCAAGGTAACACACAGTGTGGGAATGTAACACACAGTGTGGGAAGGTAACACACAGTGTGGGAAGGTAACACACAGTGTGGGAATGTAACACAGTGTGGGAAGGTAACACACAGTGTGGGAAGGTAACACACAGTGTGGCAAGGTAACACACAGTGTGGGAAGGTAACACACAGTGTAGGAAGGTAACACACAGTGTGGGAATGTAACACAGTGTGGGAAGGTAACACACAGTGTGGGAAGGATACACACAGTGTGGGAAGGTGACACACAGTGTGGGAATGTAACACACAGTGTGGGAAAGTAACACAGTGTGTGGGAAGGTGACACACAGTGTGGGAATGTAACACACAGTGTGGCAAGGTAACACACAGTGTGGTAAAGTAACACAGTGTGTGGGAAGGTGACACACAGTCTGGGAATGTAACACACAGTGTGGCAAGGTAACACACAGTGTGGGAATGTAACACACAGTGTGGGAAGGTGACACACAGTGTGGGAAGGTAACACACAGTGTGTGAAGGTAACACACAGTGTGGCAAGGTAACACACAGTGTGGCAAGGTAACACACAGTGTGGCAAGGTAACACACAGTGTGGGAAGGTAACACACAGTGTGGGAAGGTAACACACAGTGTGGGAAGGTAACACACACACAGTGTGGGAATGTAACACACAGTGTAGGAAGGTAACACACAGTGTGGCAAGGTAACACACAGTGTGGCAAGGTAACACACAGTGTGGGAAAGTAACACAGTGTGTGGGAAGGTGACACACAGTGTGGGAATGTAACACACAGTGTGGGAAGGTAACACACAGTGTAGGAAGGTAACACACAGTGTGGGAATGTAACACACAGTGTGGGAATGTAACACACAGTGTGGGAATGTAACACACAGTGTGGGAATGTAACACACAGTGTGGGAAGGTAACACACAGTGTGGGAAGGTAACACACACAGTGAAGCAAGGTAACACACAGTGTGAGAAGGTAACACACAGTGTGGGAAGGTAACACACACAGTGAAGCAAGGTAACACACAGTGTGGAAAGGTAACACACAGTGTGGCAAGGTAACACACAGTGTGGGAAGGTAACACACAGTGTGGGAAGGTAACACACAGTGTGGGAAGGTAACACACAGTGTGGGAATGTAACACACAGTGTGGGAAGGTAACACACAGTGTGGGAAGGTAACACACAGTGTGGGAATGTAACACACACAGTGTGAGAAGGTAACACACACACAGTGTGGGAATGTAACACACAGTGTGGGAAGGTAACACACAGTGTGGGAATGTAACACACAGTGTGGGAATGTAACACACAGTGTGGGAAGGTAACACACAGTGTGGGAAGGTAACACACAGTGTGGGAAGGTAACACACAGTGTGGGAATGTAACACACAGTGTGGAAAGGTAACACACAGTGTGGGAAGGTGACACACAGTGTGGGAAGGTAACACACAGTGTGGGAAGGTAACACACAGTGTGGGAAGGTGACACACAGTGTGGGAAGGTAACACACAGTGTAGGAAGGTAACACACAGTGTGGGAATGTAACACACAGTGTGGGAAGGTGACACACAGTGTGGGAAGGTGACACACAGTGTGGGAATGTAACACACAGTGTGGGAATGTAACACACAGTGTGGGAATGTAACACACAGTGTGGGAATGTAACACACAGTGTGGGAAGGTAACACACAGTGTGGGAATGTAACACACAGTGTGGCAAGGTAACACACAGTGTGGGAAGGTGACACACAGTGTGGGAAGGTAACACACAGTGTGGGAATGTAACACACAGTGTGGCAAGGTAACACACAGTGTGGGAAGGTGACACACAGTGTGGGAAGGTAACACACAGTGTAGGAAGGTAACACACAGTGTGGGAAGGTGACACACAGTGTGGGAAGGTAACACACAGTGTGGGAATGTAACACAGTGTGGGAATGTAACACACAGTGTGGGAAGGTAACACACAGTGTGGGAAGGTAACACACAATGTGGGAATGTAACACACAGTGTGGGAAGGTAACACAGTGTGGGAAGGTAACACACACAGTGAAGCAAGGTAACACACAGTGTGGCAAGGTAACACACAGTGTGGGAATGTAACACACAGTGTGGCAAGGTAACACACAGTGTGGCAAGGTAACACACAGTGTGGGAATGTAACACACAGTGTGGGAAGGTGACACACAGTGTGGGAATGTAACACACAGTGTGGGAAAGTAACACACAGTGTGGGAGGGTAACACACAGTGTGGGAAGGTAACACACAGCCACACCTTGGTGGCTACATCCACGTCCGCTATAGCCCCGCCCCTCAGTGGTGTAGGGGTATAAAGGGCGGGGAGCCAGAGAGCTCGGGGCAGTGTGTTGGGGCCAAGAATGAAGAACCAGTGAAGAAGGAAGGCCAGCTACATAGACCCTGGGACTTCCCTGACCGCTGTCCTTGTGAGGGCCGGAAGGGCAAGCCAGTGGTGCGGCCCCTAGACCCTCAGAGCCGGAGCCCTTGTAAGGGTCGGTCTGGTTGGGGGCGTGCCGTGATCTGTGTCTGACCAGGGCCAGATCAGAGAGCCTCCCCTAGCGCCTGTAGCTGGAGGAACTGGGTGTACAGGAGTTAGGCTGATAGCCTGGGGGGTGTCCCAGCGTGTGTACGGGTGAAGGGGCCGTTACCCCTTCCAGTGTAACCCCTGCTAAGTTGAATAAACAGCGCTGCCTCTACTCCACCGGCTCCATTACAGTAGGACAGAGTTAGACCGATAACTTTAATCT